>NW_003315037.1:1219734-1221288 GCF_000150825.1 Verticillium alfalfae VaMs.102
GAAAACAAAAAAAACCCGAGAAGCGCTACCAGATGGGGCGAAGGACACGGTTGGCCTACAGACGAATGCTCGAGCTTCATGGACAATGGCGGGCCCGGCGCCCGCGCGGCCCTCGTCGCGGCTAAGAAAGATGGACGACTCGGTCTGCGGCTTACGACTCCCGGCCTCGACACCATCGGCGTGCCGCCAGCCCTTTTGCCGCCCTTCATGGCGACGCAAGAAGCCCCAGGAGATCTTCAAAGCAGGGCAGCCTCGAGCACGGCAGCGTCATGGCCGGCGCCGACCGTAACTTTTGCGACAAGAAGCGTTGCAAGCCCCACCACGGCTGGTACCAGATTCACACTAAGGACGTGAGGTATCTGATGCGCTGTCTGACATCCGAAGCCAACAAGAAGCTCAACCTCGAGGCGGAGATCCGGGACGCTGCTGTGCAGAGGAGACTGAGGAAGGAGCGCGAGGGAAATGGCGTCGAGTATCACGGGCAGTACGCGGTGCAGCTTGGAGATCAGGACAAATCTGTGACTGCCGATGGACCTCTTGAGACGATCAGCACTTAACTGCCTGGCACAATTAGTTGGCGACATGGGCTCGATCGGCCCAGCTGCAGTGGGTTGGTGACTTGGGAAGGATGCTCTGGAGCTCGGCGTTGCTAGGCAGGATAGAAGTCACCATAACAGTGACAGTATGACTGAATGAGTGAAAAGGGTCGTCGGTTCTACTCCGACATTGGAAGCATTTTTTTTTTTGCAAAATAATGAGCATTGAGTTTTAGTCTACGACATCCAAATAGAAGTGGACTGATTTTTCAACTGGAAAGGAGTTGGTCTCTATGGCACGACGGCACTTAACGAGCTACGCCTTGCCATGCCCTTGCCTGACCGATTTGGTTCTCATGAATACTGATCTAGGAATGCATCTATCTCTATGCGTCAAGTTTAAGGCGTTCTAGCATGATGTCGATCTTTCCAAGCAGGATCTGGTAGTTGATCGCATCCGAGGCAAACTCGTCTTCGGCCACGGCGCCATCAAGCGTCATGACGCCGCCTGTCTCTTCGGTTGCTTCTTCCTTCTCAGCAGGCTCTTCCGACTTGACAACTCTCAGGTCGATCTCTTGCAGAGTCAAGCCGTCCTCGGCCTTTTGCTGCGCCTCCTGGCTGCTCTCCGCCAGCGACGCAGCCGCGGCCGCGTTGATCTCGCCCTGCTCGTCCATCATCTCGTCGAGACCGGCATCCTCGAACCGCAGCCGGAAACGCTCCGAAAGATAGTAGCGGATATCGTCTAGCAATTCAATAGTGTCCGTCTCTTCGCGGTTCTTCAGCCGCTCGGCACTTTCTTTGATGAGGTCGGCGAATTCGGCTTCGTCGATGTAGTCTTCCAGCCGGTACGCCAGGTACCGAGCGGCGAACTCCTCGAGCCGCTGCACCCTCAGGTCCCACGCGGCATGTATGACGTCGTAGATGTTGATGGGTTCCGTGTCTTCCTCTTCGGGCTGTGCCGTGTGTGCGGTCGACGAGAACATTGCTGTGCGCTGCCCAATGTACTGATGACCTGTGC
>NW_003315037.1:1221407-1239126 GCF_000150825.1 Verticillium alfalfae VaMs.102
CAGTCAATCGTAACCCATGTGCAGGTGCTGTTCCTCCCTGAGCCTCCCTGAACTCGCCCCGAAAACATGGTCTCAAAAATAGAGGGCGCGCAGCAGCATGGCTTGTGTACCGGGTACACGACGGACCGCCTAGTTTTCTTCGGCTTGTCGTTGGTGAAGGGGCCGATTGGGATGCTGCTATCGTTCGCCGCGGCGTCCGTGTCGGCGGGCTCGTTCTCAGGTGTCTGCTCGTCGTCGGGTTCGTCGGCGCGCAACAGGCAATCGGCAAAAATGGCATTATCATGCCGCCACTTAATCTCATTGACCCTCTCTGTGTCGATGACCATTCTATGCGGGAGGACGTTTTCCCGGTAAAAACTGTCGATCTGTTTCTGAGCCCGGTTTACCTCGTCCTGGTACCGCTGGCGGGCCAGTCGACGATCGGTCGTCAGCAGCGCCTCCCAGAGTTTCTCAATTTCAAGCTGCTTGCTGATCTTATCAGCGCTCGTGAGAACCTCCTCCTCGGTCGCCATGCTACGTGGGTCGACAAGATCTTTCGGAATATCGCCGAGGTAGAGATAGCGCAGCACGAGGCGAAAGGCATCAGCCGGGATGGTCGCTGGTAGATTCCAGGTCCTCGTTCCTGCGGCATCCGAGAATTTCCTCTTGAAATAAGGAGATCTGGAAGCGAGGATGAATTTGTGGAGCTGAAAAGATTCGGAGGCGGCGATGAGACCAATGTCGGCTGTCTTGGGCACGTCTTTGGAGAGGAGAGACGTAATGTGAGATGCCCACGGCTGGAGGGGATCTGTGGACTTTGAATAATCATATTCGAGCAGCAGGTTGCGGATTCGATTATTCAGGGCATTGTAGATGCATCGCTCGCCTTGGAAAGTATTCCGCTCCGCCAGTGCACCTCGACACCGATGTTAGCACGCCCGCCAACCATGATAGCACGGGGAGTTCGCCCACCAGACTCGAGAAGAAGCCGGACCAAGTCGAAATGACCACATAAGCTCGCCTTGCGACATGGTCAGCATCAGAGCTTCGGATCACAAACTCTACTCTCGACGGATGTTGCATAAACCTACAACGATGAGGGGGGTGTAGTCAAAGCTGTCTTTGCCGTTTATGTTAACACCGGCGGAAATCAGCTCTTGGCATCTCTTGAGGTCGCCTCGGCGGCATGCTTGGAGAAAGTCGTGAAAGCCCTCGGACAGGTCCAAGGGGTTTTCTTCCCGAAGGACGCCGGTTTTTATGAGGACATGCTCGTCCCTCAGCTGGGCCTCCAGTTGCCCTTTGTGTAGGACCATACTCGAGACTGGATAGATGGCAGAATAGAAAGAGGATGAGGAGAATAGGAGAAAATGCAGCAACGATCAAGAGCAAAATTGCTGCTACACGTTCTGAGGCTATATCCGACCTGCTCTCTAACAAGGTCATGTACCAACATGGAAAATGATACGGAAAATGACAATATGATCCATCACATCGAACCTGCACCTGTCACTGAGAGTCGAGATGGTGGGGTCCAGAGTCGTTACGCCACTCGAGGCAAGGCCCGCTCCACTTTCACCTTCTCCCCTCCGATGGGATATGTCATCATGAGCCCCCACCAAGCGCGCCGCGACCGCCGAGGTGTGGCACCGCGCGGGAACTTATCGCGATAACCAGCGGGCCGACAGAGGTTCCGACCACCTGCCCCCCCGTTGCCATGGCACCCGCGCCAGCTGTTTACTCGATGCACCAGTTGGTGACCCAGGCCCAATGACGGCGATCACAAAGTTGCACAAGCATGACCACGACCACCATCTCGACACCCTCAACACCAGGCAGATACTAACCCAAGCAGCACAAAACTCTATCCACAGCTTTCTGCGACGTCTATGGAAATTAGGAGTTTGTGTTCCCTGCTTGCAACTTTCATCGCGCATCGCCCATCATGACGACTGAGGGCGACAAGTACGAGGTCCTCGAGAAGATCGGTATGTCGAGTCACATATCTTCATCATTGTCTTTCGCGTCGCAAACACTGACACATGCGCTCTCTCTGTTCTCCATAGGCCATGGATCTTTTGGCGTCATCCGCAAGGTCCGTCGAAAGGCGGACAACTTCGTCATGTGCCGCAAGGAGATCAGCTACCTGAAGATGTCCGCCAAGGAGCGTGAACAGCTGCACGCCGAGTTCCAGATCCTCTCGCATTTACGGCACGAGAACATCGTCGGCTACTTCCACCGAGAGCACCTCAAGTCCAGCCAGGACCTTCACCTGTACATGGAATACTGCGGCAACGGCGACCTCGGTCGCATCATCAAAAACTTAACGGTCAAGGGCGAGCGCGCCAAGGAATCCTTTGTCTGGAGCATCTTCTCGCAACTCGTCACCGCCTTGTATCGCTGCCACTACGGTACCAACCCCCCCGAGGCCGGCAACAACGCCATGGGCCTCTTTAGCAACGTGGTCCGGCCAAAGGTTCCTGCTGGCACCATGACTATCCTCCATCGCGATCTCAAGCCTGAGAATGGTAAGTCGACATGACAGTGGCCTCACGGAAGGGAGAGGCACGCGAGCTAACCATCTGCAGTCTTTCTCGGTGAAGACAACTCCGTCAAGCTTGGTGACTTTGGCCTCGCCAAGATGATCCAGTCTCACGACTTCGCATCAACCTACGTCGGTACGCCATTCTACATGTCGCCAGAAATCTGTGCTGCCGAAAAGTACACGCTCAAGTCGGACATCTGGTCGCTCGGCTGCATTATGTACGAGCTGTGCGCCAGGGAGCCGCCGTTCAACGCAAAGACGCACTTCCAGCTCGTACAGAAGATCAAGGAGGGCAAGGTCAACCCGCTGCCGGACATTTACTCGCCAGAGCTCATGGGCACCATCAAAGACTGTCTGCGCGTGAATCCAGACCGCCGCCCGACACGGCGCAGCTTCTGCACCTCCCCATTGTGCGCTTGATGCGCAAGGAGAAGGAGACAGTCGACTTCAACAAAATGCTCAAGGCAAAGGAGGAAGCCCTTGCCCAAAGAGAGAAGGAGCTGCAGTCGAAGATGGAGAGGTTCGAGGCCGAGAAGGACTACACGCGCCAAGAAATCGACAACACTCTGCGGAGGGAATGGGAAGTCAAGGCGCGTCTCGAGATTGACCGCCTCGTGCAGCTCGAGATGGAGAGACTGAACAAGAGATTCGAGGATGAAGTGCACTCGCGTGTCCAGGAGGAGCTCCGCAAGAAGGCGCCCACCTTTAACCTGCAAGCACCAATGCTGCACGAGACAAGCATGTCCTCGTCTGTATCTGTTGACAGGACTGACTACGAGAGGTCGTCGGTGGGCGCTGGCGATGGTGAAGGAGACGGGGAGTTCCCTTCGACGACAGATCTCACCGACCTTTCCTACGACAGCCCGGAAGCCCCCAACGACGGGCCGAAGAAGACGGCGCGCACTCCCTTTGGCCGCGCCCAAACCATGTTTGCAGGCCACGCCGGGACACCCATGGATATCGAGATGGTGTCGCCCTCGCCGATGGCCATCGCATCGCTGTCCCTGTCACCGAGACGCAACGAGGCAACCAAGGCCCCATCCACAAATCCCGGCAACATCTTTAGCGCCAACGCGACAGCCACGGCCAATGCTGTTTGGAATGTGCCCCGCGAGTCTACGCTCATGGAATCGGATGATGAGGACATCATCCCATCCCCGACACGCAACATCAGATCGAGACAGAACCCTTTCACCTCGAAGACACGTCCCGTCTTGACGTCGCAAAAGACGGCTCCGGTGCCACGCATGAAGACAATGTCCTCTGCCACGGGGCTCAACTCGAACAAGACGTTACCCTCACTCCCTGGGCAGGGTCCGAACTCAGCCCGTGGCGGCGGAGAGCGTTGTCCGTCGCCGAATCGCCGTCTGAGCAAGATCCCATCGGCCACGAAACCTTCAGGCAAACAACAACGCTGGTGCCGAGACCTCCTCGGGCAACCTGTCTCGCAAGCCCTCCGTCACCAAGAAGGATCAGGAGCCCCTTGGTAAGGTTGCGGTGAAGAACAACATCAGGGGGCGCACCCTAGTGGAGCTCCAGCAGGCTCGCGCCGGCGGACGCCCCCTCTCTGCGGTCATCGCTGCTGGCGGCGAGAACGCGAACCTCAACGTGAGCCCAAAGCGCAACTTCAAGGAGAGGGTTGCGGAGCGTCGCCCCAGTGGCGGTGAGCCGGCGGCTGTGTGGGATCCCGAGCGAGACGAGATGCCCAGCCCCTTCCTCGTACGCAGGAAGCCAATGACCCGCGTCTGAGCCGTGCCGTGCCGTGTCTTATCCAGTGGTCCTGGGCCTCATGGAGGTCCGGCTCTCTGGCAGGCTGGCCACTAGGCGATGGTGGGGGGGGGGGGCTTGGATTATGTCGGAAGGACAGGAAGTAATGAGGACGTGGAAAACGTTGGAGGATGAAGAAGGATGATACCATAACTTGACGTTACTTTGCAGGGAGGCTTCCTCCCTGCCCCATTTCTTTTTCTTTTGTCACTGGCTTGGGAAAACATAGCGGCGGCCGGGTTGTGTCCATTGTTTCTTCCGGGCCGATGAAGGAGGAAGGGAGAGAGTCCAAGGGGGGATTAAGGCTGCGGGACATATGAGATACACGCGCTGGTGGGAGACGAGCGTACGGCAAGGCGTAAGGCGTTTTTTTCTGGCTTTGTTCTGAAGGGGGACAACATGCATTCTTTCTGCTTTTGATGCATCTCACATCACTACACCCTTCGCTCACTGTTGCGGTCTCTCGTTTCTTTTTTGTTTTGGGGGCATTGGGCAACGACAAGCTGGCTTGACTACTTGTAAATTTATTTCAAGACGTGTAACAAGACCACCGCAAGATGACTGCCTTAGCAGAATGTCCAAAGTCACTAGGATGGACCCGCCGCTCATGGTTGCGCATCTAGTCCAGAAGCCGCCTTCGCGGACACATGGCATACGGGTTCGAACTGGCGGACCTCCGCTTCTTGACCTCTGCCTGGCAGCTCTTGGGGCTTAAGCGACGTCGATAGTCTATCATCTTCGATCAACGGGGGTGTGGGATGCGCTCGCGCCCTGCGTCGACGCAGCCTACTTGTTGATCTGGTCCATTTGCGTACAGCTCGGCGACGGTCATGTACACATGTGGAAACACACACACTCACACGCTCACATGCACGTACGTACTTGCATATTCGTAAGTACATGCCACGCGCGACAAGCAGATGCGACCGAAAGGTGACGACGATCCCAAGCGCCAGGTTTTCCAGCTTGGAGGCTGGCTGGGCGACGGGGAAGCAAAACGGTTGTCTCAAACACCACGCTACGAGGCCCACGCACCACGCCGTCGAGGGCTGTGAATTGCTTCTCTGTTTCTTCTCGCCCGCAGAATTTCGGGGGGCGAGGACATGGAGATCGGCGGGCGGACATGCTGCGGCATGGCGTTTTGTTTTGCTTTCTTTTCATGCTGGCGCGCGGGCGGTTGACAATTGGGGGCGGTGAATGGAAGCCTTCTCGGAGTAATGTGCTCCCTTGCTTCTTTTCCCTTTCGCTCGAGCCCAGGGGCCTTCGGTCATCTTCTCGTCAGCAGCAACACTTGCTTAGTCGGGCGCACGGTATTGTTTGCTTTTCTTTCAACGACGCAACCTAGAACGACACCGGCAGTGGTAATTCCAAGGGCTGACTACGGAGGGGTGCGTGCGCTCCAAGGCTATGGAAAAAGCAATGTGAGCCGCACTCGACACGTTAAGTGCGGCCTCGCTAAGAGAGTGGCTGCTCCTTGGCCCAGTAGGGTATGCAGGCTATTGCTTCGGGGAAGTCAACATGGATGGCATTTACCGCGAGCAGGGCTCACGAAGTGGTGGTCTGAACTGGCCTAGTGATAGCTGGCACATGTCGACAGGCGTCTCGAACAAGCCACGGTATGCGGCAGAGGTTGTTCAGAAGGAAAGGATGATTGATGATCGTCAAAACGTCAGCCGTCTCGGAGCACACTCAAGTCTCAGTGAAACATGCAGACGCTAGGATGACGATGCCGGGCAGGGGAGTCAACCACGAGAAAAGCCAAGAGTTTGGCAGACATACATACGCAGATCATTCTGACCACGAGAAAACGTGACTGTGACGCCCCATACAGTCCGCAGGAGAACAAGACATGTGTCTTATTAGCAAGGACGGAGTGTGGCTTGTATCGCGTCCGCCGAGTGTCGCATCGGAACTTGGGGGTCGCTGAGACATAGGTGTGTCTCAAGCCACGTGAAGGACGAGACATGACCAACGGCCACTAACAGCACTAAGACACGTATGGGCAGGGGCCAGGTACTGGTACAGAGGCGTCTAGTCAACCGCAGGCAAGAAGGAGACCGGTCAGTTCTCCTCGAGTATGGAGCTGAGCGTTGTTATGGACGAGCGTTGGGACTTAACGGTTTGAGAGTGAGTAGCTCCAAGTCCAATGACTATTTCTTTTCCCCCCTCCACCTTTTCCACTCGCCTCAGGTGAGCCGCTGAGGAGCGGCTGTGAGACATGTGAATGATTAGAAGACCGTCGTCGCGTCGTAGTGCATCCTACCGACCTAACCTCACCTAACGCTATGGATATTCGTCCGGACGATGGTGAGTTTTCTACGTCTAGCGGTAGACGGTCTCCTAGACCCCCCAACTTAAAATGTCAGCCGCGTATGAGCTCCGCCGCCTGGGTCACATTGTGACCCGATATGTGAGAGCCCTGTCATATCAATCATTCCCTTTTCCAACAACTTGTGCGCCGCTAGGCCTGGTCAAGGTTGCATCCACTGCACCGTTGTACGGACTGGACTGCGATAAATAGCAATTTGGCACCGACAAACGTGAAGACACAATATGGTTATTATAGTTACATTCTTTCTTGGGAGCCTTGCTGGTAGCCAAGAGTTGTTCGGGTCGATCATATTACACAGATGAAGGATCATTTGCTCGATCCTCCCTGACCATCCGCCCTCTGCTTCAATAGGCGACATACCCTACAGCCCGGAAGCGACACGGGCAGCTTGACTGCATCGATGATGATGATGATGCTCATCTCCAAGGCTCATCGTGAATGGGCAATATGCGCCTCGCGGCCGCAGACGAACGCTCCATCGGGGCCCTGGACCGGTGAAATCCGTTCATAGTCAGGGGGGCTGGATGATGTGGGAGTGGGAGTGTTCCCTCCCGCCTGGCGGGTCAGAAGCGAGGGCGATCACCCAAAGTACCATGGGACGGGAATTCTGGGAACGGGGGGGGGGGGGTGACATTGGTCCCATACCATTTCATTTCTATGCTTCGTTTCTTTCCCTGTTGTCGTCTGCCACGTTCGCACTTACAGGGCATCTCGAGAACGAAACATTGTCGGGGGAATATGAAGCCTGCAAATGAAAGGGACAACTTCTCCAAACATGCCTGTCACCCATGCCATCTGATTGACACGAACCCCTTCAGCAACACTCTCCACCCACGGGGATCACCAGAAGATACTGGCGCACTTGTTCGCCCGTGCAGACGCGCCAAGATCGACTCCTGGTGCCGGCAGTGACAGCCCTAGCCTGGAAGGAGGCAATGGACCGGGCTGGCTCGTCCAGGTGAGAGGAGGATCATTGGAAACGAATTGGGGATTACTGAATCGTATCCTGCAGGAGGGGGCTAGGGACTTTGGTTACGAGATGCCGCCCATGACGCCCATGACGCCCGTTCAATCCCTCACACATTGTTTCCCCAAATCCCCAGCTCCGATCGAGAGCGGAAGAAGGGTGACATCGTTCAGGCGCCATGCTGTCGTGATGGCCAAGTCTTATGGAAGGGGGCTGTGTTCCCCGTGATTCATGTTTCTTGTACATGAAAGCCGTCTGAGGGTTCATTACTCGTGTAGCTGATTAAGAGAGGAGAATCAAGAAAAACAACAAACGGGCTTGCTCGGGCGACGATACACTTCATGCTATGCTAAGGTATACCACATAGTTCACTAGCACTAAAGTCCTGGCAAGGGCCGAATGGAGCGGAACTATGATGAACGAGCACACACACACACATGCCTCGACCACTCCCGTCCATCCGCTACGTTGGCTGCTTCTGCCGCCGCCACGACGCAGCTGATCATCCGGCCGGTGTTGTGCCATTCCTGGAACAGGCTGGCCACTTTGTTACCCCCCTGATTCCTGGCTTCCTCTTCCTAGGGCCTATTCTGCGCCGGATGGGCAACATGGATCACGGAAAAGGAGGGGCGTGGACGCACCCAAGCCCGCCCAGCCCTCTCTCCTCCACTGTCACAAATCCGCCTCTCCACCTGTATCGTGGGTGGATGTGCTGACGACGAAGATCCTCACGAGGTCAGACTGGGTCAGTGGCATGCGAGTCGTGGAAGAGAGGGCACGGTGATGGATGAAGCAAGGTAGGTCGAGAGATCGGCGGATAACAGCGCGTTACGAGACGGGCGGTGACGAAACGAGACTTCCCACTCTGAATATCCTCACATACTTTGCTCTTGGGCAGAGTGTAGCGTCTGAAGCGATGTCCCACAGGCGAGGCAGCGTATCTAGGTACGCAGAATTAGCGAGGTATGACAGCATGGCTCCCGGTGAGCTGGGCTCGACGTTGCAACCTCCTCCCGCCTGCTACCACAGGCAACTCAGAATAATGTTGCGAGCAACCCTCTTGTTCCCCCTCCCTGCTCACTGGTGGGTTGGCCCCGGAAGCCCCCCACCTCGTATGTCTAGGAGGGGTGTCTCGAGATACAACATACTACGGAAAAGCATGCGCAGCCTGAGGATCCATCACAAGACCCCTGGAATAGATCCCCTTCGCCATCTGGGATCCGCCGACGATCGACAACAGATGCGGTGCGATGCTGACTGGGGCTCCTCCAGGCGGCAAAAATCGAGAGAGGCCAAGACAAGTTTGCCGGCTGATAATCCTACAAAGTGGTGTCATGTTGACCCAGATATCCTGAGCACCAGTCCGCTCCCTGTCCGTTGAGAAGGGTCCAGCCAAAGAGACCCCCCCCGGTCCTGACGGAGATGAATGTACGGCGGGAGAGGGAGGAGGACGACGGGTCGAACTCAGCAAGCCATCGAACTCAAGCACATCGATCTATAGATGGCTACGGCCGCCCGTCGCGGTTGAGGATCCTACCCCCCTTCCTGCTAAGAAACCTTGTTTATGCTCAAAGTCAGAGCTTCGGAGAACCCCTTGTGGCATGGCTTGCTTGGTCTGGCTCCTGAAAATCGCTGCCACCCCTCTTGATCCTGCCGGTACCACCTTCAATGAACGGTAAGCTTGTAGCGCGAAGGCTCCGGAAATCTCGGCCGATCTGTGACCTTTACTGTTTCCTCCCCCTAATGACAGAACATTAATCTCTCAGTAACAGGGACACGGATGCGGGAACAAAAGAGGGGATTCCAGTGATTGGGGGGCGGTCCTGATCAACCCCAATCCCTGTGGGACATGTACTGAGCGCATCACGGGCAGGGGGGAGTGTTAATGGGGTTGCCTCCATGGGACACGATGTGACCTGGTTCTCCTCCATTTAGGAGAAGCGCAATGCAGTGATGGGCATGGTGCCTCCTGCTGGTGTCATGCACATGGAAACCGTCTTCGGAGCCGGGGCACCTCAGGCGCATCTTCCGGCAGCTTGCCCGACAGTTCGGAACAGGTTGGCTGCTGGCCCTGCTCGCTTGCCACCTTGGGAGGGGTGAGGAGGGGACGTACATGTAGAATGATAGCTGGCTGCGGCCTGAGTCGCATTGCCAGGATTGATTGCTCCTTACACCCATCCTATCTGCCTACTGGTCTATTCATCCATCCACTCGGCCGGGCTGGTCTGGGGGCCACGCAGTTAGGCTATGGTCCACTGCTCGAAGTCCTCTGGGCATTCGGAGGAGACAGACAATGCCCCGTCAGACAGACGTGACGCGTGCGCTCATTAATACTTGTAGAGCAAGCTAGGTTAAACCTAGAGCAATTCATCTACTCTGGTACTGCAATTTTGGGCGGCGATCAGGTTGGTGGTCACTTGGTCCTTGGTCGCCTGCCGATCGTCCGAGTAGGCACGTCCGCCAAGACCAACAAGGGGTGACACAGTCCATCTTCTTTTTCGCAGAAGCGCTCCAGAAGAAATAGTTGAAGCACACACCCAAAACGTGCCAGGCTTGACAGCTGCCATATCACACTGGGCGTGATAGGCGAGAGGGGAACCCCTCCAGCCTCTTTGCAGGCCCAGGGGTCTACCCTTCATGACCATGTGGCTCAGTTCAGGCCAGAAATCTTGCGGTGGCAGCAGTGCGGTCTCTCCTTGCTTTTCCGCCCCCCGCATGGGCGTGAAAGCAGGCCAACGTCCGACATACGCAGCCGGTGAGCAAGGACGAGGGTGATAGATTCTTCCCCTTGGCCGCAAAGATACGGTGAGGGTGGGAGACTCGTGTGAAGCCATGCTTATGCCTGTCCCTTGAGCATCTCCGCACGTCTTTGCCCAGGGACGCTGTTCGACGTAGGAACCCATGGACCCCTCGCCGGCCGGCATCTCCTGGCAGAGCAAAAGAAACACAAGGTCTTGAGATGAGGACGCCACCGTTGTGGATGGAGCGTAGGGACGCGTTGGAAAAGCAGAGCGCGTGACAGGTGATTGGAGCGAATAAGCTTCCCGTGACATCCCCAAACTCCGGGATCACATGTTGGGCTGTCCGCGAGCCGCCATCGCGAACGAGGGTCGTTGTTTGTGTTCCCTGTACCAAGCTCGTCGAGATTCCGGAATGAGCTGCTACAGCGGCGTGACTGACGTTGCTGGGCTGAGCTGGAGCTGGTGGGAGGGGGTATCTGGGCCGGTCTGGGCCTCCCCATGGAGCTGGAGATACGATGCGAGTGATGGAAGGGCACAAGAAACCAGACAGGGTATGGTAGGGCGGTCCAAAGCAGAAACAAGAGGGCCAATGGCTACCCAACACACTGCACGGCGAGCGCGCTTCGGTGGGAGAGGGAGTGAGCTGCGTCGTGCATGCGGCCGCCGGCATGATGCCTGACGAGATGGGGCGAAAAAAGTCACGCCAGACGGGCAACACTGGCAACTTGCAGGGCTGGACGCGTACCCTCTCGGTGCTCTGTTGAACCCTGAGTCGAGCCCGCCGTGGATGCGTCGCTCCCTTGTCTCTTCTTCTCACCGACGGCGCTGGCGATGGCGACGACGATGGCCCTGCCGGGATTTCCAAGCCACCACCATCTCGATCGGGCAACTAGCACGAGTCGAAAGTCAATCTGGGCTCCGAGATGAGATGAACCACGCAATGAGCCGTGATGAAGTGGGAATCCGAGGTATGCGGTGAGCTGAACCCTCGTCCATTTGGCACGAGGCAAGCATTGCGGTTCATTCACTCGGGCGCCTCACTTGTGTCGTGCGGCCTCTTCCCCAAAGGATGAACCTGGGAATCGTTCATGGGATGAACGGGATGCACTCGATGCTCAGTCCAGCATGCATGGATCCGTGATGGCCACCTTACCGCTTACGGCAATCCTCTCGTGGGTCTGTTCTCTGTTCTGGGTGATGTGGCCCGGCTCCAAGCATCGGGGAGGCCCTGCGAGGGCATGAAGCGTCTCCAATGATACCAATTAATGGCATGGATCAATGCTATTAGATGCTTTGCCAACCTGGGCGTTGTGGCAGGCGGGTGTCTAGACAAGATGGGATCGGAGGGGGCGCGGCGGCATAGAGAGAGCTCGCTCCTCCTACTGCTCCCTCCACCGTTGTTGCCGTGGTCATCACCGGCTCATTGGCTACGTGTGGACCTAACGAGCAAATCAGCCACGATGACCCGCCGCGATGCGGATGAGATGCGGACGAGATGCGGCTTGTGGGTGGGCTGAGGCGGCAGGACGTTGGTCCCCCGGCCTACTCCTTCGAGCGCTCAGAGGACGTTGGCAAGATGTATCGTAACCGAGAAGGCTAGACACACACATGTCAGCCCATTATGACGCCTCCACCTTATGCGGGCGTTCCGGGGGTGGGAGGGCAAGACGCACAAGGGAAGAAGCACAAGCAGGCACCGCAACCTGACCCCGAAGGACGACATTCCCGCTGAGGAGGGGCGCGGCTGTTGGTTGCGTCGACGATCGTCACTCCAAGGCCTTCTTCCCAGCTTCCTCGCGTGCTTCTTCGTTCCTTCGCCCGGTGGGCTCGCTGTTCAACGTCAGCAACCAGGGCCAGCACACAACCATACAAGGGGCACCAAGGAGGAGCAGGGGCGGGGGCGGATTACGAGGGGCCCTTAACCTCGCGTGGCAGGGGTCTAGCTATCATAGCAAGAAATAAGGGCATGGGCAGGAAAAGCAGAAAAACGAGACAGCCAGTCATGGCCATGTACTTCCAGGGGAGTCCCGGCTGATCGTCGCGGGCGCTGGAGATCACAGGAGTGAGCCGTGGGGCGCAGCTCCCGCATGTCACCAATGAAAGCTCCTGGTCTTGCGCGCTTATCCAGTGGGACAGGCCAGATGCGAGATGAGATGAGATGAGATGAGCGATCTTGGTTGTCGGTGCAGCCTGTCTGTCTTCTGCGGCCCTGGGTCTGTGATTTCGGGCGCGGCGGGAGTAGAGGAAGGGAGAGAAGCTGAGCGAGCACACACGGTTCGCTTGAGGCGATGCACAGTCCGAAGCATGCGTTTGCGTTGGTCGGTAGTGGCTAGAGTCATAATGTAATCACCGGCGATATTAGGTTTTTCTATTAGCGATGCTGGTGGAAACTTTGACTCCTGACCGTGGTCTCGAACACTCCGAACCTCTCCACGTCTTCCCCGATCTAACCGAAACTCTGTCAGCCGGCTGGTCGGCTTTCAGGTCGGCAGAGACAGCTGGAGGGAGGCAAAAGCTTGGCAAGACAGCGCAGCGCATCGCGCTTGTCATGGTCGCTTCTCACAACGGCGAAACCCTTTGGCGCGTCGGCATGAGAACCGACGGCCATGAGAGATGCGCGATGTGCGAGAGGGGCATGCCAAATTAGCAGCGTCTCAAAGAATAGCTTGCCACGATGGCATTGTTATCGTCCTCGTGTTGCTGCGGCATGACTTATGAACTGGACGTTAAACTCCACCGAAAACAGTAACACGACTCAGATCAGACACCCGCCGAAGCCTCGCTCATAATGAACTACTACGCAAATTGACGTCGATAATGCTGACATGAAATGAGCAGTGGTGGCATGTGCACCCTTCTTCTTTGCTCTACGAAAGGACGGCCCCTCCCCCCCCTGCACCCCGCCCTCGGAAATCTCCATGGCGCAGTCTGCTGTTTAGCTTTGGTGTCCTTGGCGTCCTTGGGGTCTTTGGTGTCTCTGATACCATTCAGGCCAATGCCAACATGGCCACGAGTCCAGCCAGACCCTGTCACGAGATTCCATGGACATTCTAGTGCCGCACACAGGTGGGCGCGCCCGCTACGGTAGGCCGCGCGTTAGCGAGCCCGATCTTGTGCCAGGAGAGAGTTGCTTGCGAATGAGGGCGGCCTAGTGAGATGACATGTCAGCCGGGAACTGGGTGATCCTGGACGTCATCGACCGTGACAGTTCGTACCAAGTGATCGACCTGTCCTGTAGGGTCAGCACCCCACGTGCGAGGCATGAGGTCACTTACCATGGCACTGCATTGCCATCTGTTCTGTTTGGCGTCCCATGCCGGAATGGATCAAAAGTCGCTCCTGAGCAGGAGGGCGGACGGCTGGTCACAGCTGATGGGCATATTTGATCCCTTCACCGAAAAGGAAGCCCAGCCCCCCCTTGTGCTGATCGACATATCCTTCACACCCTCTTCATTGGTTCTGGGGATCTTACCCTGGGCACTGATCGTTCACGTACCACGTCGCCCAAGCCAGTCAAGCCCGCCTGGATTGTTGGTCACGCCGTGTGGTGCAATACTGCCAGTGTATCTTGTCCCCTTCTCCCTTGGACTGTCCGTCCTATTTGACTAGACTAATAAGTATTTGCCTTGGCCACAGCGCCTAATGAGAGCACGCGACAGCATCGTCGCTTGTGACGGCCAGCGAGTCAAGCTGTCAGGCCACCGTGGTCCGCTACTGGGAAAAGAACAGTTCTTCCGACGATCTCGCACGTGGCATTGGCAGAATTCTATGGCGTTGGGAGCAAGAAAAAAAAGCCTGACGAAAGCCCGCCTCCATGACGCCAGAAGATAGTGACTAGTTCGCCGCCAGCCATTCTGAAGACGGACATGCCCGCAGTTAGCTCCCCCCCAAGTGCCATGAGTTCAGCGCATGTTTGCCATGTGGTTGTAGCCCGGCCAAGGGCCGGCGCGGGCTCATGGCCAATTCCGGCTCAAGCCTGGAGGGAGAAAAACCAGTTACGAGGTCCGACGCACCGCTGATCGCCTGCTCTCTCGTCTTCGAGGCAAGTCCCGTCCGTCACAATGCCTTTGGGCAAAAGTGGGTGCCCAGCCGATGACGACACTAGACCTGCCAACCCCAACTAAGATCGACATGGCAGCTCGAGAGGGGGGGTGGATGGTTGGCTGTTGGTGGAGGAGGGAGGGTCTTGTTGACCTGTTAGGCATGAGACTACTTTGCTTCGTAAGGGGGGAGGAGGACCAGGGGTTGATAAATGCGACCGGCACTGATCAGCCGAAGCCTGGGATGGCAGGATAAGGTAAGGGGGGGGGGGATGTTCGGTTGGCTACTCCGCGACACCTCCGCGCTTCAGGTCGATCGTGCAAACGCCAAGCGGTTGCAACGGTTACAAGACTGTCACTCACCCACGACACAGATACCGGAACGTTCAGCAGCCGCATGAGCGGAGGCTGATGTCAACTCCAAGCAGCCCAAATGCCGCTGTCGTCTGAAGAGCTGTCCCACTGCCACGGTCCAGGTGCTGTCAAAAGGCGATTTTGCAAACTTGGCCATTGTGTCTGACCAGGCTCTGTCCATCTGTACTCGGAACGGTGACACAGAAGATGCTGATGCGGACCACTACGTTGGAGCTGAACCTCTCGTAGGTGTGGGCGGCCTTCATTCATGGTACATCGAATGCACGGCTGAAGCCATGTATTTCTTCTTGCTCGGGAACCACTTAGAGGCCGGCGGCGGAAGCGCAATGGGCAATAAGATGCCCACGGGATGACTCCAGAATGTGAACACATAAATCGAGTTGTCGAAATGTAATTTTGCTGCTAGAGATCTCCTATGGGGTCGAAAATCGCGTCTCCACGACATCGGCCACGAAAAAGTCTGGTCAACCTGTCGATCCAGGATGACAGCAGCAACCAGCACGTTGCCCATCAGCTGCTATCACGAGATGAATTGGTATGGTTTTGCCGAGGATAGTAATGTGTGCAAGTCAACTGCTCCCACTATAGTAGATCGGGTCTGGTATAGTGAAGGACGAGTGTCACCGAAGTGCGACCGTGGTATGCGCCATAGCGCACCTGGCTGCTCGACTCCTGAGCTGCTAATACGACAGAGTTGCAAGTAGTGCAGCACTCGCAGTGCAGTGCAGTGCAGCTGCAGTAGTGCCCCGTGACGGAGCTGCGGCGCGTTCTTGGGCCCAAGGGAGCGAGCGAGCTCGTGCAACCTCATTGTGGCCGTGCTTGAGGACAGCGCCCCCCCCCCCCCGAGAAGGAGAGAGAGAGAGAGACTGACAGAGCTGCATGCACAAGTCTGGATCCCCTTTGACTTTGAAGCTATGGATCAGCTAGCTTGTGCCGCTCGCCTGATAGGATGTGCGCTGATCTCGATTCTCCCCTCTATGTGTGATCTTTACGTTGGTGCTTGACCGGTAATAGCATGGACATCCACAACTGTCGACTGTCGAGGCCGAGGCGAAGGGCATTTCGTAGAGTCTGGTCCAGGAATGACGTTAGTGTACTTTGGTACCGCCATGACCATCATCATCAGCCGACAAGCATCAAGGCTCCAGGCCTACATGTGAACATGCAGCGGCCCCTCTTCAGGTCGCCAGGAACCAGCCAGCATGGGGACAGTGCATCCATCAAACAGAGATTACCAGATCATCGCCATGCCTTGCTGCCGATTGGTGAGAACCCGAGGCGTACATGATGCCCAGTCGAGGGTCCCAATTCATGCTTTTGAACAAGTAAAAATCGCCTCTCTCTGTCTGTCGTGCACCCCCCCTTCCATATCCACCCAAACCAGACTGGCAAAACATCAAGCTGTCCTGAAGATGCTCACAGTGCTGTCCTAGCGCAGCCACAAACAAATAGACAGGCTCGTGTGGGACCAGGCGATCATCACATGCTTGTGAGCCCGAGACCGAAGGGCGTCCCAGGAGGAGCAGACGCTAGAAAGGCCACCAGCGGCTGGCCCTGACTTGTCATGTGGGCAGCTAGGCCTAACGCGAGGACCCTAAGACCTCTCTCTCTCTCCTTGGCTCTCGCCCTGTTCAACGGCCAGGAGGCTGCCAAGCCTGTACGCAACAGGCTAGCCGGTGCGGGAACTGGGAGGGCAGGGAGGGATGAGGGCCAAAGGGGAAACTCGCTCACCTGGCGCCATCTCCTTCATCCTCGACTCCTGCACTCCGGCAGCCGGGACTAGGGCCTGCTCGCCGCCGCCGCTGGACTGCCGCCACACCCCCCCGTACTAGCCCGCAATCGAACATCACCCTGTCAATCTCGAAACTTGTCAATCTGGTCTGTCATCCCTTCCTCAGCAGCGAACGGACCCTATCCTCGTAAACCCCCCTGCCTCGCATCGTAGCCTTGCCACCGAGAGTTTGGTTCAAACTGATGCAAAGGGAGGCTCTCGGAGCTCCCAGACCCATGTCAATGCCATCGTCCACTGATCACCCGCGGGCCAAAGAAAACTTGTTTGGTGAGCCAGGTGGATGGTGTGAAGAAAGGTCCCCGCCCGGTCTTTCGAAGCCTCAATTTTTTTGCTTCGACCGCAAAGACGATCCCCTCGTCTCCGAGACCCTTGCTGTGCCTTCGTCTTGTCTTGTCTGGTTTCCTTTTGCCTTGCCCTGGCCCTGGGAGTCTTCTGATTCACCAGGGGCGGGGGACGTCCCACGGCTGCTGGGGTTCCCAGTCCTGGGGGAGGGAAGGGGGCGGGCGGGCGTCTAGCTCACGCCACGGCGCCCAGGCGAGAAAAGGCCGTTCCTGGCGCGCTCGAGGCTAATCCATCGTGGACCGAAGATCACATTGGAAATTAGCCTTTGTGCCTACCTGCTGGCGAGGGGTTGCTGGAGCTGGGCAGCACGCCTCCATGTGCGGCGCCGCGCCCCTCGCCGTTCTCGCAAGCCATGTTGGTTCTGGCGAAAAGCTGCGCGCTTCAGTGCCGACCGTTCCTCTAGGGGGGCGTCGACGCCGTCCTTGCCGCCGCCGCCGGCCACACTCCCATTGATCATCGGGAGACAAAGGCTAGACTCCAGCCGACGCTCGTGACGGACGTGTCAACGTGAAATGACTACTGCACGGGCGACGGACCGCCTACTAGCAGAAGACCAAACGGTAGTGCTGTAGAACTTCAGTGGTCAGTAGGCTCGGCATTCTGTAACGCGACCAACGAGCTGTTGTCTCGTTGTGGTAAGTATCGGCGCCAGTCCGACGAAGGGAGCAGGGCAAATTAAGCCCCCTCCACAACATTGGGCCCGGCGGACGACCTGTGTCCTCTTCGATCGAAACTTCGGGGGAGAGTTTAATGGTGGACGCCTTCTTGTTAGCATAGTCTTCTAGCTGACGTCTGCAAGAAACATTTTTTTTTTACTCCTGCGTTTGCGCCTGAATCTAGGT
>NW_003315037.1:1239308-1241507 GCF_000150825.1 Verticillium alfalfae VaMs.102
TCTGAAAAAGGCTGCCAATACACTTTCCAGCTGCGACTCGGATCTAAAGCAGTGTCACGATACGTCTCCGATGGGTCCTGGTACACACAGAGAGAGCGAGAGAGAAAGAGAGAGAGAGAGAGGCTCGCCTGGTGATGAGCATGGAAGTCCTCACGCTGGGCGTGGCCAGGAATAGTCCGCAGAATGGAGTCGTCCGAAGGCCAAAACGTCATGAAGACGCGACTTTGGGATGACACTTCTCACGATCCCAAAGCAAGAAGGGCACGAGGCGCCAAACGACGCGGGTCGGCATAATGGCAGGTCCAGACATCCGGTCGGAGCGTCTGCAGGGCTGAGGGCGGGTGCATTGTGAAGCTGCATTCTTCCAGTGACAGAGACAAGACGAAGTCCAGTCCTGGATCGTCTCAAGTTCAACCGGCCGCTCGCCTTCCCATTCTTCAGTGCAACCCCCTTGTTGCTCTTGGAGCCTCGAGCCTCGACTTTCGAAGCTCGAAGCTCGAACCTCAGCCCCTGTCCCAAACACACAAGCCTTCATGACAGGACCAGGGGGTAGGGATGGCAGATCCCAGGCTTCGGAACGGCGACAGGGACCCGATCAGGTAATGATGGTCCGAGTGTGGTCATGCATAGCAGTTCTTGATTCGGCCTAGACACCCACTTACTCACCCATGCCCGCGCCCATCTCATCATTTGTGGGCTCCAACTCTGGGATTTTTGGGGGCCATCACAAGGGGGGGAGGGGCGTGTACCAGAAGCCCAAAGCAGCGTTCAGAGGGGTGTGTGAAGCGACCTGGGGGCGACATTAACAGAAACTTAGCCCGGTCTACAACGCAAGCAAACATGGACACTTTGTCCTCGAACGACTGGTTTCCAGCTACGATAACTCGAGCTAAAATAAGGCAACTTTTGTCAGTCGACAGAGGCAAAAGCTATGAAATGGGGCAGTGTTTCGCTCTCATGCTAGGAGATTCTTTCATAAAACCCAAGTACACACTGCAGGGATCGGTTGACCTGGCCGAGAAACCAGACAGCACATCATTTCACATCATATCCCCATGGACCACATCCTAAGCGCAGAGGGCAACAAATCTCATTGCGCATGAACATCAGAATCGTTTGATCTCGAGGGATCCCCGACGCTCATCTCAACATCCGTCCCTCTCCCTCCGGACTCCCGAGAGCAAAACGAGACGGCATACGCACCAAGACAACAGTCCCACTGTCACTCCTCCGTCAGGCACATCAACATCAAAACACACAGAGCACTGGTTCTGTCCCACATATCCCATACTTGACTTTCCATATCGGCCAGCAAGTGAGGTATCGTACCTTCGTACCTACAGACCAGCAGCAGCGCCACGGCACACACTGCTGCACCTGCACCTGTGCCTGCACCCGCACCCTCCTCACCTCGACCTGAGCATCGATGGTGCATCTTTGAGGACGGCACACACCCACACACCCACACACCCTGTCACCCCCTTCCATCCCTTCTTGGGCTGTAAGTACGTACATCCCATCAACCCCCGAGTCAGAGGGGGAGGTCCCCTACGCCATACCCATTAAGAGGAGGCGCTATAGCCAAGGTACGTGCCCTCCCGCCCCCCGGGCCAGGAGACATGGACCACACATGGAACCAAGCCAGGACGAGCAACGCACCAGACTCTTCTCAGTCAGAGAGATTGTGTGAGTGTGTGGTGCTTAGCCAAGCTCTATGCTCCACGTTCCATGCCATGCTCCATGCTCCATACTCCATGTTCCATGCCTTCATCCCAGCTCTTCAAAACGTCGACCATCCCAAGACCTGGCTGACCCACACAATTTGTGACAGGCAACTGTCTCCTCTCCGCCCCCCCCCTTTGCCCCGGTCCATCGTTCATCGACCATCGACCAGGGCTACCCACCTACAGTCAGGACCAAGTTCAGGACCGGTCAGGACCAGGGTCAGGGTCAGGATCAGGGCCACAGCCCAGGGATCATCGAGTGGATTGACGCTCGATCATCCATTACACTCTGCTTCGGGAGATCTCTGATATGCCTGCCAGGCTTGCCTGCTGCCATCCACACTACACCCACCCACCACTACCACTACCACACACTCACCACCTTTACCCCCCCCCCCCTCGACAAGCTTCTTTTGCCTGCCCTGACATAACTTAAAACAACCCATCCTCCCATCCCACTCCATCTACTAAACCC
>NW_003315037.1:1241636-1243026 GCF_000150825.1 Verticillium alfalfae VaMs.102
ACAGCCAGTACACGCTACCTCGACATCGATTTGGACAGGACACCTCTCGAGCAGAGTCGCACGGAGTCGAACCAGTGTTTAAAGACAGTCCTTCGCAACTGCAACATCACTCACGAACGTTATACAACGAAAGATACTGGGATCATCACTCCAAGGAACGCAAGAGAAGTCGCCAGTGCCGGTCATCATGCATCACTACATCAGCAACACCCAAGGAGCCACGACGACACAGTACGCCTACGCTCCTCAACCTCCACCATCGCCCCCCATGGACGAATCAACCAAGTGCTCCCTTCCCTCCATCTCCAACCTCCTTGGCCTGGCAGACCAGGGCTCGCCCACGAGCGAGACACATCCTCAAAACCAACAAGGTAAGGATGGATCAGCAACACCACTAGACAAACAGCACGTTCTGATACCATCCACTACAGTTCTCAAAGGAGATGCCGTCTCTGCAAAGCCAGAAACGAGACCCAGCTCGTCTCACTATGGGGGCAGTCACTCCCAGGCTCGGGCTAACTTCCCACCCACGCCCCCCATGAGCACCGATGCTTCATTCGACGGATACAACTCGCCCTCAACTCGCTCGGTCAGCCAGATGTCCGCCGTCTCAGCACCCCATCCTCACAACTACTACTACGAGACAACACCGCCCCTGGAGGACGTCCACCACCAACACCAGCGCGCCATGTCCCACACCCCGGCTGCCCGCCTTCCCATCCATCAGACGACGCCCTACCCGCCTCCGGCCTCGTCCCACTACCCCTCTGCTTCGGCAGCCGCCTCCTCCTACCTCCCTCCCCACCATCAGCAACCGCACCACCACCACTCCGTCGGCCCGGTCCCCTTCTACCCTCCGCCCCAGGCTCAGATCACCAGCCTCTACTACCAGAGACCCCTGCCCGCGGCGTTCCCTCCCTCGGTGGCCCCGCCGACGATGCTCGGCGGCCCCAACCCGTGGCAGCACCACCACTACATCTCCCCCTCGGCTGCCGCCAGCTTCCCCCAGAGCCAGGACCGCTACGTCTGCCCGACGTGCAACAAGGCCTTCTCCCGCCCCAGCAGCCTCCGCATCCACTCGCACTCCCACACCGGTGAGAAGCCCTTCAAGTGCCCGCACGGCGGCTGCGGCAAGGCCTTCAGCGTCCGCAGCAACATGAAGCGCCACGAGCGCGGCTGCCACAGCTTCGACGGCGCGGCGCCCGTCTTCTTGAGCGGCCGCGAAGACGTGACGACGAAGAAAAAGCGGGAGCCCGGGCCCGGCCAGAAGGAAGCTTGCGTGGGGTGGACACTGGTGGGGCTCGGGAGCAAGACATCATGGACTACGACAACCGGAACAAAGAAAAGGACATTTTCTTCACAAGTATATAATCATCATTATCATCCATCC
>NW_003315037.1:1243443-1246627 GCF_000150825.1 Verticillium alfalfae VaMs.102
GTACGCTCGGTCATGTGGGGGATATGTATCATATCGAAAGAGGGCAGACTGGACTCAGTCGACAGAGACGAGATCCTTAGGCGGAACCTGGCAAATTGTGGCTAGCGAGGGAGAGAGAGAGAGAGACGCAGACAGACAGAGCCGGAAAGGCTGGCCACGGGGCCTACCAATGCCAAAGAGTGTACCAATCTTCGCAAACTCTATTCACAATTGCTTAAAAAAACGTGGACTCGTGATGTTCCATACCGACTCGCGCGGACTAGGCGATTGCCAAGCAGGGAGCAAGCGACGAAACGCGACGTGTGGGCAGAATGCGACCTTGAGGATCTACCCCCAGGTCTATCGGTTTCAGGCCGCGATTTTCGTTCACACACCCAGGCAGCACAGCGACTGAATCGGCCCACGAGAGAAGGAAACGGCACGTTTGCTATGGGGCTCAGGGAGAGGCTATCCTACAGGACCTAGCAATTACCAGCCAAGAGGGATATGGCCCAACGCGACTTTGACGCGCCAGTCATGAGCCATGGCACGGATATGCTGATCGTTCATTTCTATGTCACGCCGCCCCCCTTCACGCATGTCGACTCAGACTTTGAAACGAGACGTGCCCGCCTCGTTGCCGTGTGGCCTCTGCATAAGCTTTTTGGCAAAAGATGACAGTCATCCCAAGTGACGAGACATCTGCTGCCAGGATCTTGGCAGGATGGCACAAACTGGTGATGATCTGCGACAAGCAAGGCAAAGTCGGGGCTGGCAACGGCCTTCCACCTCCTGCATGGTAGCCACGAGTCGAGCCAGACGGGAGCGAGCAACATCCGGTTCGAGGGTGCCCCAGGGCAAGGGGTCAACTTCCTGCAGATAGGGTTGTTTCGCACGATGATCATCCCAGAGGAGGGGCGGCCGCCGGCAAGGGGGTCGGGTGCTATTGCAACGAGAAACATATCACCGGCTCAGTATGCAGGGTCAATCCTCACGCGCTCAGGCAACGGGGTTGTGTCAATATCAGCGTCTGCTAAGCATACCTCGAGCTCTTTCTCTTTGTTCTCTGCACGTTCACCGTAGCCGTCGACCAACGCATCTACGGTAGAAAGCTCGTGTGCGATAGGCGGGTCTAACCCCAGATTTGTAGGTGCTTGCATGCATGGATGAGAGAAAGTGTAAATTGGCAAAGGCATAGATATGGGAGTTTGTTTATTGTGGTAGTCGGCCCTGCCGATGGTCACGCTGCGAGATTGCAATGACGATGTGCTGTCACATCGTGCGCAATCTCCCAGTACCCAGGCCGCGATATGGCATCAACTTAGCTGCCAGCATACTCCCCGCCGAGCGAATGTGCCAATTCGCGCACTATCCACGGGCCTGACCACCAAGAACAACAACTTGCACGAGGGTACATCCATGCCTCTGGGGCTTGGTGCTGCATCGCCGTTCCCGCAGCCCACGCCGCCCGCAAAAAGCAACGCAGGAACCCGTGCTGAGAGGAGACTTACCGTGCCAGGTCGACCGCGACTCGAGGGCGAGATGGGACGGGGGAGTCGGAGACGTGGCTTGGTGGATAGTCGTGGAGTTGTGGAGAAAAAGGGAGAATGGAGCCAGAAGCAGAAAACGAAGACCGGTGACCGAAGCCGGCGGGGATGTTGCTTGCATTGCTTTTCCCATGTTCGCCGCACGCGCGCCCGGTTGTCCTTTGACATGTCTAGCTCAGGCCCTAGAACACAGCTGTTGGCGTGAAGAGCGTCGCACTCCATCTTGTGCCTAGTCTGGAGCGTGGCGTGCGCGGCGTTAGGGACACCCTGCTCAGCAATGACTCCCGCGACAGCGATGCCCTGGCTTACGGTTTCTCGGGACCTTCAGACTGTAGACAGGCATATTCCCGGTCTCACTGGTCTCCCGCTAAGGAGGAAGACCAGGGCAGACACACGGACGTGGCTGGCTTGGTCGTAGCGTTGCGTCACTTCAAGGGTCGCTCAAGCGCGTTGGGCATAAACCTCGTTCATCTCGTTTCCTGAAATGGACCGGACGTGCGTTCATAAAGGGTCAGTGGACATCTCACGATGTTGTTGTTGTGATTCGGACGGCAACGCCGAGAAATGGCAACATGGTGCAGCATTAGGGAAACCTGCGTCAATCCGCGGACGATCTGCCATCCCCAACGGACATGACAGCGGGCTTGATCACCCAAGGCGCTAACTCGACGGGGATCACTCAGTTGGACTAGTCGAGGTTTGTGCTGGGCAGAACTTGGACTCAATCGACAACCCGCGCGTGTCGGGCCTCGTGTCTTTCGGTTCTGCGAGGTGGATGAGGGCCCCGCGTCTCTTCATCCCGTTTTGCCGCCGTATACTCGGCATCAGCATAACACAGTGACCCTTTCTGAAGCTGGGATCAAAGCGACAGGCTTGTGTCCATCCTGATTTGGGCCCTTCGGTCTCGATGCGAGGCTGAATGAACCCTCGTCTGCATCGCTTCGGCTGATTTGGGTTTCTAGGTTACACACCATCCTGAGTGAGTAATGGTTTCAGTAGTGTTGGAACGAAATGGTCGGCACTGGCGCTGTTGAGAAACTGCCGTTGCCGTTGTCCCGCCATTCCGGGGAGAAGGGCGACGCGGCATTGAGTTCGGACTAGTTACGGGGCGGTGCACGCGATGGCAGCGCTCATGACTGGCGCTCAGCTCGATCTGAGCTGTCAGAGTTGCTAGTCAGATGGCCAAAACGCACCGTCGGGCCTCTATCGTAAGCGAGGTTCGAACCGTCTCATCGTTCTCCTGCCGTTCGTCACTTTGAACCGGCAACAGGAGTCCTAGCGCTCGGACGGCAACCTTTTCTCTGGATTGCAACCTCACGGCCCTCAACCAGAGAGAACTCCCCACCCATCGACTGAGTCGGCTTGGTTCCTTAAGAGCCCCCTTGAAAAAGAGGGCAAGGGGCTGGCCACCGATCCTTGCGGATAGGATCTCGTTTCCCAATCTGAAGGACCCCCTGTGGTGATCAGTGAGACCTTGGCCAGTGGTGTGCAGCCTTTTGTGATGATCACCGTGGATCACAACGGGACACACCTGAATGAGCGTCGTCGCGAAAGGATCCTGTTGCCCACCTGGATCGATTAGCGCGCGGCACTCGCTGTCACCGACGCTCCTTGGAGGGAACCGTGTCAACCGAGTCCGCGGCAGTACGCATCGCCGG
>NW_003315037.1:1247108-1248357 GCF_000150825.1 Verticillium alfalfae VaMs.102
CCGTCTGCAGAGGCGTGTCATCCGAGACATGCGCAACGCACTCGACCGGAGTACGTCACACATCTGCCCGCCAGCGGCATGGGTCTCTTCGGGGCGTGGTTCGAACAGGAACAGGATCACGGCAGTGATGGGCAGCCAAGAATGTCGTGGCGTCTGCCCTTGAACTGGGGTTGTCGGAGCACTACGCCGACTCCGGCATCGTACTTGTCCGTCAACAGGGTCCCCAGGGAAATCCTCTCATACGTTTCAGGTGGCCGCGAACCAGACGATAGGTGAGCAGACGGGTGAAGGTCCGGTTTAATGGCAACTCGGGATGGTGTTCCTCCATCAATTCCCCCGATGCGATGTCTTAAGACCGATAGCGGGTCTCACGAGCAGCGGCGAGAAAGTGACCACATTGTTCTGGTCATCCTGTGGTGGGACGACTCATAGCCTCCGAGCGAGGCTAGAGACTTCCCGACGCTGCCTCGATTCTGGCCAGTCTTCTTGCTGCGCCCGCAGCCATCTCAGTAGACAGCCGAATGCATCTCGGGGCTCCAATAGGACTTCCGGCGGTGAAACGTTCGGAGCAACATCAAGGCGAGCTCGACGCGGATGGATCCTCCACTCCATCTGCCTCGTGGCAGCAACAGCCGTGCCGATCCCATTTCTCCTGACTACCTAGACTTGCCTCCACTCTGACACTACTGCGGTTGACCCAGTTAGTGCCATCAGTAGTCGTGAAGACGATCGCTATCAGCATTAGTAAACAGCGTAGACAGACAAACGATGGAGACAACACGGAAAATGCCGCTCCTTTGTCCGTACCTTTGGATCCCCCCCTCCCCCCCCAATCCGAGTTCTTGCAATTCCGAGCACACCACGACCGAGGCTTGAGGTTCTCTTTGGCGAGATGGGGCTGCTATTACCACTGCCGATGCTGCTAACGAAAGGGCAGAGGCCCTGCGCCTCAAATTCAAACAGTGTAACGACGGCTTCTCAGCTCTGGCTAAGCTCTGCCGTCGCTATGGTGCCTGTCTCGTGCGCGAGGCTATTGAAGCCGCCCTGAGTCGATAGTGGTGGGGCTTACAAAACAACCGAGTTGCACTGGCAAGGAGTTTCCTATTGGCACCCTGGCTGTGATCGACAGAGGCGTGCAAATCCCGAAAGTTTACTGAAACCCTGGAAAAGCCCACACAAAGCTGGAAATGCACGCCTAGAGCAGACCAAGGACTCCAATGGAACACCGCCCCCCCCCCCCCCCCCTTCG
>NW_003315037.1:1248457-1255239 GCF_000150825.1 Verticillium alfalfae VaMs.102
AGATGCTATAGTCGTTGTGTCGAATGTCAGCGAGTGACATCGCCCAGCACCCACTGGATTCTGAAGTTCATGCCATTGTGCACGTTACGCGCTCGAAGGGGAGGCCTGAAGCGTCCTTTGCCCCCGAGTCTAGAGATCGTTCGGCGACTGCTCGAGACTGGTACTGCGGCACCTCCAACGTTTTCAGGAGACGATGGGGAGGCAAAAGAAACGTCGTCGAGGGATGGGGCAGGGTCCCTGGGCTCCATTACACTCGTCCCATCATCGTCGCATCCCGTCTGGGAACGCTTTTGACGATCTGCGACGAGGTAAGCGCCAAATCATGTGTCAGATGCTACGGCCCGTCATCGGATCTTCAGAAAAGATCATCAAACGTTGAGAGCCTCATAACTCCGGGGTTTGCACTGGAACCCTTATGCATGTCGGAAACGGCGTGTAAATACCATCATTGATTGGTATAGCTGACGTGTTTCGAGCCGTGGGCGCACGAGGACATCCGAATAACCAGGGGAAGTAGAAGTAAATGCGCACGCAGAATGAGATGCATGGAGTTCTAATATTCTGCCAAGCCCGACGACCCTTGCGGGCCTCCCCATGCCGACTTTAAATAGACCTAGTAGTTCGACTCGTCGTTCCAGTAGAGCGTCTCATGGAAAACCCTATTGTGATGTCAGCAACGAGTCGACACAGGACAGTCGTGCCACAGAGATAGTTGACATCAGAATGATCGGGGGACGTACTCGGGGCCTGTGGCATATAGCGACCACCCAAACTTCAGCGTGATATACTGAATGAGATGACTGGCCACCTTAATTTGTCCGACATCTGTAGGGTGCCACTGAGGAGCAATATCGTTATGCTGAAGGATGCCGGTGGTGTTGAAGAAGTGAACAAATGGCTCGATGGCATGGCCGACTGGCTCCGTCTTTTCCGTCACGCCATCCCACGTCACGGGGTTGCTGAGGTACTCCTTCGTGTTGAAGTACTCGTACACGCTGTAGACCTCCTTTCGAAGGTCCGTATTCTGCTCGTACGTGTTGCCATTGGGGCCAAAGCCTTGCCACATTTGCTAAAGAATCTCAGCAGAGTCTTCGCAGGGTCCTTCGACAACATACCATTATAATGACCTGAGCCTTCGGCCACTTGCCGTGCACGCCTTGAATGAGCCTTTTGTAGTGTGCAACATAGGTGGACTTTTCGACCTTGTTGAAGCTGTTGGCGTCGTTTGTTCCCAAGTTGATAACGACAAGGTCGGCGTCCGGGTTTCTGCTGAAGTCCCATGGCTCGGGGTCGTCTATCTTCAGTGTCAGCCTAGTCCGAGTGTGCCATCACCGTCTTGAACGTAGCACGAACCTCCCCAAACATTTGCAGCACGGCCACCAGTGTCACTTGTGTAAAACCATTGATGAGACTGCCCGCGAGGGTTGCCCCAGCAGTTTTGGTCAGCAACGCAGATACCCGGATATCCAGTGATAGAGTATTCAGTGTTGCCGAGGCCAGCTCCCACTCCATAGGCAAAACCAGCGAGGGCCTCATATGTGTTGTACATGCCTGCCGAGAGACTGTCACCAATGAACTCGACGCGGCGAGGATAGTCGGGAATCTTGACAAGCTTTCCGCAGCCTGACACGTGGACCTTCTCGATTTGCACTCCGTAGGCCCAATTCGTAACTCTCATCTCGAAGGTCAATGGATTGATAGGCCCATCGAGCTCAATTCCGGGGGTTTCCGGACTAACAAACAAG
The DNA here is from genome assembly GCF_000150825.1 of Verticillium alfalfae VaMs.102. Classification (NCBI taxonomy): domain Eukaryota; kingdom Fungi; phylum Ascomycota; class Sordariomycetes; order Glomerellales; family Plectosphaerellaceae; genus Verticillium; species Verticillium alfalfae. Next base: position 1,250,203 of record NW_003315037.1, read on the forward strand.
TGCGTTCCGCCGGCAGTAACATTGGTATGCTGCCAGTCGAGGCCTGCGATCCTGTATGCGACAAGTGTCTGGTTGATTGTGTCCTCCCCGAACGTGACGGCGACAGTGTGGCCCGTAAAGCCAAACTTGATACCTGGCCCTCTGTTGCTCGTCAGAATGATGGGGCCATATTGTGAGAATGATTGCAAGAATGAATGCGCTTACGCCCACCAAGAGATGTATTTGGAATCCCAACGCCCTTTGTAGGATATCTCCCCGGCATCAGCCTCATAGGTTCTATAGGTCCCGTTGCCAAGGCTGATCTTGGTGTCAGGAAAGTCGACGGCACGGGGTCGGCCATTCTCAAGAATGACGGCTGATGCCAACGAAACCAGCTGCAAAGCGGCAGCGAGCGAGCGAAACAACATGACGACCACAAGGGAGATCAAAGATGGCAGACGTGACGATGCGGCGGAGCTGCCGACCTCCAAGGCCTCCGAGCCTAGCAACCAGTCATCTTTATAGATTTCCCGGCTTCGTCCACTCTCCATCTCAACTCCTCTTTGAGCTCCAGAGGCAGCGGAAGTTCTCTAGTCGAGGTAGCGGGAAACTCGACAGATTCGCCCGAGATGACCTGACTTGACCTGACTTGACTTAACTTGACTTGACCATGCAGTATGAATTGGGGCCTCGTGCATGATCTCGCCGAAGCTTGCCCCTTTCCGAGAGTCTCTTCAGGGATCAGAGCAGGGACGATCGGTGGCCGACTGTGTCGGTGGAAACTGGGTATTTCATTTGATTGCCGACTTTCTGTGTGCCGTCGACTCCGAGTTTGCTAAGGAGGGCGGAAGGACGGCTTCCGCTCCCATGAGCCGCAGGCTGAATTGCAACCCAGCAGCGGCCCCACTGGCTCAGTACGGCCTGCCGACCTGTCATGCGGCCAGCATCAGGTCGCTTGCCGTCCGCGCCATCTGTCCTCCGAAAGAGGGGATAGATCTCGGTCGGAAGGAGATTGATATGGCCTCAGAGCCTGAGCAACTGCCGAGTCAACGGTGAGATCGCGGGTGATCCACGTGACCATACGTTCTGTTGAAATATGGTCCGAGGCAGTTGAACCGCGCGCGTATGTTTCGCCGCAGTGGATGTGGACGGATAGCTGCATAAATTGAGGCATTGGCATCTGGGCGGCTCGGAGTGCTAAGTGTATATATATGAGCTCATGCATGGTGGTGAGCTCGAACAGCTTGCCTACCTGGCGAGCAGGCGAAACGCATGTTCACCTCAATTAAGGTGACGCTTATGTGGGTGCTATGCTGGCGCACCTTTCTGGAAGAACGTACCGAATACAAGGTACGCTACACAGGAGTGGCATTTGAATGGTTGGTTTGATCGAGTGTCGAGCAAGAAGTTCACCATCTGCCCTGTTTGTGGGGGTTGGGGGTAGGGGGTACTCTGTGCTCATAACAACTGCATCCCCCTCGTTTTCAGGGCGCGCTGTCAAGCGGTAGTTGTCCGTGCCAGAAGCAGGGGCCAAATGCACAGGATTCCGTCCAGGGGCTTGTGTGTTGAGACTGGAAGTGATCTCTTTGGCTGGATTGCCGAATGCAAAAAAAAAAAAAGCTGGATCGAGCTACGCAGCTCGCGATGACATCGTGGTACATCGGAGTGGACTCGATGAAATGCTGGAAGAAGGGTCGGCAGCCAAGAATGCGCTGTCCGAGAGAATGGCATCTGACGAGGATCACAAGATGAAGCCGAGGATTGAAAAAGAAGCGAAAGGCAAAGTCATACGAAGGTAGGTAAGGGGCACCTTGGGTACCTATCTACATAAGGCACCTACCTACCTTTCAGTGCTCGTCCCTGGCGACGCGACAATCACGATCGACTTGCGACTGCCCTTGCTCATATCAGTAGTCGTGAGTGAGGCCTATCTCTCCTGCCAGTGTCAACGCAAGGCCAAGTGAGTTCGGGAAAGGAATGATGAGCCTGCATGCATCCTTCTTCAAATAGGGAGTATACCCAACCCAAGGTTCCTCCCTTCCTCACCCTGGCAGAGTGAACCTGGGCAGGCACGATCCCGTGCTCACTGGCGCCTCCAAAGCAAGCGTCGTCCACCATCTCCATCACGTCTCGGGACGACACCCTCACGGAATCCTTCATTCGCACCTCGGTCCAACAACGCCCATCACGCAACGCCTGCTCGCCTACACACCACTACATCCCTCGCGGTTGCGCCTGAGAGAGGGGTTCCCCTCCCCCGAAATGTCTCAGCTCATCCGCCCTTGTCGTCACGAGCACGCCAACCGCTGGTCGGAATAGGAAGGCCAATCCGTAGGCAAAAGACAACGACAAACCTTGCGAAACCCGGCATCTCTCCATCTTGCATTCGACGCAGTCGCATCGTCGTTTTTCGTCTCATCTGGCTGGCGAATGTTGGCTGACTTCACCTAACGGCCAGTTCCCTCTAGCTCGGCATTCAGACTCTCGCGCTTATTCCTTTTGCAACGCCGAAATGACAGTCAGGTGATGCGTGCGCGCTCGCACCTTGCTTGGTTGAAGAAGAGCGAGCCACTATCGCTGTCGGGGCTGAGACAACCTCATCTTTCGCACTTGGGCGCCCTTTCCAGCTGTGCGGGCTTTTTTTTTTCCCCTCGACAAGATCTGTCTGACATTTGTGGTCTGTGACATTGTTGCTTCTCAGCCCATGGTGAGTGAGTGCCGAGCTCACCGGCTGGTCTTTACTTGTATTGGCGAACCCCTTTGCCCCCCATTTTGTTTCAACAGGTCCAGTCTTCTCTCGCACTTTTCTTTGCAACCCACCACCGACCACCCTCACCCTGACACGGCGCCGTATATTCACCTTTCGAGCAGCATCCCCGGCGCCCGCTGCGTCTGCACGGCTCCCGGACTTGGCGCTGCTGCCAGAGAAATCGGTATCGTGACTTCGGAACCGCCAGACCAAAAGTCGACAACGGGGTTTCACTGCCTACGTACCTCCGTTCGTCGATCGCGATTCGCCCGTCCGCCAGACCTCTTTCTCGTGCCCAAAGTCAGCCTCTGATGCCCGAAAAACCCCACCGAAGACCATGACGCTGCCTGCGCATCAATCGCCGAGATCAAGGCTGCTGTATCCCTCCCCTTCAACAACCGAGAAGCCACGCCATTCGTCCATCGAGGTGCCGTCGCATTCAACAAAGCTGCAGGTCGCCCTTGAGCCACCCCTCCACCACGACCTCTCTCCTCGACATCATTCTCGCGGCCAACGACATCGAAACGTACAAACCATACGTGCCTGCCTCTAGAACCAGTCACCAACCGCCAGTCAGATTGAGAAGTATTGCAACTGGCCTGTCATCGGTCGAACCCCGCCGCCCCCGCACGGCGCTGCCGCACGTTGGCTTGCCGTCGCGCTGAACCATGTCGGCCTCGCACGCCAATGCCGTGCCGGACACGCAACTGGGACTGTCGAATGAGGAAATCCAACTTTTGCGACAAGGCCAGGCGGCCGCTCTCGGACAGGGGGGCGGCGGCGGGTCGAACTCCTCCCGTGCCGCCAGCCGGGCATCGAGCCAAGGGCTTCTGATGCTCGACAGCTCCTCACTGGCATCCTTGGGGCGCTACTTCGAGCGTGTCATGGCTCAGATCGAGCAGCAGATACACTATCTCAGCGAGCAGAGCCAGACGTTCACCATGGCACAGTTCGATCGCGCCGGCAACCTTATCGACAATGCTGACCTGGAAATCGCACGGTATCACGACATCTTGCGACAGTTGGACGAGCTGGACCTCGACTTTGACAGGATACGACATATCAAGGAGATTGTCGTGGGCTATCGATCGCGCGTGGTGGAGATGGAGAGGGAGCTTGAACGAAGCGGCGGTGGATCCTCGTCGAGGCACAGAGACGGACATCGCTCGTCATCCAGTCGACACGGTCACTCTCACAGTCACCGGCATGGCCATGAAAGCTCGAGAAGACGACATTGAACGACATGAAACGACACCCGCGTCGTTTCAAACACACTTTCACGACATCACACCAGGTAGACTCTACCGGCCACGCGGCCACAAACACAAAAGCCAAAAACGAAAATGTGGGGTGAACCCAGCAAAAACTACCTACATACCATGAGCGGGAACAACAGGACCGCGGGGTCTCCAAAAATTCAATAAGGAGGCTCAGGAGGGGGAGGGCTCGGAAGACGGATCATCAGGCCTCGCGGCTGGTCGGGACAAGATGGATTTGGCCTCACGGCTCGTTGGATGCTTCTTTTTCCGGTATTGCTTTCAGTATTCTTTTACTACGGTGCTTGTGATATCTTCTTTCTTCTTTTTTCTTCTTCTTCTTTTTCTTGTGCCTATACTGCCCTCGAGGTCTGCGTCGGGGTGTCGATCTTCTTTCCCTGTTCTCCCTATCTGTACACCACAAGCAGCAAGCGTTGGAACTCAATCCGCCATCACACACCCCGCTGCTCGCAGGCTGGTGGCACGATGGTACAATACCAACTTGGCTGGCGCAGGAGTATTTTCTTTCTATGTAGGATTCTATGGATCTTGCGGTTTTGCTACCCACCCTCGGTTTCGGCTCAGGCGCTGTAGGTATCCTGACGCAGCACGGTCACGTAACTATTGATGGAGCGGTTGTTGCAGGATACCCCTTTTGGCCTGAAGATCAAATATCACGAATTTACGTTCCTCTCTGATCTGCTTCCGATCCCGCTCCGAGCGCGTGACTGACTGTACCAAGCGCCAGAAGCCACGTCGGGCCATTGAGTCAGCACGACGATACCTGCCTCATTTGCGTTGTTCTTTTGAAACAATTTCTATTGTGCGCTCCAATTTCGAGTCTCGAGCCTCACGCTGCATGAAGATTCTCTGCCATCGGCTGGCAGCACTAGACTAGACGGTACCCTCGACCCGCACGCCGCCATCCCTCGCCGCCGTCCGCGCGATCTCGACCTCCTCGAGCGCCAGCCTGTCGCCGCCGCCCAGGACCTTTTCTCTGTGCCAGGGCCCGACAAACATGCCCTCGGGGTCGGCGCCGTCGCGCACGGCGCG
>NW_003315037.1:1255339-1256224 GCF_000150825.1 Verticillium alfalfae VaMs.102
CTGGTCGAGGTCCTCGCCGTAGAGCGCGGCGATGCGCGCGGCGCCCTCGTCAAAGTTCTTGGCCCAGTGCGGGCGGCCGCCGAGGTCGAGCATGAGCCACTCAAAGGCCTCGTAGTAGCGGGCGCGGCACGGCGGGTCGGTGAGGTAGGGTCGGTAGAGAGTCGCGTTGAGGTAGAGGGTCGGGCGTCGGGGCGAGTAGGGTCGAGTAAGGGCGGGACGTTCCTCGGTGAGGGGAAGGTGTCGCTGACGCGGACTCGACGGGGGGCGTGGACGTAAAGGCCGTCGGCGGAGAAGGGAATGTTGTGGGGGACGTAGTCCGGGTCGGCCGGGTCGAGGTGGTTGAGCCACGAGGAGAGGCGGCGGAGGGCTTCGGGTCCCTTGTGCAGGGGGGATGGGCCCCACTCGTTGCCGAACTGCGAGTAGAGGGCAGTTTCATGAAGCAGAGCCTTCCCGGAGGGCTGGACCGCCGTCGTGGTGGAGCCGTTGGCGAAGCCGTATTGCATGCCAAAGACGAACCACTCCACCCACGGCAGGACGCGCGGCACGTGGTGCGCGAGATACAAGAGGTTGTGGTAGATGTAGTAAGCCGAGGGCGCCATCGTAGTTGCGCACGGGGGGCGGGCGCACCGGCTCGTCCGTCTTGTTGGCCTCCCAGAACGACCGCGCGCCGCGTGTAGGGGAACCACCAGACGCGAACAAACTCGGAGCGCGTCCAGAGGTCTGCGGTCCAGCGATCGAACATGCTGCGATCCGTGTCGATGACCTGCTGCCATCCGAGCGTAAAGGCAGGCACGGCACGGAAGGTGATTTCGGTGATGATGCCAAGGGCGCCGAGCGAGAGGAAGCCGCAGCGCGGAAGAGTGACGGATTGTCGTCCTTCGAACA
>NW_003315037.1:1256324-1257604 GCF_000150825.1 Verticillium alfalfae VaMs.102
GCTCGTTGATGCTGCCCAGGTTGGGCATGGCGAGACCATGCTTCTGCAAGTGCGCGCACAACGAGTACAGCCTGATGCCGCTCTGCATAACGACGACACCCGTCTCTTCATTGATGGAGAGAACCTTGTTGAAATTGTCGAGGTTCACGAGCCAGCTCGAGGTGCAGGTGATGTTGGAGGGCGAGTGGCCGCATCCCGTCAGAACGATGCGACGACGACATGTCCGCGCGAGGTCTATGACCTTTTCGACTTCCTCGAGGGATTCTGGCTGGATGTACAGCTCGGGCAGGGACGAGAAGGTCTTGGCCCAGGTGGAGTGGATGTGATTCGGTCGCGCGCGAAAAGCGACTTCGGGATCGCTCTTCGCGAGCGCTGCGACCAGCTGGGAATCCATTGCGGTGCAGCTGTCGAGGGACAATCTTCGCACAGATAGTGTCGCAGGATGATCGCGATTGGGAAACGACTTTCGTTCTGCAAGGGTTCGCGGTGCGCCGACGGGGCGGTTCGGATCGGCTGGAGGGGCACGGCAGGGGGGAGGAGAGTCGATGCGCTGGGAACGAAAGAGAAAACGAGACTAACAACGCGACGCGCCAGATGTGCAAGAGTGCAAAGACACGCCACTTCAGGTCATCGTCAGGATCTTGTCGAGCGGAGGGCAGGTTGAGTTCGAGAGGAGAGGCACGAAAAAAAAAAGTCAAAGGGGAGGAGGGCATTGAGACACTACAAGCACGTTCACGTTGGCGGGGCTCAGAGCTGCTGCGATCTTAAGACGCCGGTGGGGAGGAGAGAGCAGAAGAATGCCTGCGCACGTGTACATGCGCATGCAACTTGGTCGAAAGATTTCCCTCAGATGCTGCACAATCCGATGGGTTAGTCGGAATGAGCTCATCGACTTCGGTATTTGACAGGCCTAGCGAGCTGTCGCAGGCAAAGCTTGGAGCGCCGATCGAGACCCTGATTGGCGATCTGGCAGAGTCAACGAGTCACCGCTTTGTCTGAGCTCCCGAAGCTTTCCGCCGATCGCGTTCAGATAAGGAACAAGTCAGGGACCAGACATAAGACAGGGCCAGGGCCCGCTAAGGCCCGGGGCGGCACAGAGGTGCATGTGTGTGAGGAACTCAAGCCACTCGTTGTCGGAACGGGTTAAGACCATCATCAGACCACTTGGCCGGCCGGTTACGAAGAGGGGGGAAAGGGTGCAAGAGGAGGCAGACGCAAAAGAGAAATTAAAAACCAAACGATGTACATGTGCCCTCGGATTAGCTCTCAGGTTCTCACCG
>NW_003315037.1:1258136-1268742 GCF_000150825.1 Verticillium alfalfae VaMs.102
TCGACAGCATGCGGAGGCGGGGGAAAAAAGGCCGTGACAGGCAAGGTTCCTACTGGTAAGTACTGATGAGGATGCTCCGGAGAAAACGCAGATTTGGCAGGCCGATGGACGCGGTGCTGCCGAAGCGGTACGGTGAAGCACTTGCCACCATTGCCTTCGACTGGACAGATCCCTCGTCTGCTCGGGGACCAGGGCTCCTCCAACATGTGTCCTTGCTGTCTTCGGGTTTGAGCAATATTGGGATCCAGGGAAGCGATGCTAGACATTGCAGGAATGGACGTCTTCGGATTTTGAGGCGAGACGCGAAGCTGGAGAAGCAACTTGCAATCGATCGGTTGGGTCCTCGCCAGAGTCCTTCGAACACGTGCAAAAAGTAAGACGGATGGTTGACGTGGCTCGTCGAGGGGATTCAATCGCGGATGGAAGAGAATAGCGAGGTCCTGTGCTCGTGGAAGTTGTAGAAAAGAGAATGCAAGTCAAACTGGAGACGCGTCCTGTCGCGACAATGGGGTTTGGGGAGCTCATGGCGCTTGGGCTGACTAAGGTGCTCGCTGGGACGGGTGCCTGAAGAAGCGGATCATCCTCCCGGCTCCGTGACTGCCCATCAAGACCTGTCCAGTCTGTCACCTTCGTAGTACGCATGGAGCAGCTTTTTTTTTTTAAACATCTACTACTAGATCAGACTTGACTGTTCGGCTCACACTGCATAGGCTCAAGAATTGGTCTTCCTCTGCCGCTCATGCTTCACCCACCAGGGCTTACATGCTCGTCACATGTGATCTCGCATCCCAGCACGACAATATGCGTCCTGCCGTCACCGACTCTCGACGCCTACCATGTGTGTCGCCTTCGACCACATGAGTACAGGCTGGCAGTATGGCCATGCACATGAGCGGGCGGGAGTCCGGCCGTTCGTGCTGGAAGGCCTCGATACATTTCCAGACAATGCCCAAGCGCAAAAAGAGCCGGCAAGCTACTTGACCTAAAGACCTGCGCCTCGTCCTCACAGCGCCTACTCAAATACGATGATGCCGGGCATTTCCCACCAGACATGCGTAGTTTCCGAGCCTTCTTCCGCTGTTCTGGAAGCACGCCATCAGGGTACCCTCGAGATTGTGGTCGACAAGCGCCCTGCCAGGACGGGGAAATCAAGCTCGCCAGGGTTACTATTTCTGTCGCGGCGAGGCCCATGATAAGGTTCACTAAGAGCATTCGCCACCACCCGCCAAGCAACCTGCTGTTCATCTGTTCAGCTTCCGTTTAGCCCCGCCTCACAAAGTCTAAGCAGTGGTCAAAATTAACACAGTCACCTGGTGCTACCCTGGGACTCTCGCGGCCCAAATGAAGCAACAAGGCACGCCGCTTCCTGTACCCATCACGTGTGTACACCATCTATCCGGGATGTCCCTACGACCTCCACCGACTCTCCATCTTGTTATGGCACGACAAAAGATCTGTCAGCATGTTCTCTCATTCGCAGGGCACCGAGAGAAATCCACGCAGCGTCTGCCATCTGCACCTCCAGGCGACCTCACACAATTCGATCCATCTATCCTCTCGAACAGCTCAATCGACACCTGCAGGTACGGTGCCGCGTCACGACGCCAGTTGGCAGAAGTGGCGATATGACTGAGGCTCGGCATCCAAGCCATGCACCCGCCAACAGCTATGCGCAGCCCATTTGCCCAGGCCCTGCATTGTGATCCACGGCCCGTCATGCGTAGCACCGTGAGCGTCGGCAGTCCGCCCGGCACTATGCCTACTGCCTAGGGATTCCCCAGAACTGCATCCGCAGTCGTGTCATGAATTTGAGCCATCAGCGCAATAGTATCTGTCTTTCAAAAGCAGTATACAGATGATCACAAGGCGAATGAGATGAACCGCCACTAGGGATGCAAACATGTCACCCCTTTGTTCCGGGGTAGGGGTAGTCCCACGAAGTGAGGCCCGCTGCCGGCCGGATCGACACGGCTAATTTACAACGGGCCAAGGTTTAACGTACTGCGCCGTCCACGTTACTGTGGCTCAGGGCAATCGCCAAGTCGCTTCAGTCTTTTTGGCCGCGTTGAAACTTAGCATGCTGCGTAAGGCGCAAGGGCCAAGACGTAGAAAGCCCTCTCAAGAAGTTCATCGTGATGCCAGCCGCCGCCTCAATCTACTAGGTGACCAGCACCACCCATGTATAGCGGTTGTCGGTCTCAGCCATGCCATGATGCTGCGGACGGCGCATGGGAAGCCAACTTGACAGCTCGTGGCGAGCCGCAGGACACCTGCGGGTGAAGATTCCGTTTCTCCTGCGAACTCAAGTGTGTGACGAGTTCGTCAGCCGAGTCTAGGTGCGTATATATGATATCATGGTATCCCAACGTCTTGAAACCCGGTTTGGGGTATAAGCCGTGGTAAACAACTCGCTGTGACATACGACTACTCAATATTGTTGAGTTCACTAGACATTGTCCTTCTCCTCGATTTCTTCGCCAGAGGAACACCCCTGAATCTCTACGGTCTAGCACAATCTTCCATCCCCTAGAATCTTCTGCCGGACGACCTGCAACTCCTCATCACTTCCCTTGCCCGAGCATGTGGTCTAGACAAATCCTTGTCCTGATCACGGCCCTCGGCCTGGCCTCATCTTCTTTCTTTCAACGCAATGCCGACACAGACCTGTCACTCAACCTGCCGCTCTCGGTAACGGATGCCTCTCCAGCCCAAACGATCTCGTCTGAAACCACACTTCGCATCCTCTGCGTGGGAGATTCTGTCACCGTAGGACACGGCAGCAAAGAACTGAACGGGTACAGAAGCGACCTCGCAGAACGCTTGTCCAGGAGTCAGCCAGAACTCACGTCAGTCCGAGTTTGCAGCGTGCTGACCAAGTGACCAGGTAACGAGGTCGAATTCGTCGGGACAGAACACGGCGGAGCAATGCGCGATGGCTATTTTGTGAGACGAGAGAATTTCCCGCGGCACGTCGACGAGTGTCCATCTGACCATTCATAGGCTGCGTGGAACGGCAAAACCATACAATTCCTTGCCGAGCACATCGGGCCGTCCCTCGAACAACGACCAAACCTCATCCTGCTGCATGCGGGCACAAACGACATGGCCTCTGTCGAGCGCATCGCAAAGGAGGGAAACGACCCCACAGCCGCGGCCGGGCGGCTCGGTGATCTTCTCGACCTCATGATCCGGGCCTGTCCCGATGCGGTCATCATCGTGGCAGTCATCCTCGGCTCGTGCCAGACGAACCGGGTCGCGAGGACCACGGAGACCAAGCTCTCATCCCAGACGTCGTCAGGCGACTCTCTTGATGCCGGGCACAAGGTCCTCGCCGCGGACTTTAGCGCTATGCCCCAGAGCTTCTTGCGTAATGACTGCATCCACCCGTCGATGGATGGGTACAGAGAGATGGGGCAGGTATTGGTATGATTTCATAACGCAGGTTCCCGCGGCGTGGTGGTTGCCGGCTCCGAGTGCGGTTGACCCGAGTGCGGTTGACCCGGGACGCGGCGAACAGAAGGTAGATGTGCAGTCCAGTGGTGGATCACTGAGGCCGACGGCGTGGTTTCTTCCGATTCTTGCATGGTTTATCCTTGGCTGAGTCAACGTGTTGAGGAATTGTATTTTGAAGCATCATGAAGCGACGCATTAGCATGGCGAGATTTTCAATTAGGATGACTGCGCCGTAACAACAGTGTGAATGGATGATATCTCTCAGGCGCCTCAAGTTGACAGATTATCTTTGGTTACCTGTGCTGTTCAAACCCCCGCGCCTCTTCTAATCTCGCCTCAATCTTGGCAATCACGGACTCATCGTACAGATCTTCGTGCTTGGAGTCTCCTCGCAGGATCATCTTCTCGTGCCTCGTCGCCTCGTCCTTTGTCATGCAGACCAAGTCGCCAAGGCGCACGTCGGAGCTCTTCTGTTCATCGGCACCCTCTCCGATTCGTACCATCGTCTTGCCCTCCGGCTTCCGCCACCTGATGAGGACGTTTCTCGTCGGGATGCCAGTCACAGCACTACGGCCCCTCCACAGCTCCTCGGCGAGGAATGCAATGTCACCGGGTGTAATGGGTGTCTTGAGACCCTTGGCCACCTCAGGGTCACTGGACCCCTCAGTCATGCGAGCAAGCTTCTCCTCCGTGCTCTGGATAAAAGCCAGTATGCTGTCGTACATCTTGTCACGGCCCTTGCCGGGGATGTAATCTGTCGGATAGCCTATCGCGTGTCAGTGTCCCGGATGGCCGAATTGTCTGGCGAGATGGGAGATTGGGGGGGCTGTACCAGTGATACTCAAGATGATGTGATTCGCAATAACATAGCCGAACACCGCAGGCATGGTTCCAAGCACAGGAAGGATGCGCACCCTGAAATTGGGCAGGACACCCAGATCGCCGACCTTGCCCTTCTGGAACTCCTCCTCAGCGAGGGGCAGGAGGCCGGCCTTACCCTCGCCAGTCTTCTCAGTCGAGAAGACAACGGGGATGCCGCTGGTGATGCCCTGCAACTTCAACCTCCGCCTCGTCGCCCTCGAAAGGCCGTCGTCCGTACTGGTGCCAATGTCGCCAACGACAATGCGCGTCGGGTCGCTCTTGGCACCGGCGCCCATGCTCGAGATGACGGGAATCTTGTGATCGTGACAGTACTTGAGCAGCGCAACCTTGGTGTCGATGTTGTCAATGGCGTCCACGATGAAATCGGGCTTTTGGCCGTCATCCCAAGGCGACAAGACATCATCCTCGACGCCAGCCTCAAACTTCTGCAGTCGCAGGTCGTACTTGACCCAGGGCGCAATGGCAATGAGTCGCCGGTACAGGCATTGCACCTTGGGCATGCCAACGTCGGCGAGCGTTGCCACGGCGTGGCGGTTCAGGGAGCTGAGCGTGACCTGGTCGAAGTCGATCAGACGGATCTTGGAAACACCGGACCTGGCCAGGGATGCTGTGCAGTGAGAGCCCACGCCACCGCATCCGACCACGATGACGAACGATTCCCGTAGCTTCTTGAGGCCCTCGTCCTGGAGAAAGACGCGATTGCGGGCGAGTTGTTCAAGAATGAGCTCGTCGTCAAAGTCACCGGCTTGGGCCCTCTTGGCGAGTGCTTCGTTGCGTGCATCCTCTTTATCAAGGGTCGAGGAAACACCACCGAATTGCGTGAGCTGGCCAATGTCAGTCGATGGGGGGCTTCATGGCTCAAAAATGGGCGACGGCGCACCTTTTCTGGCGTATGTTCGCCATCCGCAATAGGCGGTATAGAATGCTTCAATTCATAGAGCCTCTCTTCCCTGTCCAATGCTTGGTACCCAAAAATGAGGGCGCCCACTGTGAGGCCAGAGATGATTGCAGTTGCGGCGAACTGCAGGCGGGAGTCCGCCGCCGCTCGCTCGATCAAAGACGCCATTTTCAAGCGGCCATGATCGGAAAATCCTGTGTAAGTTCCGTGATCAAGAGTATGAAACGTTGATGTAAAGTTTTGTACCTACGACAGATACAAAATTGCTATCGAGTTGCCCTTGGATCCAGGAGCTCACGAAATCGACGGCTTCGAGTTTGCCCTTGGCTGGTTGCGATGGGTGTGGACCAATCGGAGAGGCCAATGCCTGCGAGCGCGGAATTATCATCCGCCGACGTACCGACGACTCGAGTTCCCCAACTGCAGGCTCAGCAAGAGCCAGTCAGAATAGAGGCATCAGCGGTGACCACCATTGACAATCGACACGCAAGGAACCAGCAGGCTTTCGAGGGTACTGCCAGCCTCGATCCAGCTGCTCGTCCACATGCTTGCCTCGAACTATCATCGATCCACTGCAGCACGCTCGACATCAGCATGACGACCATACCATAACCGCATCCCACACATTGCTAGACATAGACATGCTTCCGACAACACGGCAGCGCTTGGCCACTCGCCGCCGCCTCCTCGAGCGACTTTTCCAGCTCCCCGCCCGCGAATTTACCAGCAACACAACGCTCGCGTCCCGTGTGCGACCGCAGCTTCCTTTCCTCTCGATACCAGTGACGACAACACGGCGCAAAGTCCGTTACTTTACCACCGAAAAGAAGCTATGGCTGAGGCATGAGGGCCGACTCTTCCTCCGGTATAACATCTCCATCTGGGGCTCTCTCGTCTGCGTTGTCGCCATCGGATTCATGCTCAACCAAGAATGGTTGGAAAAAGACTTCCCCACGCCGCATGAGTGGTCGTTCCTGACGCGCATGGGTGTTCGGGGCGCGAAGAGTGCGCAGCGGGTTGCTGGGAATCGGGGCACAAATTATGACGAGATTATCGTGTCGTGTCAGAATGCTCTGAAGAGACTTGAGGACCCCCAGCTTGATGGCGCTGGTGTTCGGGAGCTTCTTGGTGATGAGCCCTTGTCCATTGATGGTTTGGGAAGTGTGGGCAAGGATATTTCGACCAAGGACGAAACCTGGAGGCGAGGCTACTACGAGGTCATGATGCTGCTGGCGACGACGCTCGAGCAGGTGGACGGCTGGGTCAAAGATCGCACTCGCAACATTGTCTGCCCCCCGGCTATGGTTGTCGGACCCTCGAACCCCCGGCCTCAGCCCATGCCTGTGGGAGCTCCCGGTGCCCCGAAAGAAGAAAACTGTGAGGTGGCCTACGAGTCTGCGGAGAATGCCTACCTTCGGATTCTGACGACCAAGGGCTTCAGCACCAAGCAAAGACTCGATGCAGCGCTTGCGTATGCTTCCTTCTTAGACTTCAAGAAGGTGCCGGAGGCTGCTGCCAGGGTGTACGACTGGGCACTCTCCATTGCCTTGGAGACTGTCGACCCATCTTCACCTCCTGTATGACCGTCGACATGACCCTCAACGACAAGTCGACAGCCCCCTCAGAAACGTCCTATCTGTTCTCACTGCGATGGCGACGCACAAGGCCCATGGCGGTGACGTCGCGGAGCACTCCCAATCTTGTATCTCTCCTCCGCGCCCGTCGCGCTTTGCCCACGACACCGCCAACCACAGCAAGGCAGAAGTCGTTTGAATCATCGCCATCCAACTTCTGGCAAAAACTGTGGGCACTGGCACAACCACCACAGTACCCCCCGCCTCCGCCTGATGGAACGACCCCCCCCATGGCGCGACAACAAGCAGCTTTGCGAGGAAGCGGCCCTTCACCTCTACATTGGCGAGATTCTTTACTCGAGCAACGATACATTGCGAACACGCGAGGAAGGTCTCACCTGGACACGCGACGGCGTGGACCTCGCGGAAGAACAGCTTCGCGAGCTGGGCCCCGACACGGCGGCGAACCGAGCGATGAAGACGACCTGCAGGGAGTGTTTGGGTACAGGGCTGCATAACTGGTCACTCATGGTCAAGCGGCTGGCAAAGGAGGAGAAGGCACAGCAGCAGGAGGCTGAAGGGAAAGCCACGGCGGCGGCAGGGTCCACATCCAAGCTTGGGCGCTTCTGGTCGAGTGCGCCAAACCCGAAGGAGGCAGGGACGCGCTGGGCAGCGGAAGAAAAGGTTGTGTACGATCGTATTCGGAGGACAAACGAGCTGCTGGTAGATGTGGCGCCGCCGTCGGCTGGCTTGTCAGATCTACTCCGGGCGTAGGCTGGACATGCACATGGGACGATATCCGAGTCGAGGGCGTAGGGGCACGATGCCGGGGTCGAGAAGATGTAACCAAGGGTTCTCTGGCACTGCCGTGACCATTTCGCCATGTAATACTACCTTACCTACCTTACTTGGGGCCATTTCCCACTTGGGGCCATGTTCCCAGAATCCGGTCGTTGGGCAGCTAGGTGCTTTGTCCCTGTGACATCAAATAGACCCTCTTTCAGGCTTTGAACGGCATCCCTTGGATTGACCAGCGTCACCCTGTGGATCTGCACGGGTGCCCCCTTGTGGCCAGAACCCGCGACTCGGTGTTGCCGGTGGGGGAGAAGGAGGAAGAAAAAAAAAAGCAGCAATGGAGACGAGGCTGGCAGGTGGCCTGTCAGCACCCAGGACATGGTCCTTAGGGTTGTCAAGCACCTCAAACACGGGGCTGCACCCGAGCTGTCGATTGCATCCACTTTGGTGACCGAAGTGCCGGGTGTGATGCTCCATAGTACTGTAGAGGGAGCAAGCACGGCCTTTCCATGCTTCCATCCCTGGCAGCTGCCATCAGGATGGAAGGTCGCCCTTAGGAAGGAAGAAGCCGGACGCACGGACCGACGAAGATCAGCATCCCTCCCCCAGCCACAGCTTTTCTCTTCGGGGAAGCTGCATCATAGTGGAGTGCCTGCCCTTGCGTCCCCAGCTGAGCGAGAGGTCGTGTGCCCTATCTGGTCCCGGGGCGGTCCCCAGGACGGTCGCCTGTCAGCCCAAGGCAAGGCAAGTACCTAGGTAGGCACTACCGCGTGGAAGGCGCATGCAGGCTGCAGCTCCCCCACTGAGATGCTGCAAGAAGGTACGGCACGTATGCAGGCAGGAGCAAAGCAGCTCACCGTCTCGTTGCAGCCGCGCAGAAACTTTTCTTCGTAAAACTACATACACACACGTGCGATACCTGTGAAGCAGCCTCGAACAGCGTTTTCTCGCGATCCCTCCATCCTTGACAATTGTGCTGTGAGTTCCATCTCTTTCTTTCATCGCGCGCTACCCAATGTGCGTCTGAGCCTAGCACCTGCATTGGGGCACGGCATGGCCCTAGCTTCCGGGCCCCGGTCCGCTTTCCTCTAAGCCCAAACGCCTCGAGAGAGAGGCTGGGGATGGAGTCGTCACAGCACACTCTCACTCACTCACCCTGGCTTTCTCACCATCACCACCCAACCTTCCTCTCGTCTGCCCCCATGTTGTCCGTGTCCTTCTTTTTTTCTCGCCTCTGGGTCGTGGCAAGGGGTCGACCAGCCACTGGCAATTGGCGGCGCCGTTGACCAAAACGACTGAATTGCCCAAACATGGCGCTTTCTGTCTGCATCATGCATCATTCAATCCACATCTGCATTGGCGCGCATCTTTGTCTAGCATACACTACTACATCACCCTGTCCCTCACCTCGTCTTCGGTCAGTGTGTTGAAAGGTCTTAGTGGGCTTCGCTCGACGCATCTTCACACACATCGAAGAATGAATTTCCAAGACCTGACATTCGACTTTATCGATCGACAGCGTATGTTGGGCTTCTCCAGTCATTCAGCGCCCTCCAATACGTGGTCGCCGACTTGATATACTGACGGGTCGCATAACAGGTCCCCAACCGCCTCAATTCTGGTCCCCCAAGACCCCTTCTGAGCAGTCAGAGGCCACCATTCGGCCGCATGGCGACAGGTCACGCGGCGGCGATGACCTGACGAGCGACTCCGGTCACGTTTCTCTCTCACCTCAGGCTCCGGCCATCTTCCACGCCCCGTCACCGCCAGGACACTCTGAATCCGACTCGACCATCACCGAGAGCTACGGTCCTAGCCGTCTGTTCGCACAGTTCGGAAACCCGCTACGTGACATTCGTCGGCACCCAGACGAACCACTGATCGACAATCGCCCGGATCCGCGTCCACCTCGACGAATCGACTCCGAGTCGACAGTCCACATCCAATCTCAAACGACAGTACGCTTCAACGAAGCACAGCTAGCCATGGACGAGGTCGCCAACCGCGCACGCGCCAAGGGCTTTCGCGATGACATGACCATTGCCGTCAATGGTTCAATCACGCCCGGCGTCGATGATGGACCATTTATCAACTATGCCCTTGGCGCCCTCACTCAAGAGTCATGGCCTAGGCACTCTGCCACGTCAGATGCCACAGCGACCACCCGAGGCGATGCCGGCGCCTCGTGGCAGAACGAGCTCCCTAATGATTATGACGAATACTCTGATGATGATTACGCGGTACCCAAGAGGCGTTCAAGCAAGGCACGCAATCTGGTGCCATCTCTCGCTCCTGTGCCTTCGGTTTACACGCGCAACTCCGTGCGCCACAGCGCGGTATCACAGTCGCAAGACGAGAACGAGGAGTTCGGTGCCACTCCCATAAGACTCGAAGCCTACAACACGACACGACCTCTCTCACAGCCGAGGTCAACGACTTCTTCACGCTTCATTGGAGAGGACGAACCCAAACAGTTGGGCTCCAACCGTTGGATACCGATCAGTGAAGTCCACCCGACCCGACGGGAAGGCCTGCCCAAGCTTGATATTATCGATCCCCTGAGAATCAACTATCCCGAAATCACCTATGTCCCACGAATTTTACGACTACCCTCAATGACCACCATGATGGCATTATGCATTATTATGATTGTCATGCTCGTCACGTCCGCCATTCTGACAACGATACGACCTGGCTTGATGACGTTGCACTATGGCGTTGACGATATCAACCACGGACAGTACTTTCTGTTCCGTGTACTGCCACAACTACTGGCCGCCGTCGTGTTCGTCTACGCACAATGCATCATGACAACCACGATTCGAATTCTGCCGTTCCAACGCATGACGAATGATGAATCTGAAAGAGACGCGATGCATATTCTCCTTGCCCACCTCCACCTCAAGAAATTCATGAAAGCCCCGCTGACACAGCCGACTAAGCCGGATGTCTTTATTGCTACCATGCCTACCAGCAACCTGAACATAACGTTGTTGAGCAGGTG
>NW_003315037.1:1268842-1278236 GCF_000150825.1 Verticillium alfalfae VaMs.102
TTTGTTGAGCAGCTGTTTTGCAGTGGCTCGTGTTGACGATCAATGGACTGGTCGCGGTGCAAGGCGTTGCGTATACAGCAGTCGTTCTGTACGTGCTACTCCTTGGAGCTGTTGCAACTTTGGCCATGTACTGGCACAAGAGGATCACGGGTCTCTTGTGGGATCCGCGGTCTATCGCCGACGTTGCGCACATGATGTACAAGTCGAACACTCTTGACGACTATGAGAGAACCGAGATGATCAGGGACAGGAAGGCGATGCAATCCATTCTTTGCAACCGCCGCGTCGACCGGCTGGGCTATTGGCAGATGGAAGGCCCCGACGTGACGCCGTGGTACGGTATCGGAATCGACAATCATATCTCTGGCAGGAGAGGACGGAACGACGTGGAGGACATGCCACAAGACGATATTCGCCAACGCGAGTCTATGAACTCACTGACAATGTCCCTGGTTTCGGGGGTGGACGACAAGATTCGGAAACAATACCTACCCTGGTTCCTGCGAGACGGACAGATGATTGGCTTTGCTGTGATCAGCACGCTCCTTCTGGTGGCCCTGATCGTTGTCTCCTTCACGCAGGGAGCTAGCTGGATGCGAGGCTTCCGCCCCGGTCACTTGTCTGTCTATCCCGCAGAGGGCAATTTTTCAGCGGCCAACTTCCTCTTCAGCTTCATTCCGAGTCTGCTTGGCGTGCTCCTGTACTTGTTCCTCCAGTCTCTGGACATGTCACTCCGCACTACGCAACCGTGGGCAGAGCTGAATAGCGCCTTGGGTTCGCCAGCCGGTCGATCCGTGCTCTTGGATTACGCCGCTTGCCACCCGTTTCAGGCCACCCTCCATGCTGCGAGGAACAAACATTGCGCGTTGCCGCCGTCTCACTGATGAGCACGTTGGCTGTCTTCATTCCGATCCTTGCCGGCGGCCTGTTCATGGCCCGAAACATTGAGGGAATCAACGACACCCGCATGCGGCCCAACAGGGCCGTGTTTTTCATCGGCTGGGGGCTGCTCATCCTGTACTGGTTTTGCACTCATGGCGCTGGTGCCCTGTCGCTTCTCGCACCGCCTGCCTCATTCCGTTACCTGCGTTGCGGATATTGTCTCTTTCCTCTGCACCGAAGATGTGCGGGAAGAGAAAGGCTTCCAGTTTCCCGAAACCAAAGACAGAGAGACCATGCTCACCAAGCTGGGGCTTGGTAAGCGTTGGGAAGAGAGCCGGTGGTACTTTGGCAACGTGCCCGGCAAAGACGAGAAGCTGGGCGTGCGCCGGCTCAAGAAGTATACGGAGCGCAAGGCCAGAAGGCATTGAGCCTTTGAAGGCCGTGGGCCTTGTCCGACACGTAATTGTGGTGTTGTGTGTCATTATACACTGGCGAGGGATCACTCCCTGAGGTTGGTACAGTGGTGTTTTGTTTCTGGCGTTTTCGGCATGGAGAAACTGCATGGGTAGGCGTTTTGATTTTGCGCTTGATTTTGAGAGTTCTTTGCTTTTGCACTGTTCGCGTAACGGGAAAAAAATAGAGGGTTATGGTATGGGGTCATGTTTGTACGGCACGGGGCACGATGTTCATGGCGTTTCACGAGACATTTGGCACGAGATCCAAGACTGTATTGAAGGAAGAGGGGCTACCAGGCCGGGCTGAGAGTGAGCAGGACTGAGATGGATGAGATTGCCGCCTCGGAGAGCTTCCAGGCTGAGCAATGAGATGTACGGCTTATGTATACGTATGAAGATGATGGGAATATGAAATGTTTCTGCGCCTTTTTAGATCTTGAGTTGGTACAATGCCTCGCCTCCTCTCCCCGCAAAACCCCGTCCACCATGTGTCGTATGATGTGGTCACACCAGAACTCCATGGCGAACTGTGAATAAGATCAAGTTATGTGACAGGGCCAATCAAACACGTGTCACGGACGCGAGGCGCTCATCTTTCTTGAATATTTGATTACTCTCGTGCGTGAGGCACCATCGCCGCGAGGCAAAGCAACGTATCTCAGAGCTACATCGAATCAACAAGCCATTACTCGTTCTGCGAACCAGGCACTCTCTGCTGACGACGACGACGACACTGACAACAACAACAGCAACAAGAAGAGGAAGAATAAGAGGAAGACAACATAGGAGACATAAATGACAGTATTGGCGGCTCGAAACGTTCATTGTGGTGGCCGATTACTTTCTCCTCCCCCCCCCCCCTTCCAGCTTCCCTCTCTCTTTCCCACTTACACGAGGCGAGCGGTCAACCCCTCGCGCCCCTCCTCCTCTTCTCTTTCTCGCCTTTACCATTTTGACACTTCCGATGGCGCCGTGAAAAGAACGGAACACATGACCCCCAAACCATTCCCTTACCAATTGACTATTCGCCCAGACCTTGATCTTTTTCCCGTCTAACGGAGGCTTCGTTTCGTAGAGGCATAACTGATGATAGAGTATCTCGATGAACAACGTGGTCGTGGTTTACATGACTTTGATGACATGATGCAGAGTAATAAACAGAACAAAGAAAACACAGGACAAAGAGAAGAGACTGAAACCCAAGGCTTTGGTACGACATGAGAGAAGAAGAAACGGGAAACGACGCGGACGACGGAGTACATGTCGCCCTTATGAACTGTGGCCCCGGGAGCCCCGGCCAAACATGCGGCCAAAAACGTCGCGGGCACGATGCTCCTCGGTGTCGTCGGCGGCACGCCAGGCCACTAGAGACTCGCCGCCAAAACGGGGCGCGTCGCCGCTACGGCGCGGGCTGGCGGGCTTAAAAGTAGCAGCGCGGCGAGACTTGACGAGGCGTGCAATGGGAGGGCTATCATCTGACTCTGAGTCTGAGGAGTCAAAATCGAAGAACGAGGCTGATGGGGCGGCGGATGACGGTTCGTAGGGTGTCCGGCGGCAGGGAGGCAGAGGTGCGGAGCGAGGATGGACGAGATCGGCGAGGTTGGTGGAGGGGAAGTTAGGCAGCGTGGACTTGACTGTCGTTGGATCCGAGACGAGAGAACCGCCCATAGTGCGGGCGGAGGAGGTTGATGTGCGGGGAAGCATGGCGAACGAGGACGATGTGCGAAGGGCTGGAGATAGAGTACCGATTAGGGTGGCGCCGGATAGTAGGCGGATAGGCGCCGAGTGCGTGTGGATGGGTGATGGCCGCGAGGTCTTGCGAGGCTTAGGCGTGGGGGATTCAGCAGCAGGTAGGGAGGAGGTGCGCGGTGGTGGGACAACAAAAGAGGATGTCGCTGTCGTTGTTGCTGACGATGATTTGGTTGTTGTGGTGGTGGTGGTCGTCGTCGTGGAGGTGTATGAGGCCTGATGAGGTCTGGGGAAGAGGCTGTAGGATGATTTAACAGCCCTGATGGTTGTGCGCTTCTCGGCGACGGACGTCACGTTGCGACCCTTCGAGAGGCTGGGAGGCTGCTGCGCCGGCAACGTGGGCTGCTGCACGATGGTGGTGTATTCAATGGGCTTAGGCGGCAGAGGGTCGTCATCGTAGTTGATAGTGCTTGCCTTCTTGGTGCGACGAATATGTGGCGACGGGATGAGGGCGGGATACCGGGCCTTTGGTACACCGTGACCTTTCCGCGGTGTCTTTGGTGGCTGGTCATGTTCGTGGTGGTGAGGATCTTCAAAGTCATGGGGTTGATCCCCAGCCACCCAAAAGCTGTCCCACAGCTGAGATGTCGAGGCGTGGTACTGATAGTCATCATCGGGTGACACTTCAGAGTCAGAGTGGTCATCAATCAGGCTGGGCGTTGAACAGTTGGAGACCACGGACGACCTGCTCTGGTGACGGGAGAACGACCTGGAGGTCATCGTCGTTGACGGCCTAGCCTCCATCGCATCCATGCCTTCGTCCGTCTGTTCCGTGAAACTGTGCCCTGCCCTCCGGTACGGGTTGGGCTGCTGGCTTCCTTCCGCGCGCGGCAGCGAATAGTTCGAATAGTCAAAGTACTTTGACACGAGCTGGAGGTGTGCCAACTTGGTCTGCCGATCGATACTCTTCCTTTTCGTCCTGGTCTTCGATGGCGCTGCGGGTGCGGGTGCGTTCATCGTGAGAGTGAGAGTGAGATCGGTATGGGCAGGTGTGATGCCTGATTCCAGATGAGCAGACATGACGAAAGTGGGATCACAACCGCCGGGGCCTGCTCTACTTCAGGTGCGGATATGATGTCGATTTGCGTTACAAAGGTGTGTGTGTGAGCTCATCAGCAGTCTCAGGCGAGGGGGGGATGTGCGTGTCTGATCCAGGGATGGGATGCTCGCTATATGTCCAAAAGCAAGAGGTGTGGGCGATCATCCTCCATCAGTCTCCCTGATCCCTGGCCTAAACAAACATTGACCCGCTCAGCAACGGAGCCGATTGTGAGCAGACATGGCATGCCCTTCCCTGGGGGGGAAGTGTAAGGGCCGTCAACATCAGGAGAGACAGGTATGCATCGTCGTGTCTCGGTGCCGTTACGTTGGGTCTGGTACCCACACAAGCCCGCATGTCCACCTCCCAGCTGGTGGCTGAACCCACAGGCGCGGAGGATCGCCGTGGGTACCGTCTTCCCTAAACTCAGGATGGCCACAGCTTCGAGACATTCCTTGCCTTCTGCGCTAGCCCCGATCCTCGCCCTGGGAGCAGGGTGAACAGCCAGTCGGAGGCCAGCCCTGAACAAGGGAGAGCAGCGTTTGGAAAGGTCTGCGGGGATCCATGACTGCACTGGCTGGCAAGCAGGACAGTCACCAGGAGGGCAGTGGGGAGTGGCCTGTAGGCAAAGCATCACCAGGTAAGGTGAGCTGAGATGGAAGTGCTGGAATGTTGAACGTGACCGGCCATGGAAAGTCTCCCTCAGAGGCACGTCCAGCAAAACCTCTGGCAACGGGGTTTGCTCTGGGATGGGCGCCGGGGGTTTTCTTCCCCTGGCCACCCAAGACCTGTCAGATCAGACCGTCGGATCAACGATCCTGTGCCGCTCTGCAGGAGTCGTCCCGATTGACAAGCTCTATGAGACATGGATGAAAAGATGAGCACAGGCACAACCAAGGAACGAATCATGGTTCAGCAGGAGGGGCAAGAAAAAGGCGACGAAGAAGAAAAGCAACACCAATACGGCGCCGAGAGGGGGCAACAATAGCTGCCCGCAGGAGAAACAGCAGGGCAGATCCCAAGGCACCGAGTCTGTCCCAATCGCGGGACGACTGCACTTGCATCCGCCGTGGTTCGTTCCGAGGACCCTGTTCCTGCGTGTCCGAGGTGGGCACATACTGCCAAACTAATGCCAGGGGTGCAGTATGCAGCCTCTACCGCAGCAGGGAGGTTGCAAAATAGGAGCACTAAAATAAAAGGATGAGAAAAATGTGCTTGGCCCAGCGGTGTCTCACTTCCATGGTCAGTGTCGACGTACTCGAGAGGTTTCCAGGGCCTCTCTGGGGCTCACAACGCCACAGCATGCCCGCCGTTGCACCTTACTCCTGTCGACCATGGTTACACAGGAAACGTTGACCATCGTTGAGTCAGGACGAGAATGGACGATGCCACGCTAACTCGCCCCCTCCAATGCTACAAAGCTCGCCAGTCCAGGGTTCCAGGTCACGAGCAGCAGCTGCATCGCCAGCGCCGTGGCGCTACCGAGGACCCTTGGCTCCAGCTCGGCTTGGATTTTTGCGCATCCAGACCGTTCCCAAGCGCCAGACGCTTACTTCCGCCATGTTGAGACGAAGCAGTGTTGAGAACTGACAGCGTAGATGAGAATCAGCCTGGACAGGAGAGGAACGAGGATGGGGGGGGGGGCGGCTCTGAGCCGTTGCTGAGGTGGCCTGAGGTTGAGAGCGCGAGCCTCTGCCCCCAGCTCCCTGTCTCGCCGGTGTGCCTCCGAGTGCAACCGAGACAGGCAGGCCAACCTCTGCACCGTCTTGTCTGCCCACTTGGACGGACGAGCACGTTCACTCTACGGGGACCTGTTCGGCGTGGGACCAACGGTGGGGAAGAAAGGTAGAGAGCGAGAACGGGCTCGTGGTCCGCGGTCGGTGGCCTGTGGGTTGTGGGTTGTGGGTTGTGGGTTGTGGTCGGTGGCCTGTGGTCCCCGCGAGGAACGATGATGGAGGTGGCTTTCCATGCCCGCGCGCCACCCGTACCTGTCAGGGCCTTTTTGGCTTCCGATGGTCGATGACGACGGTGCATGCCTTGGCTCACCGCGCTGGCATGAGATTATCGACCGGTCTTTTCCCAGAGCAAGCCTGCTGGTGGTTGTGTGTGTGATGGTGCGCGATGGCGGCGATGATGGTGGATGGGTTGGCTGATGATCGTCAGGAACCGAGATGTTCTGCAGTGCTCTCGGAGGGACCGATCGCAGCGGTCACCAGCATGGCGCTGTTTCTCAGGTAACGGATTTGTCCAAATGGCGACCGGTCGTCGATGGCATTGTCGTTGGCAGAAGCAAGGCGACGATCGACTTGGATGATGGGAAAGGCAAGGAGGAGGCATCCGCCCCTCCACCATGCGCCCCTGCCTGCACCAGGAAGCAAGCAGCCTTGCTTGCCCTGCGCCTGCGGCTTGTGAGCGCTTTCCTTCTACCTTTGTTTCGCCACATGCGAGGCAGGATGAGGTAAGCTCCCGCGCCACGTTTCCCCTTACCCTTCTTCCCTTGTCCCCTGGGCCTTTTCCCCTGGGCAACGAGGTCCCTGCGTTATGCACCACAACACCCTTGTCTTCATCCCTTGCATCCTGAAGCTCACCACCACAACGCTACGATATCATGTCGACGGCGTCCTGATGGCGTCGTTCAGATCTCGATCTCCATGGATAGGAGGAAGCCTCTTCGATCTGCCGTTTGCCGTTTAATCGCTCAAAGCGTAGCCCATCGCCTTGCCCGCATCTAACGTCCCATCAACCGAGGCGCCCCCCCCCCAAGCGCGAGGCGCCATGCCAGCAAGACCTTCGGCGGACAGACCGTGGAATCTGAACTTCAGCCCATCTCTGCCCTCGGCACACCTCTGTCCTGCGTAGCGCAATCGCTCGCCTCTTGACGCGTTTCGATCACCTGGCTTCCTGTCGACCATGTCTGCCCCTCAGGTCGAGCTGGCCGGCTACTTGTCGTCTATCCGTCCATCTGTCCCATGCAAGTGAACCAGGACCCATCGTCGGGTGCTCCGACGCTGACGCTGGCTTTCCGGACTGGCGGGCTGCGCTTGGGTGGTCCACACCAACATTCGTTGTCCACGCCATCTTATCACATATCATATATATTTCTCCCTTTCTGGCCACCACGGGTACCACCCACCCAGCGAACAGACCTAGACCTGCCTAAAGAGCCACTTGAACTCTGACTGACCGCTGCCATTTCTTGGCTGTATGGTTCGAGACCAGAGGTGATGGGGAGCTGATGCTGCAGGGTCGTGTCGGGAACCGAGGTCTTCCGTCTCTAGTGGTAACGAGTGCAGAGCGTCATGCAGAGGTTGGCTCATGCAGCGGCGGCGGCGGCGGCGGCGATGAAGGGGTAAAAGAGGGGCATTGACTCAAGGTAGGCATCGGATGGAATTGTTGGGCGCCGCGTCGTTCTGACTCGACCACAACCCCCCTCCCTCCCCTCTATCTTGAGAATGCAGGCTGCCTTAGCCAGTCTGGGCGTCTTCAACAGTCGGGAGATCCGAAAAGTCACGGCCGCGTCGCTTACCATGAGGTCCGAAGCTACTCCAACATCAACGGGAATGCCCACAGCGGGCACCCTGCCATCGGTGTGCGTCCAGGAAGCTTAACCAGCGGGAGCCTCTTCAGGGTTCATTTAGACGAGTTGTATCGCCAGTGGGGCCTTGGCGAGGCGGAACGGCCATGTGATGTGAAGAACTGGATGTTCGATGATTCCATGGCTCGGTAAACAAAGTAAGCGTAAGAGGGGCGGACTATGGGAACTTTCCAACCAGCGGCACGTTGATAGACAGTGCGCTGCTTGGGTAAAGAGACGATATGGACGGGTGAGCGAAAGCATATTGTTGGAAGCTCATTCAGTGGGATATTTAAAGCCCGGCTTTGCTACACACTGCTTGTGCATCAGTTGAACGGTCAATCTGTGGTCAGCTGTTCATGCATTGAAAAGCTTGAGCGTGAGCGAGAAGTTGCTCACATCGTACAGAGAGGCCCGCCTTTCTACACCGCTTTCACTGTCTGAAAACCCCAATATTTGCTCTGATTTGCACTCACCGATGGTCAAGTAAACTAGCATTTTGTGTGCCGAAGTATACTTTAGCTCGCTTCAAGTAAATAAACATGTCCTTAACTAGCTGTTGTTTATTGTGATGCAGATCGACTGGCCTTTAATGGGATTGTCTTTTCGATGCTATCTCGTCAGTATATTCATCGTGTTGAGAGTGCTTCACTGCTTATGTGAACCCTGATTCATTGCTTTGACTGTGCCTGAGAGCTCTGAATACATAGGGTAGGTGATATAAGTCTTGTGATGTGATTGATGCTATCTCTCTGATTCACCGATCACGTAAGCTGTGATTCACGTGCTCTGGGAGCTGTGAATCCGCGGCCCCGATGATCACCATATCGGTGATCCTCTATCGAGATCACCCGCCCTAGGGAATCCCCTAACATGGGTTCAATAATCGGGTTATATTGTGACGATGTGTTGTGCGCAGAATATCACAAGATGAGTCACTACTTGGTATCTATTAAATGGGGGACTTGACCTTGTAGATTAGGCACTATGAAGAATGACAGCATTTGCTCTTACTTCTCGCTGATTCTCGAAGTACATCTGGTTGGGTGTTGAGGATCTGCTCTCTGCCTATCTTCACCGAAATTGAACATCGGCAGCTCGCTTCAGATCTGATACAGCCTACAGATTTTAGCCCTCGTGAACATGAGTACAAAATATATCTCAGGGCCAATCCACAAAGAAATCACTATCATCGTCGCAGCTATCGTTTTCGAAGGCGAGATAATTCATTTTCACTGGCCATTGCGCCACTGGAAGAAACAATGAAAGCGCTCTCTCGCCATGAAGGTTGCCGGAGTTTTCAGTAGTATAGAATGCTTGCAACTACAATACTATTCCCATCTTGCTACCGTTCTACTACGATCCCATATTCAATGCTGCTACGAGGCAGCCATAAGATAGAATCACACATGCAATCTATAGCAGCTTACTCCAGCTACGAAATCTGACCAGCGGCCCGGCATGAATAGCGCGAAGTCAGCCAGGTTCCTCATTTCCCACTGAATCTCCCAGCGACCAAAGGCTCCCGGCGGTAGAAATGGTCGTTGACTAAGAGAACTGCGCGGAATACCATGCTAACCAGAAGCAACGAAGGGCAACCCTAGATCGCTTGACCATTAGTATGGATGATGGATGACCAGAGAGTTTAAATAGCGAGTAGAAAATCTAACACCAGTATACCATCTGACTTGAGCG
>NW_003315037.1:1278467-1282487 GCF_000150825.1 Verticillium alfalfae VaMs.102
CGCATGAGGGCTCGATCTGGTACCAGCTCCAAACAGCTGCGTCTCGAGAGATGGCGATGTTAGGAAACAATACACTTTTGCATATTGTGCAGTTCAAATCACGGGCGTCTTCGTCTCCCAATCAACCCTGGTCTCTTGGACCAAGTTGTATCTTGGGCAGATGAGATCGACGAAGAATCACAAGCTGACACCCTCGAATTACGCGGGCATCCCAGGCCAAGCTACATGCACTGTTCGCGAAATCAGAAGCCAGGGAAGATAGGATATCGCCTATCCAGACAGCACATGCCAAGTCATTCTATCACGTGTAACGTCAAACATGACATGTACGATAGAAAGCGTCTGAGGCTACAACGTTGCCATGGCTAAGACCACAGACGATGCCAGCCAACTTGACCACTAGACCATTCAATCACAATCAATCTGAATATTTATGAGGTATGCTTGTTGCGAGGACTTTCGAATGCTTCCTTCCAGGCGCCACGCTGGGTAGACGATGGCGCGAGAACGCATAGCTGGAAGCTAGACATCGCGGTGAGGCTCATAGCAGAGGGACTCGACCATACCCTTGCAAGATCTTTCTATCATTCCGTGGGTCAACTCAAAGAAGGCGAGGGCTGCGCAACAAGTGATGGTCACGGGTCCGATACGTTTGCTAAGGGCGAGGACACTACCACTCTTGCACCGACTGAACCACTACATTGTTAGCAGCTAACTTCTGTGTCAAGGGTTTGTCCAGTGTACGTCAATCAGGAAGGAATGTCTCCCGAGCATGTGGACAAGGGGCCGTCCACGTCATATCGTGGCCCGAGACGGCAAATTCCACACCAGGGATGTCGCACTTTGATTCTATATTCGATCGTCGGCTGAGTCAACAGTCTCCCAAAGATTGCCTTCCCATCGAAGAAAAGAAGATGGGAGGAGTCTCAATTTTCTTGCCGCACAGAGCGCGCTGGTAGGTGAAGGCATCTTCTGTCCGTCGAGGCAGCCTCATCACGTGGCGATGCTGCCATGTCGCGTCGCGTCGCGCTTTTGTCGCGTCGAGCCCTGTAGTGACGTCCGTTCGTGATATCGTTTGCGATTTGATTACTCTGTCGCCCAGGGCAGACGCTGGTGTCAGCTCAATCTGCCACTGCCCGCCAGCTGAGCAATTGGCGTCAGTGATTGGCCAATTGGGACCCTCCCCACCCCCTTGTCATTCGGGGGCCGAGCCGTCCCTTGACTGTTCCGGGGCCCCCTTTGGCCTCTTTGGGCAGCATGGGAGTTGGAAGTTGTCTGTCTGACACGGCTGTGGCGTGGGATTCGCGGATACGATGATCCAGGAACAGAGACATGGGAGTATTTGCCTTTCGCTCCTATGCTGATCGGGCCTCAGTCAGTCGTCAGTATTGGAACATGTAGAGGGAATAGGAACAAGGGAAAAGGGAAAAGGGAAAATGGGGAGACCATGACGAGCAGGTAGAGGCAAAGAACTCGGCCATGCAGATGCAAGACGCAGGAGGTGCAGTACAGTCAAGAGATCCAATGGATTGAACCTACCCAGATCCATTTCACCTCGGCGAGGCCCCCACGATGGCATGGAGATGCCTTCAGTGATCTGGCAAAGGGCCACTTCCCTGTATTCTGCACCTCGACACCCCGGACCACCCAACCCAGCCTATCGGAACCGCTAGAGAGGGGGCGGACCAGGCGCTGATTGGGCATGGGAGTCCCCTGTGTCGTCAGCGGGCTAGAGGCGAGACTTGACAACACATACGCCCCCCCTTCTGGCTTCTGGAGAGCCTGATGATTGCCAGATCTCCCAGCCCCCTTCTTTTCGGACATCACAGCCCACCTGAGTATGGGCACAGACACCACCCATCTCCCGCGCTGGACGTCGAGGTGACGGGCGAAGTCGAGGACGACGACGAGGGATGCCGGCCGAAAGGACCCCAAAGTAGGGCTGCGCTAAACAGGTAGTCCCAACTTTGTGTGAGACCAAGGCCATGCTTCTCTCGGCATCTGCCCTCTGGACCCTCTTCGACTGCTCCTCGAATACGGGAACACCATGCCATAGAGAATCGTCGCCAGCAGTGCCTGGACGGCGCAAACCTCCAGCATGGTTAGTCTCCGTCTATGCTGCTGAGGAAGAATGGCGCGCGCTGCCATCATGCAGACCCGCGGAGCAGCTAAAATGAGTCGACCCTGGACTCTGCATCGCCCGTCTGGCCTGCTTCTCGCTCGGGCCAGTCCATCCCCCAAACGGACGTCGAGCGGGCAAGGTGGAGGGGGTTCGTCCTTGTCCACGCGGGCGCACTCGCTGCGGCGCATGAAGCAGAGGTATGCGACGAACTGAAGGGAGGAGGAGGAGGAGGAGGAGGAGCTGGGCTCGAGGACGAAGTGTGTTAAAACCCTAGGATATACCCTTCACCCTTCCTTCCTCCCTGTCTTGCCAACCCTACCTTGCCTTTCTTCCCTGAGGCGTTGACATTCATCCCGGAGGAGCGTTGATTGCATCTCCTCGAGTGTGTTTGCTGGTTTCGGAATTCTGCCCTTTTGCAAGCTCGATCGTGTCCCACAAGTCCCCCTCCCCCCCCCTTTCGCTCGACTCGTTCGACTGTCGCGCATCGTCGCCATGTCGGGTGGATGCATCCCCTGAGAACATCGAAAAGGGACCTTACAGGCTTCAGCTTGAGGCTGCAGCTCCGTGCAGGCAGGTTGCGACAGCCTTGGGTCTTCCATCTCACGTCTTTTTCACCTTCAGCGGGCCAGCATCGCACCAGCAGCCCCCATCCGAATGACGCTCTGAGTCGACAGAGACGACCACTAGGCAGCGATTCGTGAGCTCCTGCCTCCAGTCCATGCCATAACCGGCCAGTCGTCACTGCCGATTGAGCTCTCCAGCGCAGACAGGAAGCACACCTCCGACCGCTCCTTCTCTTGGTTGCTCATTGCTTATTGTGCGCGCAAGCCACGGCAAGCAGTGAGCCACAGCACCTTCCTGCGTAAGGTACCCTGGACATTGGGTAGCGTCTGAATCACCGCGAGGAACGAAAGTACCACCAGACTACCCAGGTGGGCAGTCACCACCCATCCACCCACAAGACACAGAACGGAGAAACGAAAAACACCAGACCTCATCATCGTCAGCTCAACACCGTATCGACATCATTGCACATGGTGCCAACGATGCTTCCGGGCATTCCTTCAGGGCCATATCACATACACATATACATCTGGTCATTGCTTTTCTCACCTGCCACTGCAGCCACGCTGCTGGGCCCCGGGCGCGACGCCATCCTGATTCGCCTAGCCACCCTCTTTTCCCGCAGCACGAGCACCAGCGCCCGCGACGGGCGCTTGGGGACCTCTGACCTTGGATTTTGCAGTTTCCAGCCTCCCATTTTCTCTCGACTTGGCCGACCAGGCTTTTTGCTTCAGACCAAGTCCCAAGTCGACCTCCACCACACCATCATACCGTACCTACCGAACTTGCCTTACCTCTTTCTCCGTTCCTCCCATTCCTCTCGCTCGCTCACCTGCTTGCGCTTTTTCGGCACCAAGCATCTGTCTGGCATTCCCACTGCTACCCAACCCAACCCATTCAACCCCAACCGAGCAAGGCGGCACTTAGCAATCCACCACCCCAGCTTGTGAGTACCATCATCCTGAACTCTGCGCGTGCTTGATGGAATGTGGGCTCCCTATTGTTCAATTGCCCTTCAACCACACCGTGTTGAAACACCCCCACTGACTTGGGCGCCATTCATCCAGAGCTTCTTTTTCCCCATTGTCTGTTTTGGAGCGTTCCTCGCCTCTCCACCTACGAGGTGTTGGTGGTGTCACCCACACCAAAGACGCCGCCGACTTGTCGATCCCACGAGCTCTCCCCGAAACCCTCGCCAAGTTGTCGGGACCAACTCCCCCCGACCATTCTCACGACCGTCACGACATTTACGATTCAACGCCCCCCCCACCTATTGAAGCAGCGTCAGCAGCCGCCCTCGCTCGAGCTCAAGTCAGCGATCCCGATCTCGCCGC
>NW_003315037.1:1282819-1286076 GCF_000150825.1 Verticillium alfalfae VaMs.102
CCGAGAACCGTCTCCCGAGTGGCAGCGCGGCATCCCCCTCCTCAACGAGGCGACAGGACAAGACCGACAACCTCCACCCCGCTCTTCGCATCTCCAAGAACACGCACAGTGCCATCCTTTTTGCCCTCGAGGAAGCCCTGCGCCACCCCAATCCCTTCACGCCCGACGTTGTCGAGGAGAGCGGCGAAATGGCTGACCTTGTCGGATCCGGCGGCCGCAGCACGCCCGTCTCCAATGGCAACCCCGTCCCGTCTTCGCGCACCCGTCCCGCTGCCGCTCCTGCACCTACCGGCTCTCCCGGAGGCATTCGCGGGCCTAGGATGATCATGCAAGAGCGGGCGGCGAGAGAAGCGGCGCGCCAACGGGCTGAACAGGAGCAGATGCA
This sequence comes from Verticillium alfalfae VaMs.102, assembly GCF_000150825.1. Lineage (NCBI taxonomy): Eukaryota > Fungi > Ascomycota > Sordariomycetes > Glomerellales > Plectosphaerellaceae > Verticillium > Verticillium alfalfae. Next base: position 1,283,205 of record NW_003315037.1, read on the forward strand.
TGCAGAGAGACAGCGAGCCGAACAGGAGGCCCAGCTGCTGGAGGGTACCCAGAGACGCAACTCGGAGCGTCGCGCAGCCGCAGCGGCTGGCGCTGCTGCGGGAGGCCAAGCCAGTGGCGCCGCCCCTGAGCACATTGCCTCCCAAACACAACACACTCCCACGACACCGCAACGCCGGCCAACCGGTGGCTCTGACGCCGCGCCGCCGCGGACAAACCCCGCTTCTTCTCGACAGAGAGATACCTCCACCACAGTGCAGCAACGGCCGGCGCGCGCCTCGTCGCAGAGCCGGTCACAGCCGCAAACCTCGTATAACACGGCCCCGCGGCAGTCCAGCGCCGCGCAGCCTCCCGCCGCCACCGCAACCCAGCCGCCTCCCGCGCAGCCATCCGACGCTGCTGGAGGAGCGAGGCCTAGAAACTCGTTCCCCCACGCCTTTGAGCGCTGGGAGACGCTTTCTGCTCACTGGGAGGGCTTGACCAACTTTTGGATTCGCCGCCTCGAGGAGAACAACAAGGATATCGAACGCGATCCGGTCAATCAAGCCCTGTCCCGCCAGGTCACGGATCTGTCAGCGGCCGGTGCTAACCTGTTCCATGCCGTCGTAGAGCTGCAGCGTCTCCGTGCCAGCTCAGAACGCAAATTTCAGCGCTGGTTCTTTGAGACGAGGGCCGACCTCGAGAGGGCTCAAGAAGTCAATGCCATGCTTGAGACGGCTCTCGACGAAGAGCGTCGAGCTCGCGCGGATGCGATCCGTGAGGCTGTCGCGAACGAGCAGAACAACTCGATGAACAAGACTCGCTTCGAGGAGATGCGCAAGGAGCTCCAGATCTCCAAGGAGGAGGCTCGGCGCGCCTGGGAGGAGCTCGGCCGCCGCGAGCAAGAGGAGCGCGAGCGCACGCTGTCGCTGCAGAGCGGCCAGCCCACCATCGTCGGTGGAGTTCAGGTCGTCCCCATGACCCAAGGCGTTCCCAGCCGCCACGGCAGCGCTCGCCAGGGTGGCACCGCGCCGCAGCAGACGGAATACGCCGGCAATTCAGGTAGCGCCTACAGCGACGAATACGCGCAAAGCTCTGCGCCGGCCAACCCTACGACTTCTGCGCCGGCCGCTACCAGCGGTCCTCTCTATTCGCAGCCGGCAGCTGTCGATCCGCAGCCCGCGACTGCGACTTACTCGTATGGCGGTGGCGGCGGCGGCGGCGGATCGGAAGGAGGCTACAGCGAAAGTGAGTATGAGATTGATGCGCACGGTCAATACATTCGCGACCAGCGCGGGAACAAGGTTCCTTACCGTGCCCCGCCGTCGCCGATTTCTGACGAGGGCGCAGAAGAGTACGAGACACCAGCGACGCAGCCGCCCAGCGCTGGCTACTCGCAGCCGCCGCCGGCCACATCGGGCAGACCGCAGCAGGTGCCGCACGCGCCGGCGCCACCACAGCAAGATTACTCGGGCCAGGGATATGGGGCGCCAGGCTGGGAAGAGGTCCCTCGGGGTTTCCCATCATCATCCCACTAGGCTTAGCGATGTGCTTGAGGAGGATGAGCGAAGCCGCACCAGCGCGAGCTACAGCCGCGTCTAAGTGTGGTGGCTCGCGAACGAAGCTACCGCATAACTGCATTATGATTTCTGGCGGGCTGGCTATGCGGCGTCCCTATGTTTTGCTACAGCGTTCTTTGCTTGCATGATTTCAGGCGTGGTCGTACAGGGCTGAATATTTTCTATCGACACACCATCCGGGACTACCCAGGGAGACCACCCGAACAGCACCATGACACAGCATACGGCAAAGGCAACAAAAAGAAAGGGAAGACGAACGGATGGATCGGGTGTCTGGATCAATTTTTGGGGGACCCATTAGACTGGACGAAACGGAGTCAGGAGGCGGGGACATCAGGGCTGCTCTCTCTCTCTCTCTCCCTCTCTCTTTCTCTCCGCCGGTTTGCGCTTTTGCAGCTGGCTTGGGGATGTTCTTGGTCGTGGTTTTCTTTTTTTTTTTCTTTTTTTCTTTCATAAGAGTCTGGCATAGGCGTGGCTGGTAGCCGCTTGATGTTTGAGTAGGATGGCTCGCGGAGGCGAGGATTAATACAGAAGCTGACCTGATGTGTTTGTGTCGAGGTGATGCTGATTTATTGATAACCCCCATTTACAGGCTCTGGTTCACCCAAGGGGGAGTTGCTATGCTGTCGCGTCGACGATGGACGCGAGGCCGGGCAAGACTGAGACAGCGGCCAGACAGTGCTGTGCTCTGATGTCTGCTCGTTCCCGTCGTCACCAAAGCGAGCATGCCACGAGCAAGGTCCACGGAACATGAAGATGCATTGAATTGGTAAGCCATATCTAGAAAGACGCTTTTCAGCAACGACGTGCCGGGTCAGACTGTCTGCCGAGGCTACGCGGCGCCGACGCGAGCGACTGCCGCCTCAAAGGGCTCGCCGGTGAGCTTTTCGAAGATCTCGCGGTACTTCTCGGCCGTCTGGGCGGCGACGTCGTCGGGGACGGCGACGCCGTCGACGCCCTTGAGGCCGCGGGCGACGAGCCAGTCGCGGACAAACTGCTTGTCGAAGCTCTCCTGCTCGCGGCCGACCTCGTAGCGGTCGGCGGGCCAGAAGCGCGAGCTGTCGGGGGTCAGGGTCTCGTCGACGAGGACAATGTCGTCGGTGCCTCGTCGAGGCCAAACTCGAACTTGGTGTCGGCGATGATGACGCCGCGCGCGAGGGCGTACTCGGCGGCGGCGGTGTAGAGGGCGAGGGCGAGGCGCTCGATGCCCGGGGCGTAGGCGGCGCCGACGAGGGCGGCGGCGGCGTCGGGGTGGATGTTCTCGTCGTGCTGGCCCTGGTCGGCCTTGGTCGAGGGCATGTAGAGGGGCGTGAA
>NW_003315037.1:1286176-1288909 GCF_000150825.1 Verticillium alfalfae VaMs.102
GAGCAAGTAGAAGGGCTGTCGGCAACTTCTCGCCAGCGGACCCAGCCCGGCGGACAGCGGAAATCCCGTGGCCGGTTCGAACTTTTGGCGTACTCGGCATAGCCCGAGCCGGGCGAGGTAGCCGCGCACGATGGCCTCGACGGGAGAACACCTTGAGGCGGCGCACGCGCATGGCGCGGTGGGCCGTCAGGGCGCGCTCGGCCGGCGTCAGCGGCAGCGAGGCCGGGGCGCCGAGCGACAGGAAGTGCGTGCGCAGGCCCGGGCACGCGCTCGGCGAGCAGGCGGAACCAGAACTGCGACAGCAGCGTCAGCACGGCGCCCTTGTTGGGGATGCCGTTCTGGAGGATGACGTCGTAGGGCCGAGATGCGGTCCGTCGCGACGAAGAGCAGCGACGTCGGGTCGTCGGGCAGCGCAAAGAGGTCGCGCACCTTGCCGGACGCGATCCTCTCGAGGGACGGCAGCGAGAGCGTCGTGAGGGGGGCTGAGGACGACATGGCGGCGGTGTGGGGACGGTTCGATGTGATGATGTGACGGTTTCAAACGATGGGAGTGACTTCTGTAGACTGGTGAGAGAAGATGGTCAACATGATGTTTTTGGCGGGGTGGCGGGGTCAATCCATCCGATAAACTGCTTATCTGCCTTTGCCTGACTAGAAGCAGAACTGCCTCACCTGACGAGTCAATGACCTGGTCTACTTCTACCGAGACACGACCACGGCCGCGAGTCTGATGAAAGGCCAGTCGAGGATGAGTCAAATCTTGCGGAAATAACACCCTGAGAGAGACAGACAAAGTCTATGCCACACGAGGAAGAGTCGGCACGAGGCGCCCAATGACGACGAAAAAGTCTGATTCGAGATGCTCCACCTCGGAATCACTCTCGACTTCACCCGAAAGCTGCGGACGGCGGCCTTCTACCGTCGTCGCTCTCTGCTCTCTGTGGGGGTAAACAGGTCGTTGATCGCGGAGACATCTATCTCTTCCATGATTTTTCTTGGGGGCAGACAGCCTCTCCTACTCTACTCTACAGTAATACGCTACAAGCACGAACCGGCCTGACACGCCGGCGCCATCACTCGTCACTCGAGCTTGCTATACCGCTGCCGTGCCTTGTCCTGCACCGTGTCGACGTAGTCGGCGTAGCTGTTGGTCGTCTTGCGCCGCGCCAGCTCTGCCGCGTCGCCGAGGTTGCCTCCCTCGGCACCCAGGCCCACGCCCTCCTGGTACGCGTGCGTCTCGATGACCTCTGTGCGCCCTTCGCCCTTGGCCCCGAGACCCTGCCCCGAACTCCAGCCCATCTTCGCCAGCATCGCCGACCCCTTGGACTGCAGCGGCGCCACTGGGGGCGAGGCCTCGCGGCTCCCCGTCTTGCTGCTGTGGGCCTTGCTGTTGTCATCCCTGCGCTGAACCGACTTGGCACCCGGCGGCGGCGCCCCTGGTTTGTTCGGCTGGCTGAACACTTGTCGTCGTTCCTTCGCCCGGTCCCTGTACTGCGGTGCCGAGTCGTTGTCGTCGTCCTGCGCCGCCAGACTGCCGCCCTGTCCGCCAGCCTCTTCGAGGGCCTTGGCTATTCGCTTGTCGCGTGCTGCTATCCTCGGCTGCGCCGCCTTGACCTTGGCCTCATCTGCCATGGCCGTCTTGTGATTCCTCGACCGCTCATGCGTGTTGAGGTCGTCGAGTGACTTGTACTTCATCATGCAGAGCAGGCAGCACACCTTTTCGCGGTCGACGTATGATGCGACAGTTTTGGCCACGTCGGCTTTGGGTGTGGATGCATCGTCCGTATCCTTCCGTGGCACAGCCAACGTTGGTGCCGTAGACGCAGAAACAGACGCCACGGAGGCACTGCTCGACAGTGAGATTGTGATGGCCCCGCGACTCTCAGCACTCGAGGGCGCGAGGCCGCCCCCAGCGAGGGAAATCTTCACAGGCGCCCGCTCCCCTGACCGTGCCATCATCTCTTGCTCTCTCTCCTGTGCGTTGAGCTCCGCCTGCTTCTTGCCCTCGTGAATCTCGTCGTGCTTCTTCTGCCAGAATGCCATCTGGCCCATCATGGGGGCCGCCTTCTTCGAGGTCCCGGGAAGCGCCCCCTCCGCCTTGCGCTTCTTGCTCTTCTTGACGCCGTCGGCCGACTCTTCGTCGACCTTGGCTTTTGGCTGCTCGGGGGCCGCCTCCGTCACGAGCTTCTGGCTGGGATACACGCTCGACTCCCAGTACTTGACGCGTATCGTCGGGTTGAAAAGCGGGAAGAACGATAGCTTCTCGATCGGCGGGAGAATCTCCCTCGTCTCAGGCACGAACACACCCAGGTGAATGGTTGAGACGGTGACGGCCGCCGACGCAATGGTGAACGCGCGCAGCCGCTTGAATTTGTCGAGCGCAGCGAGCGCGTCTTCGACCGTCCAGAACTCGGCAAACCCAAACTTGAGCGACTCGTCCGTGTTCCGGTGCCGCATCAAGAAGACACGGTGCAGCGATCCCGGTCTGGCACCAAAACCGGCTCCGTCCCCGGTTGGCGCTGTCGACTTCAGCTTTGGAGGACCCTCCCCCGATGGCTTGGGGGCGGACCGCTTCTCGGCGAGCTCGAGCTTGGAGGCACCGACGGCAAGCACGTCTTCGGTGACGGAGGGAGCGAGTGGGAAAAACACGAGAATCTGGGACGGCGTGGTACCGGCGTCGCTCTCGCCCGTGATATTGTCGTGCGGACCGTCATCTACGCCCGTATTAGCATT
>NW_003315037.1:1289009-1296265 GCF_000150825.1 Verticillium alfalfae VaMs.102
TCATGCGGCTGGCATAGTTGGAAACTCGCACTGTAGCATGTAGCAGATGTAAATGTCGTCGGTGTCTTTTCGGGCTCACCGTGAGACAGATCCAGTCTTCCTTGCCCGCACGCCGCGCGCGTCGAGTTCGTCGCGGCTGCTGCGAGCGTAGTGCATGTACACCGGCCACCGATCGTTCGGATCCTCATCAAAATCAAAGGACAGGCTCGAGTGGTGTGCCTGCATAAAGTCCACAGCGTCGTCGATGTGTCCGAAATTGCACAAAGGCCCGCCTCGCCCGGCCGGGGGGCAGGCGAACGTCGATGGCGAGATAGCGCGACATGTCGCACGACTTGTCAAGGAGTTCACGAACCTACAACCAGGTCGGTCCAGTCAATGACGGCGAACGACATCACGGGTCGGAGAAAAAGTCCGGCGACTCACATCGTTTGACGTCAGATCTGGCGCCAGGCCCTCCAAGATGATTGTATCGGTGGGCGATCGTTGAAGCTTGCGAGACGGCGATGCAGGGCGGCCCGAAGCGCGGTAGTCGTCGTACTGCCCATCGCCAGCCTGCGACCGCGACCAGCCACGCCCGTCACGATCCCGTCTGTCCCGGTCGCCGCCGCGGCGGGTTCCTTCGTCGTCCCAGCCAGAGGACTCTTGGTAGTAGTAGTCCCGCGGGTCGTGCGCCTGCCGCTCGTCGTCAGGGGGCGCATCGTCGTACGAGAGCTCATTCCTCGCGGGAGACCTAGAATAGTCGCGTCGGCCCGGGGGGAAGTTAGCCCTAACGCTCAAGCCAAGTTGGTCATGTCTTGCAGCCGATTGTTCATCGGGCGATCTGCTCTCCCCGTCCACCCCCATCACGCTGCTCCGCCAAGGCATGCTCAGTTCGGATCTTTACCCTGCCGAGACCGGTAGCCGTCCTTGTGGTCCTGATACCGTTGGTGTGTAACGTCGTTTGACTGCACGCGAGGTCCGCGAGGAGGCGACCTGCGGCTATGGTTGTCGTCGTCGTCGTCGTCTCTGTTAGGGTAGGAGCGGTCCCTCGATCCGCTGTCAGGGAAGTCGTCCGCCATGGCGGGGTGGATGGATGCTGCGCTCGCTCGAAATCGTAAGGCGTCGTAATCGAGGATGGAGAAGACGACAAAAGGTGGTGAACAGGTGGCTTTGCCGCTCTGTTGAGGTGTTCGTGGCAAAATAGGAAACAAGGCTGTGATGGTGATGGTGGTCTGCGAATGGCCAGAGCCAAGAGTCTGTCAAGGGAGCTTGTTGGTGGAGAATGGAGAGGCTATGGCCCGTAAGCGCATATACCTGAGTATTGCATGAGCCGCGTTATCTACTAAAGCTGCTAAGCAGATAAATTTGAAAACGAGGCTCTCGGATACTTCACTCTTTCCACCCAGAAACTTGAATGGTTGTATGGATTGATTTCGCTTCAATTGCTTGGGTCAACGCTGGGGTGCTTTCTCGACACACTCTACGGTCCCAGGCTCAACGACACCATGTGAATTGGACCCCCAAAACGTTGTGGAAAATGGACACCTGAAAGGAATGGTTCCCGATCCCGCGGCCCCCCCTTGTCGGATCATCCCTGCAAGTATACATGGCATCTATGCTGTGCCAGAGGTAGAAGCGACATCAAGCAGAGAGCCAATCTTCAACAAGTCCCGGGGTTCACACAGCAATTCCCCGGCCTGTCTACTGAAATGGGTGAACCGCCACCATTGCAGTCTTTCCATCACAGCTGGGGAACAGATGACCGCCGGAGGGGACGGCCAGAGCTCCGATTGCCCTCAACCTTCTGCCATGCGCTGCTTGTCCCGTCATCGGAGGTGGCAAGGCCGATGCTACCTTGGCCGGCATGTTGTGGTGCATCAATCGTGAGTTCACACCCTCGCGTCCACTTACTAGTTGTCTGCAGCGTGGAGGAAGGACCTGTTACTCCGGCTCGCAGTCTCTGGGTCTTGGGTTGTCCCGGCAAAATACCCATCTGCACTATGACAATCCGCGAACCGTTATCTATTCGACCTATGCGGGGGCGCCAGTGGTGGCGCTTCTTGAGGGTGTAGCTGTCTGCATGAGACGGCAAGCCTGGAATCGCGATTCGACGACGGTTCTGCTACAGCTTCGAAGAACCCCAACGAAGAGCTTCTGGCTTTCGACTCTGGCAGGGTCAGGCACGCCACCCATCACAAAATGAGAGGATCGACCAGTCCAGGTCACATTCAATTTATCCACCTGGCGCCCCGTCCTACGCTGCGTAACCCCATACAGCAGGTCCTCCTAGCAGCGGCACCATGCACAATCAATCGACATGCAGGCTGGCATCGCTGTCTTGCATCGCTGCTCACAGCTTCGCGGAGGCTACCCGCAGCTCATCAGTGATCGCATCACCACGTCGTCGTGGCCCCTCGCCCCAACTCACCTCCTATGACCAAAGCGGAAGGTCGAATTGATGCATGTTGAGAGCCGCAGACCGGTCAACAGCATATTCTCATCTCTTCTGGTTGTGATAGGGTAACACTCGACTGACGGCGCAGGGGTTTCGCCGTCGTCATGGTCATCCGAGCCTTGTCAAGCAGCTTCAAAAGCAGCTCGACGCTAACTGGAATACCAATGTGCGTTCGCAGGTCGGCTCAGTGGCATGCCCTGTTTGTTTGCATTTTTTCTCTCTTCACCGTTGTTTGCTCGAGAACCCAACTGTAATCAGAATACGACTATCATGATGAAGTGTTTGACCTCCGCTGTTGCTGCGGCGATGCTCGCTCGCTCGGTGTTTGCGCAAACGCCGTGTGTCCCTTGGAAGCCTGTGGATTCGGTACATGCCACCCAATTCACCTCCTATGCTTTATGCTCTAGCTAAAACGACGCTGCAGGGGAAACTGCAAAACGCCATCAAGCTCGAGAACCTCAAGACGCATGCCGAGGCCTTCTCTGATATCGCCTATGACTCCGAGTACTTCCGCCTGGCTGGGTCCGTTGGGTACAACAGGACCGCCGATTACGTGGTTGAGAACCTCGAAGCTCTGGGCGACTACTACGATGTCGAACGTCAAACCTATGCTGATGTTGTTGAGTTCTTCAACGAGGGCGCTGTGACTATCGATGGCGAAGAGGTGGAGTCTCAGACGTTCCAGTTCTCCAAGAACGCCACACTTGAGGGGCTCGAACTGATCTGGGTCAATGCCTATGGATGTAATGGAGTAAGTAACAGACATACTGCCTTGACTATGATTGTAACGAACAATTGCAGACGCAAGACTTTCCTCCTGAGATCGAGGGCAACATCGGCCTCATCTCGAGAGGTCCCCAAGGCGGCTCCTGCTCGTTTGCCCTCAAGTCAGCCAACGCCGGTGCTGCTGGGGCTGCGGCTCTAGTCATCTTTGATTACGTCCCGGGAGCGCCCCCCATCAACGGCGTGCTCTCCTACGAAGACCTGCCGGAGGGCCCCACCGTCCCGACATCAGGCATCTCAAACGAACTCGGACTGGCATTGTCAGCCAGGCTTCAAGATGGCGAGGAAATCATAGTCGATAGCTTCTACACTGCCACTGCTGGAGACATCTGGTACAGGTATGCAGGCCAACCCATGAGAGTTGGCGTTTATCATTCGAAGCTAACCTCCTCTACCGTAGTGATAACATTATCGCAACTACGACCAGGGGCGACCCCGACAACATTCTCTTCGTAGGCGCTCATTTGGACAGCGTTGCCGAGGGCCCAGGCATCAACGACAACGGAAGCGGCAGCATCGCGATCCTCGAGGTTGCCCGTCAGCTCGCTCGTTATGTGACCAATTCAACCATCCGTTTCGGCTGGTGGACGGCCGAGGAGTCGGGCCTGCTTGGGTCGACATACTACGTCGCCACGGCCGAGCAAGAAGAACTCGACAAGGTCAGACTCTACCTCAACTTCGACATGGTCGGGTCCGGCAACGGAATCCTTGCCGTTTACGATGGTGACGGAAGTGCCTTTGGGCTTTCAGGCCCACCTGGCTCTGCCGAGGCCGAGGCCCTGTTTGAAGATTACTTCGCATCGCAGGACCTTCCTCTGCTGCCCACTGAGTTCTCCGGCCGGTCAGACTACGGTCCGTTTCTAGATGTGGGCATTCCCTCTGGCGGTCTGTTTACTGGTGCCGACGAGATCAAGACCGAGGAGGAGGTTGCGTTGTTCGGAGGAATTGCTGGCATTATTCATGACCCGAACTATCACACCCAATACGACACCATTGGCAACATGAGTTACGAATTCCTGGAGATCAATACCAAGGCCATCGCTCATGCCGTCGCGCTGTACGGCACCAGCTTTGACGGCTTCCCCGAACGGGAATCCGGCGGCCTTCGAACCCGCACGACGCGGAAGGTCGGCCGACTCGGGGCCTGCTCCAGTCGAGCGATCAATACGGGTCACTTCAAGGCGTGCAACTTTGCATGAGCATATCTGCTACTCGACCCAAGGGCTGGGCCGTGACGATGGGTTCGTACATAAGGATTCAAGTGAATGCGTTGCTATGGGGGCGATTGGTTGGCGCTCGGAGCTGTCGGCTTCGTCGGAACTGTTTAGAGGACCAAGCTTAGCTCGACAGCGCAAGGCGTGCCAAGGCCGCCGATCTTCTCCCCGCCATGGCCGTGCATCGTCTGATTCTACAGAAGCAAGCATGATCCCAGGCCCTGTCTGTTCCCCGGCCCAGCTGAACCAAGCGTCAGCAGATCAGCGACGCTAAAACCTTGAAAGCCGCCCTTACCTGGGACTGCTGCCCACAGCAAAAGAAAGCACAGCATTCAGAGCTCGTTCTGGTTGCATCGTCAGGTTAGGGTTGCTGTAGTGCACTGTTTTGCTCCATCTCGCCATTGTAGGGTTCATTTTCTGCACAGCAGACATTTACAGGACCTCCTTCGGCTTCTTCCGCTCCTCGTCCACAGAGACGGAGATATTGACAGTCTTGACAATGCCGTCTCCCCCGAGATCCTTCTGGTGAATGATGCTCTCCTCCGATCCGCTCTTGAGCCCAAACCCACCATGGATCTCGTGTATGGTACTGGCGCGGGTGAACAGCTCAATGTTGCCGAAATCGGAGCGCGGGGGCCTGGTGTCCAGATCCGTCGTGTTGTTGCGCGTGTAGCCGCTCCTGATCTTGTAGCCGGTAGGGTACTTGTCGGCCGACGAGCCGCGCAGCATGGCTTTGAATAGGGGTTTGAGGCAGGGGATGCAGGCTGCGACGATTGCGGTGCAGATCTCGACGGTGGTCCTGGAGTCGACGTGTCAGCATGTTCATCCAGATCCACTGGCATCGTTGAATGCTGTTCACGTACCAAATGGTGAGATCGGAGCTGTCGAAGAGGAAGTCTCCGTGTTTTCCGTACTGGCCGAGGAACGTAATCTTCACAATGGCGGCCGCCGTAGCGCTTGACCAAGTCAGTAAAAAGGGCCCAAGGATGCGACGTTGAGATCTGTTGAACGGGCTGCTTACAAGATGCCCAACGACAAGATGGCGGCCACGGCGGACTTGACTTTCCAGTTGAGCTGAACATTCCACAGGATCGGTACCGGCAGCACAGCAAAAATAAAGTCGGTCACAACCGAGACGCTCGAGTTGAAGAAGGCTGCGAATTTTAGGTGAGCCGGTGGGATGCATCGGCCGTTGGGAATCGAAATGTCCCAAGCATAAGCTAAGGGCCTGCATTGAAAGAAGACGGTCACTGTGCTGTTAGTCGTCTCTCAGTTCGTGGCAGCTGGAGTTGGGGTTCACCCACGGAGGTTGCCTGTAGCCGACAAGACGGTAAAAACCATCACGCCCAGGATAAATTTTCTAAACCTGGCGGAGGGAGTCATTCGCAACAAAAACAGCCCGACACTGACTTTAGTCAGGCACAGGGCTATCAAGCAGAGAGGCTGTGTGACAAAGTTGAGACGCAAGCCTTCGACCACATTCGACTTGGGTTCGATAAACTCGACATGGCGGCCGGCTCCGTACCCAACTTGCGGTATAATGACCATCATCTCTGCGAACATGACGGCCTGGAGGTAGCACATGTTAGTTTGTTCTTGTCAAGCGAAGAGGTCGTGAGCGAGAATCTTGATAGGACGTACCATGGCAACAATCATACAATAGTCATCCCAGCCCAGCTGTCGGATGATGGCGACCCTGACATACACACGCAGCACCACGAATACCAGAGCAAGGCCAACCATGGCCCCGCAGACTCCTAGAATCTCGGGGCCACGGTTCACATCGGCTGGGAGGGGAGTTGCGCCGTCCATCTTGTCAGGACTTTTGGAATAACAGCAGCCGTTGCGAAGAAGATGGGTGGGCGTTGTGCAGAGACATTGACCGCGGGACTGGCGCTGTTCTTAATTCTGACCCTTCGAGAGTGTCTTAGTCGCTCAATAACGGACACACTTGGCACATGTCCACAAAAGTTCTGCGGCCGCGATGTTCGCCTACGTGATATTCGCCTACGTACCATCCCACTGGTGTTCGGCAGACCAGGGGGGTTGTAAGCGATACGGAGGGGGTACGTTGCCACGTCCGCAGCGCCCATACAACAACATGCGTAAACTCTGACGTGAGGGTCAGGGAAATTTGCACAGCATGAACGTCCCTCGGCGAGGCTACCAGACCAAATGGCCTGACTGTTCATTGTCAAGAGGCGTAGTACAGGTTTGGTTACTGATTAACCTTCGGACGGAGGTGTTGGTGTCTAGCCCTAGCCTCCACCGAACTGCCGATCCTTCCGAGACCTGGCGGGGCAAAGGCTCGAAAAAGCATCAGACTAGTGCCTTCCAACCAAGGCAACAATACCTACCAACTAGTACACCACCTATGGTTATGGTGTTCAGGGGAAACACGCAATCTGATGGGGGAGGGTGTCATGCATTGTAGGGATGCTGTATCACCAACCGGCAACACCCAGGACGGGCGTAATCAGAGGTCAGCAAAGCCATTCGACCAACGACACGCATGCTAACAACAGTGATGACTCGCCGTATCGCTTGACGGCCCTGCAGCCCGAGCTACAGTCGCCCGCGGGACATCAAGCCTAACTCCTCTCTCCCCCCTTCACCCCTTCGAGGCATGGGAGAAAAGGCCGCGTCCGCGAGTGGACCCCCGAACGACTGCAGGGACAGCCGGACCAAAGAAGATTCAATACGTCGGTCCGGTCACACGGGAAGCCCCGGTGCCAGGTGGATCCCCCCCTCCGAACCGACACCCATGAGGACTGACTCGGTGAGAGCCGGGATCAGGAGATCATGTCGTTTCGAGGTTGCCCGAA
>NW_003315037.1:1296614-1300235 GCF_000150825.1 Verticillium alfalfae VaMs.102
CGCTCGACCTATTTTCTACTCACCGGACCCTGGGCCCGGCTAAGCTCGGCCTGCATAAGGTCCTCTTCACTCGCGATGCATCGCCCTCAGGGGGGAAGAAAAGATATGAGCCTCCCGGGATTCTGGCGCATTCCGGTCGAGCAAGCTAGCCACATGGTTCCCATATAATGACTCTGTGTCGGGCAATCATTTGACAGTCACACTTCCATCGTGTCCGATAGTTCTGAAGGCTCAACGCCATAGTTTCTTTTTCCACGTGTCCTTCTGTTCCACCCCATCCATCGACAAGATGAGATTCGTGTCGATCCTTACCTCAGTTGCCCTGACCTCGGTCGCTTTAGCCATTCCGGCCGTGCATCCCCGCGGTGATGCTTCGGACGAAGCTCAGGTTTCTGGGTTGGTCGAGGACATCAAAGCCAGTGTTCTCAAGTCACTGGATGACAGAGAAGCCAAACTTCGCAAGCGCGGCGAAGAAGCGAGCTGCCACGGGAGAAATGTTGTGTTCCGCAGAGAGTAGTAAGTCGAAGTTGCAAAATACCAACCACCACCGACCTGGTGCGAGCACCTCGCTGATTCTCTGCTGCAGCGGCTCGCTCTCTGAAGAGGAGCGTCTTTCTTACGTCAATGCGATCAAGTGCCTCCAGACTCTGCCCGCGCGAACACCTGCCAACGTCTCATCTGGTGCTAAGTCACGAGTGAGTTCCCTGACCACATCTCCCTGTCGTTTGTCGCCCGGGCTACTCACACACGGCAGTATGATGATTTCGTCGTGACCCACATCCAACAGACCTTGACCATTCATTATACCGGATGCTTCATGCCATGGCATCGCTGGTTTTTGTACGAATACGAAACTGCTCTTCGCGACGAGTGTAATTACACGGGCTATCTGCCCTACTGGGACTGGCCCAGGTATGCTTCCGCTCCGGAAAAGTCGCCCATCTTCAACGGTGATCCTTACAGCCTGGGAGGCAACGGCGAGTACGTCCCGCATGAGGGTCCTGTCATCGTGCCTCCTCCTGGAGTCGGCGGCGGAAACATTTCGTTGCCGGCTGGTCTCGGCGGCGGTTTCGTGAGGACCGGGCCCTTTGCCAACATGACTGTCAATCTGGGACCTGTCGGTGGCCTGCAGGGCACAGCGCCTGGCCCCGACGGTGGACTTGGTTATAACCCCCGCGGCCTGAAGAGAGATGTCGGACCGGCGATGAATCTTCGCTACGCAAATTATACCACCGTTCTGAGTACGTCCCGTGAGATTTCAAGACGGCGGCATGCGCTGACATGTGTCAGACCTTCTGCAGAAACCCAACATCGAGCAGTACCGTTTGCTATCGGAGGGTGTTCCATACACAATCGAGATAGGCCCTCACGGTGGCATTCACTACACCATCAGGTCAGTTACGCCTAGTTTCAGCTCGATTGCTGGTTTATACTGACGCTCAGTCAAGCGGCGATCCCGGCGGTGATCTGTTTACGTCTCCTGGAGACCCTGCTTTCTACGCCCACCACGCCATGATGGATCGCATGTGGACTCTCTGGTATGTAAAGTTGCCCGTTTTTGGGTCAACACCAATACTGACTTTCTACAGGCAAGCTCTTGACCCCAAGTCACGCCACTGCCAGCTCAACGGTGGCAACTATGGCCACAGGACTTGGGCCAATCAGCCGCCCTCGGAGAAGACTAAGCTTAGTGATATAATTGACATGGGGTATGCCGGCGACAAGATCATGATTGCGGAAGTTATGGACGCACTGTCAGGTCCGTTTTGCTACTTTTACTTGTGAGGAGTGCGAGGTGTTGGAAGCGAAGGCCAGATATCCGAAATCCTGCATTCAATTTGCAGTATTAATGCTCCAGAACTTGTCAGATGGCGTTTTCTTTGGTGCTACAGGCGTAGATTGGTAATCGTGCTGCTTCCGTAGACTGGGCGCGTTTCACAACACTCACCATGTGGCGAATAGTTCTTGCCGTCTGCGTCCATCTCATGATACGATTTACCATCCGTTTGGCGAATCCCAATCTATGATGTGATTGCTTGTCAAGGAACTAGAAGGAGAATTTGGCGTTATCAACATGCTCGATGGGTGCGGTTGTCAGACAGGTTGAGGGCCTAACTGTTGAGAGGCTGAAAACCCTCCGCGGCCACTTTAGAAGAGCACCGCTCAGAACCATCCGATGCAAATCAAGCCTAAACCACAGCAAAAAATTCCCTGCTTTCATTTGCAGTGAAAGCGGTATGCATCGTGGCGTTGCCCGAACAGGGAGAAGCCTCCGTTGCGATCTGCAGGAGAATCATTCGATTGATCAGTCAACGATACAACATTAGACCACGAGTAGACCGACACCGGCGCTTTGGAAAAGGCCATTCTTTGTATAAATACTCAGTAAAGCAAACTCTACAGTCGGCTACCGCGCTTATTCTCAGGTGCATCAAGCTACTTCAAGCAATACATTGTAACTTCTCAACGTTCGACCAATCAATATAAACACAGTGTTCTGCGACCATCATGGCCGAACTGAAGGAAATCCTCGTCATCGGCGGCACAGGTGCTCAAGGTGCACCTGTTGTCAAGGGTAAGACCATATGATTCCCGCACTATACTTGTGCTAATCCAACTGAAAGCCTTGTCTGCGAGTGGACGATACCGGGTCCGGGTCTTGACTCGTAGTGTCGAATCATCACGTGCCAAACAGCTCGGAGCTCTGCAGAATGTAACTCTGATCCAAGGCGCCCAGAACAACCAGGAGGACTTGCACAGGGCTTTCAAAGGCGTATACGGCGCCTGGGTCAACACCGACGGCTTCACTCTGGGGGAGAAGGACGAGCTGTTCTATGGATTCAGAGCGTACGAGATCGCCAGAGGCGAGGGCGTGCAGCACTACGTTTGGGCCAATATTGAATATGTCTTGGGTATTGTCGACTACGACGAGGCGTACCACTGCGGCCACATGGACGGCAAAGGACGAATTGGAAAGTTTATCCTTGCTCAAGGCCAGGATGGCATGAAGAGCTCTCTCTTCAGCACCGGACCCTACATGGATATGCTTCTCGACGGAATGTTCGTTCCCAGCGAGCAGCCTGACGGATCGTTTCTATGGGCCAATCCGTCCCGTGAGCTTTTCCTGCCTTGTTCCAAACTTCATCCACATTGCAGGCCTCGGCTGACAATTTTCACAGGAGACGATGCCAAACTCCCCCTAATTGCTCTCGACGATGTTGGCGTTTATAACCTTTGGCTGTTTGACAACCCCGACGAGGCGGCAGGCCTCGATCTTTCCGTCGTAACTGACAACGTGAGCTTCCCGGAAATTGCCAAAACCTTTACCGAGGTCACTGGCAAGCAAGGCGTTTTCAAGTCGACGCCCTTCGAGCACTATGCAAAAGTTGCGGAGCCATACCCGGGAGCCTATGTGAACTGGTCACTTGGTCCAGATGTGCCTCGGACGAGTCTGTCATGAAATGGAACGACAACTTTGGGCGCTTGGTGGCGCTACTGGGGAGAAGGTCGTACCCCGCTCCGCGACACTGCGATTTTGGATCGCATTCACCTAAACGATTAGAAGCCTCGCCGAAGAAGCCCTCGCCGAATGGACGGCTACCGCAGATTTGTTTTGAAATG
>NW_003315037.1:1300448-1314410 GCF_000150825.1 Verticillium alfalfae VaMs.102
AGACATCCCCCCCCCCAAGCAGATGGCTCAGTCACATTGCAACAAACAAGAAACGATGGCATGGGAAAGAAAATCTGAACAGTGAAATCGGATGACTTGCAGCCTCAACCGTCGTCACTCAGCGGTGGGTGTAGGATCACGGATAAGCACCAGCTCGTGCCACTGCCCCGCATCAGGAACCGAAGTGACTTTTCCGCACTGAGCTCTCCTCCCATTTTCGACACATCTCCGTCCAACGGCATCCGACTCTTGCTCCTTGCTCTTCCGCTCTGGTTGTTATGTCACCTTCTCGTTTACTCTACCTAGTCTGACGGAAGCTGCTTCGGCGCCTCCTGTATGGCTGCGAATCGCCAATTGCTCCCTACAATGATGGATGAGAGTGGGTCCCAGCTTCACAAGAGACGGAAAAGGAACAAGGAGCGACTCAGGGTCACACGGGCATGTGACCGCTGTAAACGGTCAGTAGTGCAATGATGGGTGATCCGTGTCATCAATGGATTGACTGATGACGATACGCAGGCGAAAGATCAAATGCAATGGGACACAACCGTGCGAATTCTGTGTTCGCGTCAAGAACCAATGCACGTACGATGCTGCCTATGCAAGAGGGCGGGCACCAGACATCCCGCCCGTGACTAGGAATGAGATCCATGCTGCCGGCATGGATTCTGAGGATAATATGGTATCCAACATCATGACTTCATCGTCAGTTGTGCCAGGGATGACCATTACGAGCTCAGAGTTGCTGGATCATAACCTGGCTTCGGACGGTCAGAACACTTCGTCCACGTACGAAGACATCCAAGCGCCGGCAAGGTTGGCCGCTTCATCTCAACAAACACCAGAGCCTCCACAAGAAGACCTACAAGGGCATTACATTGGACCCGCCTCGGGGGTGTCTTTTCTCTTGAGAGTGCAGAAGAGGCTTCATAAAGCCATCGAGTTTTCTGCGCCAAGCAGCATTTTCACATTTGGAGATGCTCCAATTAGTCCGCCTGACTTTGATCCTTCATTTTGCATGGTTCTTCCAAGGGAAGACGGCCAGAAGTTGCTTGACCGGTATTTTGACTTTGCCATGCCGACCTACCGATTCCTTCATCGGCCTACGTTGCAGGACTGGTTCGAGGAGTTTTATGATACTTTGGGCACGATGCGTGACGTTCACAACGCGACGGCCAAGATTGCCCTCTTATTCATGATCTTTGCTCATGCTAGGGTGTACATGCCTGAGAACGCCAGGCCAGGCCCGGCAGATTTGAGGTCAGGAAGTCTTTCATTCGAGGCATTTGCCTGGCTAATGACTCAAAACAGTTCTCGATATTTTCTTGCAGCTGAAAACCAACTTTCCAAAGAAAGTGGCTCCATTCGACTAACGAGCATACAAGCACGCCTTCTGCAGTGTTACTATCTTCTCACGCAGTCGCGCGTCAACCATTGCTGGAGTCAATTCGGCACAGTCACAAACTTGGCTCTGGCAATCGGCCTCAACCGCAACAAAAGTCCAGGAACGGCAAGTGGGTTGAACTATATCGAGGTTGAAAGTCGCCGCAGAACATTCTGGTGCGCTTACACCCTCGACACTTATCTTAGCGTCTCGCTGGGGAGGCCACGCTCCTTTCACGACGATGATATCGATACCGAACTACCGGCATGTGTCGAGGATCATGAGATCACAAGGGAAAGTCTTTGCACCTCGTCTATGAATAGGGGCTACTCAATAATGCTGGCCCCCGTGGCACACATGAAGCAGGTAGTTTGGAAGCGTGGCGAGAGTTTCTTGATGCTAGCTGACAGATCAGACTGGCCCAAATCATTAGCAAGATCTTACGTTCGCTGTATTCGATTCGACCGATATCAGCTAGCCGCCGTGCAGAAGATACTCAGTCTATTTCTCAAGACCTTAGTGACTGGCGAGCCGAGCTTTCACGGTTCCTCGATGCCGACTTCTTTAGCACTTCGCTCATCGTACCCATCTTTCAACGCCAACGAAATGTGCTCAACTTGACCTACTGGCACGCCATCATTCTTACCCGACGGCAGTGCCTATTGAACAACTTCGCCCAGATCTCGCAGCAGGGGAGACGGCCTAGTAACACCAATATGCAAACAAAGGAACGTATTGATGAGTGCTTGGTAGCTGCGATGGACACCATGAATACAATCGACGATATGACGCAGAGTGGGCAGATGTATCACGCCTTTTGGGTTGGTTTGCTGACGACCATCGCCATCCCACAAGAATATACTAACAAAAATTACAGATCACAGCGTACTTTGGCTTCACTGCAGCCATGGTGCTCTACATCTACGTGATTCAGGAATGGGCATCTCCACCAGAAACCTACCGCAACTACTTTGCTGCAGCCGCCCGCTGTCAGTCACACATGGCAACCATTGCACAAAAGGGCTCGCTTGTGGAGCGATACTATCTGGTGCTAGAAGAGCTAAGAGTCGAGGCTTTGCGTCAGATGAAGCGCTTACATCCGACCCTCGGCTTTGGCAGCTCGGGAATCGACGCGCAGCTAGGAGGCATCGAGGCCATGGCGATGCCTGTTGATACGAGTCCGAGCACCGCCACAAATTATGCGGAAATAATGGGTGAAGCAGCAATCGACTTTAGTGGTATGGGTGTCGCGGGGATCGAAGAGTTTTCTGGCTGGGGACAGTTTGCTTCGATGGTGTCGTCTGGTCTTGGAAACCTCGACATATTTCACTACGATGACACCTTTGGGTTGTGATAGACGGCGGTGGAGAGTGCAAAGCGGCTGTGTGGCTTTAGTCAAACACTTAGTACTCTATTCAGCCCAACACCATGGTGGTCTAATTCTAGTAATGCCATATTCTGGATCTGAGTTGTCCAGAGGTTCTCTACGCGGATTTCCTGTGCATGATGGTGGCCGCAGCCTGATGGTTAGGGAAGATCAGTGTGTCCGCAATAACCACATTTTCCCTTCTCGAGGCAGCGAAAACGATGGCCTCGGCAATATCGTCTGGCGTCAATGGCTCACAGCCCCTACAAAGATGTTAGACCAAAACAAAAAACAGTGGCATGGGCTCCATGGGAAACATACGCATAAACGGCATCGGCCTTGGCTTTGTCGCCGCCAAATCTCACAACCGAAAATTCCGTCTCGACTTGGCCTGGGTCTATGCCAATGACGCGCACTCTCTTCGAAATCAATTCCTTGCGCAGACTGTCGGTGAACGATCGAACGGCCGCCTTGGTAGCACAGTAGATGCCGCCGCCGACGTACGGCTCGCGGCCCGCAATCGATCCAATGTTGATGATGTCACCGGAGCCCTCGCCGTCGTTGCGACTCAGCATGCCAGGCAAGATAGCCTGTGTCATGTTGATGAGGCCGGTCACGTTGGTAGCGAACATGACATTAATATCATCCTCATTGATCTCAGGCGCTTTGGCGACGCCCTTGACCAGACCGCTGGAGGCCCGGGTTAATTGGTGGGCATGCTTGTTGGGTAGGGGAACGAATCTTACGCATTATTCACCAAGACGTCAATCTCTTTGAACTCCCCTGGCAGCTTGTCCAAAAACGAGCGCACATCCGCGGCGTCGCTCACGTCGAGGGCCACTGGCAAGACCTTGACACCGTCACCGACTTCGCTGACAATGTCGGCCGCAATTTGCTTGAGGGTGTCAATGCGACGCGCCGTCAGGATGAGCTTGAGATTCTTTGGGCTGGTCCTAGCAAACTCGAAGGCTGTGGAGCGGCCGATGCCGGATGATGCACCAGTGACGAGGACGGTTTTGCCTTCAAGGCGCTTGGACGCTGCTGATGCCATATCGTGAGTCTTAATTTGTAAAGATGAGTGAAGATGCGTCTTGGTTTATGGATGGTCTGTAGCCTTTCATGAAGCATGTGATAGGCGTACTGGGGGTAGTCTTTGATGAACAAACACCATGATATAAGCTGGGAGAGCTATTGATCTCGTTCCCCGCACGCTGACGTTGAGGCAACTGTGGGGTTGCATTTGTAACAGTGGTTGTGCCCCGCTGCGGCTTTTCCGTTCCTCTCACTCTGTTGGTGTTTGATGGTGGGCGATCAGGGCTTATCCGTCGGCAAAGGATCACGACCCGTCGACTACCACACAACTGCATGCCATGGGCTCCATCTTTGGGTATCTGAGCCGTTCGATAGTGGCAATGATTCGACAGGACGACAAGTTAGTATTCAGACCCCGCAAAGTTGTCTCCGAGGCGACAGTCCGCCCGGCGCACAGAAGTGATCTTGTCGGGTGGGACTCTGATCAGCTTTCAGAGGAGCGGAGGGCCAGGGCTAGCACATCAAACTGCTGAGCTGCCGAAAGGGACGTGGGGTAAGCCCGGGAGCACCACTTACGCGTCAGTCGGACTTTCGCGACTCGACCGAGGCGGATATCCCTCACTCACAGTATAAGGACCTGCAGCTACCTACACTGCACTCCTCGCTCTGTCAACGCGCTTCTTCAAGCAGATACAAGTTGAACGGAACCACTCACGTACCTTCAAAGCAAAGACAGCACTCATAATGGCCCCTCAAGCTGCCCCACCTAGCGGCGTCTGGGCACCAACCATCACTTTCTTCAACCACGAGGACGACACTCTTGATCTCGATGCTCAGGAAAAGTACTATGCATACTTGTCCAAGTCAGGTCTTCACGGTCTGGTGGTCCTTGGGACCAATTCAGAAACCTTTCTCATGACGCGCGAGGAGCGCAAGACACTCCTTGAAACCGCGAGGAGCGCGTGCGGGCCAGATTACCCCATCATGGCTGGTGTCAGTGGCCATTCGACCAAGCAGACGCTGGAGTTCATATCGGATGCATATGAAGCGGGTGCCAACTACTGTCTGCTCCTCCCTCCGGCATACTTTGGCAAGCAAACCACGCCAGAGGTTATCAACAACTTCTTTGACCAGGTTGCGAGCAAGAGTCAGCTCCCGATTGTCATTTATAACTTCCCTGCGGTTTGCAACGGCATTGACCTTGATTCCGCAACCATTGCGGCCCTCGCACGGAAACACTCGAACATTGTCGGCGTCAAACTGACTTGTGGTGCCGTGGCCAAGATTACCCGTCTCAGCGCCGAGCTTCCGGAAGAAAGCTTTGCGACGTACGGTGGCCAGTCGGACTTCCTGATTGGAGGCCTGGCTGCCGGTTCGGCCGGCACCATTGCCGGTTTCGCCAATGTTTTCCCCCGGACCATCGTGCACATCTATAATTTGTACAAGGAGGGCAAGTTCCAGGAAGCCATGATGCTACACAAGAAGGCGGCGCTGGCTGAGCAACCTTGCAAGGCAGGCATCGCCGCCGTCAAGTACGCTGCCGCCCTGAACACGGCCAAGGCGGCCGGTATTGAAGGCGCGGTCGAAAAGTTGAGGCCGAGACAACCGTACGTCGAGCCCTCTGCGGCGGCGAAGAAGGCTATTGAAGAGCAAACCGCAGAGCTTGCAGAGGTAGAGGCAACTCTGAGAGGAGACGCGAAAGCTGAGCTAGCCAATGGTTCTACAAATGGGGCGTAATACTGGTGGCAATTGTATGTTGCTTAGAACCTGCAAATATATACCACTGTTGTACGACACCATTCAATCTGAAAACCAGAAATGATATTGCCTCTGATCTAGACCCAGAACCAAGCTATATATCCGACATCAGCTTTACTATAGTCGGAATCGGCTATGCTGTCTTTTCATGATGCGAATTTCGGGTTGCTTGCAAGCGGAACTGATGATCTTTCGGATGATATGCGTATATCATCAAGATAATTTCAACATCCGGCCGCAGAGTATCACATTCTGCCAGTCTTACGAGGTTGAAAAATCACAACTGCGTGGAACGGCGATGATTCGAGTAAAGGGGAACGTGTTCTGCCTGCTAATTGACATGACAAACTGGTAGACGAAGGTCCAAATCACCGAAACCCATCTTCTGGTGGACAGTGATCACTGCCGGTACACTCCTCCAACAATTTCCCTACAGAACGTGTTTGAACAAAGGAGATCGATCTCCCATTTCAAACAGCTCCTCCTCAGTGTACTTTTGCTTCGCCTCCTCCGCAATCTTTGCCTTGCGCGCATTGGCATGCTTGTAGCTCAGCTCAAGAAGCACAGCGACGATCATACCGCTCGCGCCAAAGGCCAAACTGAGGCCGAAGCCGGTATAGTACTTGGGCTTCTCGCGTTCGAGGTACATGAAACTGCCGACAATACCACCGACGTTGCCAACACAGTTCATCAGAGCAATGCCGATCGCTCGCCTCGAGGATGGAGCAATGTTGTTGGCGTTCCACGACGCCGCAGCGGCCTGGATGGGGTAGATACCGATGACGGCGAGAACCACAGAGAAGTAGGCAACGGCTCGCTTCTCCTTAAGCTCTCCATTGAGGGAGATGATGATTGAGTACGCCGTCGTAACGATGGCCATTGGGGTGACAACGAAGGGCATGCGCCAGAAGAACCTGTCGGAGATCTTGGCAAAGATAATGGCAGAAGCCGCTGCAGCCACATAAGGGGGGGCAGAGGTCAACTGGGCGTTGGTAGTGCTGAAACCCATAGACTTGGTGATCGTAGGGAGAGTGAACTTGATGCCTTCGATGCGTGTTAGCTTGTAATTTCTGGGCAGATTGGCCGTTGATCAGACTTACCATAAGACAGAGCCGACTGGCAAAGCAGGAAATAGGCCTGCACATAAATCCTCCAGTTGGTCAGGACCATCTTCAGATCCTTCCACTTGACAGTAGATTCCTCGCGGAAGCCACCGCCCTGTTTGATGAACATGGAAAGCTCCAGGTAGCGAATTTCATCAGGCTCGAGCCATCGTGTCGACAAGGCGGGCGTGTCGATGAGTAGGAAGAAGCAGGCGACGCCCAGAACCACGGTAGCGAGGCCCTCAAGAATGAAGATCCAACGCCATCCCTCGTAGCCGCCAACCCCGTCCATCTTGGCGATGCCTGCGGCCAACAGACCAGAGAATGCACCGGAGAGAGCGCTCGCGCAGTAGAAGTATGAAATCCTAGAGCTGAGATCTTTGGGCATGTACCAGTAGCTGCAAAGGTAGATCGCGCCTGGGAAGAAACCAGCCCTAAAAGAAGAGATTAGCTACTTTTAATGCCTGTCAGATTCAACTAAAAACTTACTCAAAAATACCGAGAAGTACACGTGTGGCCATGAGGCCGCCGAAGTTCTTTACCAAGCCAGTGCAGGTCATGACAATTCCCCAGGAAAGAGTCAGGATTCCAAGGTACATGGAAGGGCGCTTGAACTTCTTGAGGATGATGTTACTGGGGACCTCGAGTAGCACGTATGGGACGAAAACTTGCCAAACCTGTTAGCAAATCGGGAGAATTGTCAACCGAAGCGGTGGAACGAACAGATAGATAGGACAATGTTATACTGAACGCCTGTCATGCCCAGGTCTTCTACCATGCCCTCAATCTTAGCATTACCGATGTTCGCGCGATCAATGTGGCAAATCAAGTAGAGCAAGGCGAGCATCGGCACCAGGCGAAAGTCAACCTTCATCAGAGTTAGCCGCTTCAGATCTGGGTCCGGTGGTGAGATAGGCTGCTGACCTTGCGGAAGACTCTCTTGCGCTTCTCCTCTGGATAAGTCTCAAAGAACTCTGCATCAGCAGGATCCAGGCCGAACACGCGGAAGCCAGCGATATCGATGGCTTGAGACGAGTTCTCGACGTGAGTCTTCTGGTCGACAGACTCGACGTCATGCTTGTCAATCGAGCTCCTGAGAGCCATGTTTGCAGGAGTTGTGGCGGGTGTGGGATTGATGGCGCCAAAGGGTTTGTATCGAGGAACTTGAGATGTCGGAGGGTCTCTCTGATCGGCCTCTCACATATCGAACGGCAACGAGTCGGTATTATACCCAGAGTGTCTGGGAAGACTGACCCGTGTGCTTGACCCCAGACTCATCTACCCCAGATACCCCAGATGCTCCAAGCAAACTGGGCAATGCTTGACTCTGACCTGCCCCCAGACAAAGTGCGGGGATTGGCCTCGAGCGGAAAAGCAGGTCACTCGCCGTTGATCATCAGCAGAACACCCAATCACAGTACCATCCGCGACAGTATCCGCCATGTGCGTGTGGTAGAAGCTAAGGAGAACTACCGGACACTTGCCTCTTTTGGGCATCGTGGCTGGCGTTGGTGTTGCATCCATGGCGACTCGGTTCTGACGGACTTGGCGGATTTGACGGATTCTTGGCGGATTCTTGGAACAATCACCACCTTCTCGACTGTGGATTCTATCACAATCACTTTGCTCCCCGCGGAAACGCACGTCCTCGGAGACATCATACACTGCATTCTGCCTGGGCAAGTCAGATTCAAATCCGCAAAGAGCGCCACCATCTTCGCGTCGCACATGCACCGAGAGCCACTCCGGCCGGTGCGACAACTTAATCTTGACCACGTTGCATCGGGATATGTCACATAGTTTCATTTTCCGTGTTTGTCGGCTCGGCCGTGAGCCGCGGCACTAGGTGACCCCTCTACGGTGACCATCATAATCCGTCATTTGAAAAGCCCGGTCGGGACTTTCTCGCGGGCTTCCTGCGGTACCTGCCAAAGGACCATTGTCCATTCGAGTCAACAAGATACTATTCTGAACAGCCGCCGGCCCTGTCTCTTATCATCTGCAGCCATGTCCCGACGCGGGGTCATCAAAGACATCATTATCACGCCCGTGGCGTTCCGTGATATGCCCCTGCTCAACAGCGTGGGCGTACACGAACCATTTGCTCTGCGCAGCATCATCGAGGTCATTACAGAAGACACTTACGGCTTGGGGGAGTCCTACGGCGACTCAACGCATCTTGATCGCTTGAAAGCAGCATCTGAGCAGATCAAGGGTCTCTCGGTGTACAACACAAATGGCATCTATCAGAAGTGCACCGCGTCGCTCGAGGGCAACGCTACATCTGGAGGTGATGGCATGGCAGGCATGGTGACGACGGCGTCCGTTGCTGACAAGGTTTTTTCCCCTTTTGAGGTGGCGTGCCTTGATATTCAGGGCAAGTTAGCTGGTGTTCCTGTAAGTGACCTGCTCGGCGGCCGCGTCAGGGATCAAGTCCAGTACTCGGCGTATCTATTCTACAAGTGGGCGGGTCACCCGGGCGAGGCGGACGACGAATATGGAGCTGCCCTCGATGCGCCGGGTCTGGTAAGACAGGCGCAAAAGATCATTGATGAGTACGGCTTCAAGGCAATCAAGCTCAAGGGCGGTGTGTATCCACCTGCTCAGGAGGTGGAGGCTATCAAGGCACTGCATGCGGCTTTCCCCAACGTGCCTCTGAGGCTCGACCCGAACGCTGCTTGGACCGTGGAGACGTCAAAGTGGGTTGCGGCCGAGCTCAAAGGTATTGTCGAATACCTCGAAGACCCGGCACCTGAGATCGAAGGCATGGCTGCCGTGGCCAAGGACGCTTCAATGCCTCTGGCGACCAACATGGCTGTCGTAGCCTTCTCACACCTTCCATCGTCAATTCAGCAAGATGCCGTGCAGGTAATTCTGTCCGATCACCACTTCTGGGGTGGCTTGCGCAAGTCCCAGCAGCTCGCTGCGATATGTGCAACGTGGGGAATGAGACTGTCGATGCACTCCAACAGTCACCTTGGCATCTCCTTGGCCGCCATGACGCAGCTTGCGTCAGCGACAACGAACCTCGACTACGCCTGCGACACTCATTGGCCATGGAAGCGTCGAGATGAAGATGTTGTCGTTGACGGCGCGCTGAAGTGGTCGGAGGGCGGCGTCATCGTTCCGAAAACACCAGGGCTAGGCGTTGAGTTAGACCGTGGTAGACTCGCTCGGTTGCATCAACAATATCTCGACTGTGGCTTGCGAAAGAGAGATGACACCACTTACATGAAAAAGTTTCACCCGGACTTCTCGGCACATATCCCAAGATGGTAAAACAGGACATTTGACAATCAACTAGCGACTGTCCAGCTCCATCTAAGAAACATGATAAAGACTACCTAGGTATGCACGAGGACTCGCATCCTTTACAAAATCCAACATCAAAATCTGCGAGCATGTAGGTTCGGGCGATGTGGTGAACAGAGTGAAGCAGTCTTCCGCAGTCATTTGTAAGACAGGAGGGAGGAA
The DNA here is from genome assembly GCF_000150825.1 of Verticillium alfalfae VaMs.102. Taxonomy (NCBI): domain Eukaryota; kingdom Fungi; phylum Ascomycota; class Sordariomycetes; order Glomerellales; family Plectosphaerellaceae; genus Verticillium; species Verticillium alfalfae. Next base: position 1,310,566 of record NW_003315037.1, read on the forward strand.
TACATCTGGTATCTGGCGCGCTCTGCAGCCCTTACCTACACAGTCCCGTGATCCCAAGCCCCCAACTAGCCTCTGTGCCACCCTGATCCTTGTCTCCTCATGTGCTTCTTGATACTGACGGGCATCAAAACATTACGTTTGTTCCTGTAGCAGGCGGTACTCTGCCTCCACTTTGACTTTCAGGAACGAGTTCCTGCCCTAGCCGCTAACAGAATAAGGGCGTGGTGTTCCAGTTCGGGCCAACCCAGATAGCACCATCCAAAGCTGCACCTCCCAGCTTCGGCAGCCGTACACCCACCCATTGAGTAAGATATTGCGAAAATGCTCAAACTCTTTACGTTAATGGTGTGCATCGTGTGCTTCTAGTTTTGAAGCAGAGAAGCTTGACTTCTGTCTCGTACGTTATGAGTTCGCTTACTCAAGCCACGATAATCCCCTGGAAAATTAGCGGGCTCGAAACCGCCAGTGCGTAGCGGCCCACTCAGATCCGCGGGTTGTCGTCGGATTCGAATTCGAGTTCGGTTTCAAAGGCTCGAAATCGAGATCGTATTCGGCCCCGTGGGGGATACAGGTTTGGGCAGCTGACTTGGACGGCAGATCCCACGTTTGCAATACATCAAGTTAGAGCACCAGCTCAGGGGGCCTGGGATTGCAGTGGCACCAGTGTTGTGTCTTCTTCATTTATAAAGTTTAAAAAGCGTTGCCTTACCTGGCCGAGACTGAAATATTTTGGCATACTCACGACGCATATCAGCTATTTTTCGCCCTGCGGAAGCTAACTTAATTTTCCATATGCAAGAAAAAGTCACCTCCATGTCTACCTCCTTCAGTAACAAGACCGTCATCGTGACCGGCGGCGCAGGAGGGCTTGGTTTCGCAATTGTACAAGCGTTTCTCGCCGCAGGCGCCAACGTCGTGGCGACGGATATTCAAGACACGCTGCTCGGTGCGCTTCCTGCCGCTGTTGAAGCCGAGCACAAGGAGCGCCTGCTCCCGTACAAGTGTGACAGTTCCGACGATGCTGGCGTTCAAAAGCTCGTCAGCGACACGGTGGCCAGGTTTGGCAGGCTCGACATCTTGGTCAACAATGCAGGAATCCTGGACAAGTTGCTGCCTCTGGCCGAATGCACGCGCCACGTGTGGGACTCGAACCTCCTGGTCAACTTGACGGGCCCGTTCGTCACGAGCCAAAACGCCGTTCGACAGTACCTCTCACAGGAGCTCGTCAACGGACAACGTGGTACCATCCTAAACGTGATTAGCACAGCTGGAAACCACGGTGGAAGAGCAGGTCAGTCAACAGGAATACCCATGTTTACCTTTCAAAGGCTAAGAGGTTAACTTCGAATCCCTCAGGTGTCGCGTACACGGCCTCGAAACATGGTTTGGTTGGGTTAACTAAGAGCACCGCGGCGTTCTACGGTCCCAAAGGCATCCGATCAGTCGGAATCATGCCTGGTGCGATGCCCACCAACATCTCAGGAGGGAGTCATGATTTCTCGCAGCTCCACCCCGAGGGCATGGCTCTATGTAAGTCTTCTGTTCGCCCACTCTGGAGAAGTCAGCAACAAACAGCTTACGCATTGTTCAGCGGGGGCGACTTGTCAAACGTGGCAAGGTGAGCCTGGTAAAGGTGGCTGGAACCTTGGGATATCCCCTCTGGAACAGGTTGCCAAGACGGTCCTTGTCCTATGTTCAGATGGCATGAACACCATCAACGGAGCTCTAGTACCGACAGACATGGGCTGGGCGGCGGTGTGATTTGCGCACGCAAATATCGAGGGAGCGATACCGCTTGATTTCATGATTTTTCAGGATAGTGAGCCACTATGAGTACGGTCGAACACATAGCCTCATCAACCATTCAGTTGCTCAGTCAAGATGTTGTACAAGTGCGGGTTCTCAAGTGACTCCTGCAGTCATTGGACCTGGAAAGGACACAATCATCAACCTAACAGCCACTGGGCAGAGGCCTGCATACAATTCCACCTGACAGTAGTTCGGCTCGCCTCATGATAGTGAGAAGATTGGTAGATATTCTGGGAGGCAGGGAGGTAAGGTATGCGGGGCATCGGTCCATAACACCATGCCACGGAGAGCAAGCCTCCTGACGGTCAACTCTGACCACGAGACGAGTAATATTGGGATCGTCATAGTTTCCAAGATGACCTCGATGCTTGGGCTGACCGCCACCAAGCAAGGAACATGGCCCTCCACCCCCAATCCCCCGCATACTTTCATCACGGCACAGCAACAAAAGTCGGCCCATTGCCCCATTGGTACTGCGGGGTGTTACATCAGAACCCTGGCGGCAACGCAGCTCCCTCCCCATTCGAGAAGCTTCTTTCCCAATCGCGACACACACGCCGGGCGAGCGTACCGCCTGCTCTCGTCTACCGTGGTGCAGGATGCAACTACAACACCACCGAGATCATCGTCACATGAAAACCCTCGGCTCAGCAGTCAGTCTGGGTCGAGGATCGAGGCGCTGAGTGTGTTCGAGCATAAAAACAGTGACCCCTTTGCGTCCGATCTCTTTCGGATCCGATGCTTCTAGTCTGCCCTGCCTCAGCGCTGTTCGCTGCAGTCTCGTCATCATGTTGTTGCAAAGTGCTTCCCTCCTGATGCTGGCCCTGACGGCCTCCGCCGAGCCATATAACACCTATGACGGCCCTGGCTTCCCCGCCTGTCACGATGTAGCAGCCGTATACAACCCCAAGACCGTTGACGACATCCAAGCGGTCGTCCAGGAGGCCATCGTCGCCGGCCAAAAGGTCCGCGCCTCAGGACTCGGACACATGTGGTATGATACCATGTGCTCCGACGACCCGAACACGGTCATCATCAGACGGAGAGGTACACAACATCTACGATCTCGACTCGAGGGTGGTCCGTGTGGTCGAGCTGGCGTGACCTTCATCCAGCTCGCGAGTGGCTGCACGAGCGTGGCGCCTCGGTCGGGTACACGCTGTCACTGGAACATCACGCTGGCAGGCTCCGTTGCCATGGGCGCTCACCGGTCGTCGATCCGCGAGGATTCGATGGTCGCTGCCGGCGTGTTGGAGATGGACATTGTCGACGGCACAGGCCAGGTTAGACGCATTGTTCGGGACGAGAAGAACGACGACTGGTTGGCTGCTAGCACTTCTCTTGGTCTGCTGGGTGTCATTGTAAGGATGAAGTTCAAGATCTACCCCGACTTCAAGGTCTATGCCGACCAGAAGACGTAAGCTTCTCCCCCGATGCCGACGTTAGACTCCTGGAGGATGGGCACTGACCTTGTACAGGCTTGATGAAGATAAGGTACTCAACGGCGACATTTATGGCATGATTGCGCCTTACGCGACTGCTAACTTCTGGGTAAGTTTTCTATAGCGCCTCAAGACCTGGCAGTGAGCCAGAACAATGACTGATTTGAATGCTGCAGTGGTGGCCGTACAAACGCAAGTTCCATTGGCGCTACTACGATGAAGTTCCCGAAGGCACCAGCGAGCAGCAGGGCTTCCAGAACACGTTCTCGGTAACGGCGCTTGAGGGTAACACGGCGCGCGTGCTTCTCGACAGCGGCAAGTATCTGGCAACGTCAAACATGCTGGCCGAGGAAATCTTCTTCGGGCAGTGGGAGAAGCCCAACTTCCGGGAGAAGACGACGTGGGCGCCCATTGAAAAATGGCCAGTCTACGGCTGGAACTACGACGTGCTCATTGGCGGTCTGTACCCGGATCAGCGGCCGAACTGGGAGTACGGCTTGCGCGCGTACACGCTGGAGCTGGCGTTCCCGATTACGCAGGCCAACACTGTGCTCAAGCGCGTCAGGGCACTATTCGATGAAGAGCTGCGCAAGG
>NW_003315037.1:1314510-1316968 GCF_000150825.1 Verticillium alfalfae VaMs.102
CAGTCATGACTTCGACGTATCCGCAGTGAGTATCACATCAAGTTCGGCAAGCCCTACTTGACTTCCTGGGCCAGGTGACTTACAACACCTCGGACGGTGCAGACTGGACCAAGGGAGCCATCATGTTTGACTTCCCGAGCTACCGACCGAGCATTGGAGATAATCTTCGCTTCAACGAGCCGTTCTGTAAGCTGGATATCCCATGTTCGAGGGGCGTGAGGGATCATGCGATACTGACATGCAGCAGACCACAAGCTCGCCAAGACACTCGTCGACGAGTTTCCCTGCCGCCCTCACTGGACCAAGAACACGAGGGAGGTCTTCAAGAACTCGGCAAAAAATATTGACCCCGATGTAAGTGGAACAGTTTAAGCACAAATGCCGTGTGCGGGTAGCATACTGACTGCTGCAGCACCTGCGCCGATTCAAGGTTGTCAGGAAGAAGTTTGATCCCAACGGGGTCTTCAAGAGCGTCGTCGGTGAGACCCTGGGACTCTATTAGTCTTTTTGAACGATTTGCGGCTCCGCTGTGCATAGGTCAAGCCCGGAACACCCAGCTGGTCGGCCGCATTCTCAGTTTACTTTGGCTTTAGAATGTCGATAGCTATTAACTGCCACTTATGCTGATCGGCTGACAATCGGCGCCGGAGCGAAGATAGGCTTCCATGTGAAGGGAGACCAATGTCCGCATCCTATTCGTAGATATGGTGACGTCCTGTTGATGCTGGTGCGAATCTGAGGACATCTAACGAAGTCGACATTGCATGTGACCAACCCCTCTCCTCCGTGGATGACATCACATGATTAATTGTACCACCTTTAGTCTCAACCCTTATATCACCTCACCTACTCACCCCAACTTGCCCTGGCTGATCTTCATCTTGTGTTTACCACTGGCAAAACCACCTCAACCCATCGAAGAACACCTGTTGCGCACAAACAGACCTATCATGTCACCGATCTTGATCATCGGCGCCACACGCGGGCTCGGCGCCGCCCTGATCAAACGCTACGCTGAGCAGCCGGGCTACACCGTCTACGGCACGACACGTTCATCCCAGGCGCCAGCCGATTTTCCTCCGCAGATCAAGTGGCTGCCGGACATTGATTTGACGGAACAGTCAGTCGGCTCGAAACTTGTAAGCCTCCTTGGCGGCGCACAGCCGCTATCGGCCGTCTTTGTGACTGCGGGCTACTTCACGACGGAGGACCTCAGCGCCGATAAGGGACCCAACTGGGCCGAAGAGCAGCGCATGTACACGACAAGCGCCATTGCACCCGTCTTTCTTGTGCATGCGTTGACGCACGCGGGGCTACTGCGCAGTGGGGCCAAGCTTGTGCTTGTGTCTTCTGAGAGCGGATCCATTGGACTGAGGCATGAGGTCGAAGGTGGCGGCAACTACGCCCATCACGCAAGCAAGGCGGCGCTGAATATGGTTGGCAAATTGCTGAGCCTTGACCTCCGGGAGAGGGGCGTCATCGTCAGCATTGTGCACCCGGGCTTCATGCGCACCGAGATGACGGCCGGTGTGGGGTTCGACAAGTACTGGGACGAAGGCGGCGCCGTCACACCCGAGGAGGCGGCGGCGAGCCTTGCTCAGTGGACCGACGGCTTAGATATCAGTAAGACGGGAGAGTACTGGGCGCCCAGAGGACCACGTAAGTCGTCACATCTAGTTCGTTCACAGCAAGGGCAAGCGCCGAAACTGGAATGCTAATGGTGTCTTGACTCCTTCAGGCGACATTGGTACGGCCGAGGCGGCGCTTGGCAAGGGCTTGCCCACGCCGTTGCAGTTGCCGTGGTAAATCAGGTCTGTCTACTTATAAAGGTGAGAAAGAGACTTGGCCTGCCATCGTGAGAAAGGGCCATGGAACCAACGTGTCATGAGAGTCTGGGTTGCAAATCTATGAGCAGTCGATTGTTGGTAACAAGGGTCAGAAGGTTACGAATCTTAAACTAGAAGAACTGAGTGAGCGAGCGGCCCTTAAAAGAGTAAGCTTGTCATGAGAAAATTACTCTGGTCACTTGTACACGTCTCTCGGTCACGTCGTGACGTGAATTCTATCATCGCCATTCCCGACCACCTACTGGCGGAAGTAGTGCGTGGAGCCGGTCCCAAGGTGTTTCATGGCAAGCTCCACAAGCGTCTGGCATCTGTGGGTTTCCTGACGCGAGAAAGAGAACGCGAGGAAAAAAAAAGAAATGAGCCACCCCTTGATGCCCCCCCTCCCCCTGTCCATCGGGGTCATCTCTTCAGGGCCCTCGGCTTGCTGCGCAATCTCCCGACCCGTGATGCCAAGACGGCGCCGTGCTGCGAGGGATGCACATCGTGCATCGCCGGTGGCCTGGAAGGGTTCGCTGTCAAGGACAAACGAGCGAGGCAGTTCTGAGCCAGCGACGAAAGTGAATGAGGTATCCAAGCAGTCTCAGGTGTTGCACGCATGTCTGAGATCTGAA
>NW_003315037.1:1317704-1319700 GCF_000150825.1 Verticillium alfalfae VaMs.102
TCTCCCAAGAGTCCTGCCCTCAGGTACGCAGGCACGCGGGCAGGCTGGGCCTGATCCATGACGCAAGCCACAATTCACCAAACTGGTCAAGAGTTAGCCACTGATGAACACGAGTAAGGATGAGCTAGACAATCAAAAGAGCAATCACGGGTCAGGTTCTGGCTCCTTTGCTTCCATCTATTCGCCAATGGGCAACGACCCCCTTAGGCTTCTCCTCCACCCTTCGCTCGCCCCTTCCCCCTCCCCCCCCCCTCTCCCCTGGGCCCCCTCATCGTTCCTGACCGCTGACCGCCTTGCTGCTGCCGTCGCCTCCCACCTGTTTTGGGTGCTCCTGCCATTCGTCCTCCCCGCCAACCCCAACTGTCAAATGCTACCTGCGCCCGCACCTGCACCTGCCCTTGCCTTCTTTCTACTGATTTGCGACCGCAAGAAGAACAGCTGATCTGACTTTGCTCTGCCCTGCCTGCTCCGCCTCACGCCGCTGAGTCTCGTTCGCAATACGTCGCAACATCTTGGCTTCGACACGCCGCATCTTGCTTCCGACCGAACACCTTCGCTCTCTCCTCTCCCAGGCATCCTCTTCACACTCGCCGACGAGCGCATCTCCACCCGAGTAACCGACACGAACCGACTGGACCAATCTCAAGGACCGCTCCTGCTTGGCTGTGACACATTGTTGGACGGCCGTCTGCTTCTCGCTCACCCCTGGGCTCTTTCATTTGAACGGCATCATATACTCCCATTACAAGACGCCGCCCAGCTTTCGCACTCTCAGCCTACGCCTGTGGCACCTCACCATCGCTTCGGAACATCGTCATCACAAACTTCTTGTCTTTCTTCCCTCTGGTCTTCGCGAACACCACAATTCGTCCGATTCACCTTGGGAGCAACTTGTACTTGGCCTACAGCAAAATACAGAAAAAGCCAGCGCAGACAACATTTGATATCGATTCAGAATCGTTCTGTTGTCCCGGTGCTGCAGCGTGTCTCACTGTCTTGCGACGTTGCACTTCGACGCTCGAAATATTGGTTTCCGTGATACCCGGTAGCCTTCCTGGCCTCCCCAACTGCGCTTCGTGCGAATAGAGACGGGACAAACGGATCTGCTTAGCATCATCAGCCCAGACAGATACTGCGCGCCGTCGACCTCGCGAACGAGACGACCTTTGTCTTGGCGCCCGCCTTCTGCTTGGATTCCACAACTCCCAACGCCTGGTTCATCCCGAGTCGGAGCCACCCGACCCCCGACAGACCGAACGGTAGACCGAACAACCCGAATTATCAGTCATTGCTATTCAGCAAAACCTCCGACGGCTCCCACAGCAATCCACCGTTGTTCCTCACTGCCGGGGTCGACGCAGCCATTTTTGAGTTGTCTCCCTTCCGACAAGTGCCTACCTGCCGCCCGTGTTTCCAGCCTGCCCGCCGTACGCACGTCGCACACTTGCCGCCCACTCGACACATTCCATCCCAAGCGCCTTGGCTTTTTTTGATCCCCAAGGTACATCAGCGGAGCTTTCGCCGCGAGACTGCCGCGTCACAGAGGGTAGACCACTCAAGGTTGCCGGAAGAGACCTCGAGAGAAGAGCGCCCTAGGCACATCTCCAGCGTCCCATTGATCTCCCGTCTATCGTCATAAGCTCACGAACCTCCACTTTTCCACCTGACAAGCTATACGGCCTCGAAGGAATACCACGGATTCTTCCTCGCCATGTCGTCTCTACCCACATTCTCAACCCAGCCAGGTAAGCCAAGCCGAATGCGTGAATGCACGCGCTGGAAACCTTCTGCCCCTTTTTTTTTTTACCTTTGGACGGCTTTTGTTTCCCTGTTTCCCTGCATTACCCATTTTTCCCCTGTCGCTCGCTCCTGACCCGGCCCTTTGACGCGTTGACTCCCTTGCGCCGGTGCACCACTACTGGGCTGTCAACCCGCCGACAGCCTATGGGGTGCGCAACAGCATTCCTTTCCCACCCCCCCTTGTCCCCCCTCCCCC
>NW_003315037.1:1320271-1323310 GCF_000150825.1 Verticillium alfalfae VaMs.102
CATCGAAGACAAGAACCCATCCAGCCCGCCCGACCAACCGCCCCCCGCCTCCACCCGGCCGTGAGAACATGCCGCCGCCCGGACGCCGAGTCCCACCGCCTGGCCACCGACCGACTCGGTCGCAGGAAGAGGCCCTGAGAGCTCGCAGAATGCAAGGTGATGGCAACCGCCCGGATCGTTCTCGACCATCCGGCCCCACGGACTCCCCACACCGACGCCCACCAGCCGGGAGACCGCGTCGCAACTCGGAATCATCAATTCTGGAAAAGCCAATGCCGGAGGAGGAGAAGAAGGCTCGCGAGGCCCGACGCCGTGAGCGTGAGCGCCGTCACCGCGAAGGTAAAGACAAGGAGAAGAAGCCTCAACGCAAGCTTGATGTCATTGACCAGCTCGACCACACCAGCCTTTTTGGTGGCGGATGTAAGTCACCACGTGCCCTCCACATCTTTCTCGCATCAGATCATGACTGACCACGACGTAGTCCATCACGACGGCCCTTTTGACGCCGTTAACCCTAACCGGAACCGCAAGGGCAGTCGCCGTGCGCCTATGCAAGCTTTCCCCGAAGACTCGCTCAACATGTCGCTTGGCGGATCCGGCCCACTCAACAAGAACCCAGACCACGCCACCTTCATGGGCAATGGCACCGATGAGGCTTTCAAGGAGTACTCTACCGGTGTCAACAAGTACGGGTACAACTACCCATCGGCCCGCGGCGAGATGCCCGTCTTTGACCCGAGCGCGCGTACCACGATGCTGCACGGCGAAGAGTCCCTCGGCCTGGGCACTTCAACCTTCCTTGAAGGCACTCCTGCCACCCGTACGGCAATCCAGAAGCTTGAGGCTGAGCAGGCCGAACAGGCGAAGAACGACGGAATGCAGCGCAAGAAGTCCCTAGCCCACCGCATTCGCAACCTGAACGGAAGACAGCCGCGCGAGTTCAACTCTTCAGGTCGCATGACCAACCCTGAGGCTGCCTATCCGCGCTCCCCACCTGACGGCATGCCTCCCGCGACCACAGGCAGCCAGTATGGCAGTGAGCGCAACCCGTTTTTCAACGAATATGGCAAGGAGGGCGAGACCATCACAGTCAAGAGGACGGATTCAGCCGGTCCCCTGTCACCCATCAGCCCGCCGCCACCTGTGCCCCGACGCGGCTCCGACCAAGGAGGTCCTCTCGAACGCAGGGCCACGAACGAAGACGGCGACAAACCTTCTGGCGGATTCCTCTCCAGAGTCAAGAGTCTGAAGGGCGGCCGACGAAACCGGCAGGTCTCTGATAACATGCCGCCCGGGACTGCCGCTTAGAGCATGGGCTTTGAGATGGTGCTTGTCTCGACACGGTGAGCACATGGATGAGCATGTCAGGGAGGCGCAATGGCACAATTGATGTGGGGGTCGTTCTACGAGCCTACCGGACCGGGTGGTCGTGACGCCAGCGAGGCAGACGATGGAAGCAGGTCATGCACGGGCCTCGTTTCTACCTATGATTTGTTTTTGTGATACCTTGTTCGAGTATGCACATGGTTCTTTTAGACGAGAAAAGATGGGTTAAACTATCCACCTGGCGGGTCTTTTCATATTTCCTTCAAAGCAGCTAGCCTCAGAAGGCAACGCTGTCTATTTAGCGCCCATACTGCGAGTTGAATCATGATCTCGTTCTCCATCAGGATGGTGCATTTTCAATTCCATTGCATGTGATACCTCTGGCGTCAATGATGACAAAAGGTAGGCACTATTGTGAAGCAACCCTGACGTCATTTGACGGTGGCTGATGTAAGGAGCGAACGGTGTGCGCCACAATACCTTTCTTTGCTTTTTACTCCTCAGCAGGTACCTAGATAAGGTACCTGCTCAACAAGCATCGTCAGGTGACTTCGTGACACCTCCCCGTCTAACAACCTGCGAGCACGGGTCTCGACACGCGCCATCATTTCTTCATCAGTCGCGTTCATTCTCTCGGATCAAGGTGGCTGGTTCATCAGGTGGAATAATATGAAAGACTGACGGATCTTCAAGTTACCCTCTCTCTCTCTCTCTCTCTCTCTCGCTCTCTCTCTCTCTCTCTCTTGCCTCATCCGATTCTGCGACGTCAGATATATCAACAGGCCGCCACATGGCAGACGACCCGCCTCCTTCGCAGGCCAGCTCTCACTTCCCCATCGAGCCCGTCTCGGCATCCTTGCTTGCGGCGCGCGAGCGTTGCCGTAGGGATGCTCTGCGGCGCCGGGGCGCCATCGTGACAGGATGCCGGGAAGTTGACGAGGGGGCTCTCCTCGGGGGGCTCGAGAGGGGCTGCGTGACGGGAATCAGTGCCGAGGATGAGAGCTTTGGCATGCGGCTTGCGTTTCAGGCTGTGGCGCGGAGTCTCGTTGAAGGGGGCCAGAGAGCTGTGATTTTGACAACGCTGGCGGCTGCGGGCATCCTGCCGCTGCTGCGGGATGCGGTGCGGGCTAGGCTGCTGCAGGTTGGGAAGCAGGGGGACGAGCTGAGGGTCGCGACCAGAGAGTGCCTTGGCAAGGTCTCTGTGGCGACCGTGTTCGACCTGGAGGGGGTCTGGGAGGTGTTGGATGAGGTTGACAGCGATGAGACCCGGCAGACTGTGGGAGACAAGCCTGCCGCCGACGTTCATGGAGCCAGTCTTGGTGGAGGCAAGGGTACAGATCCAGTCGGGCGAGATGCGAACTTCGCGACTGAGCTGAAAGAGCAGACGAACGAAGACGGGTTGGCGGTCCAGGAGATGGCTATCATCGAAACCGGGGAAGAAGATATGCTGCCGCCACCAGCGACACAAAAGATCCAGACGGACGAGAGGGTCGTCATGCCGAAGTTGAACCTGGGACCAGCTGAGATCGCGGACAGTGAAGACGAAGATTTCGTATCGTCACTTTCGTCCTCGCCATTGTCGTCGCCGCCGGCATCAAGCTTGGGCAGCGTGCCGGCAGGTCTTGAGTTGAATGAAGAGGAGACTATGTGGATGATCCTCTCGACGCGCTCTCGCCCATGTTTTAGCCGGATCTTCAGCAACTCTTCAACCGA
>NW_003315037.1:1323830-1332032 GCF_000150825.1 Verticillium alfalfae VaMs.102
CCATCGCTGGCTATCAAAACGCCGCTTCTCGCCGGAATAAGCCAGTTTCGGCATGGTCTTTGCGCAGATACTTGATCTACACCTGCTGTGTACCTGTGTGCCGCGCAGCGCTGAAGATGCCGAAAGGATATTCGCCAACGCACCAGGCGACGCGAGGTTTGTCTGGGTGGTTGAGGTGCTTCTAGATGAGATTGGCGTGTGGGACAAAGGCCCAAGGGCCGCGCCGGTCAAGAGAGCAGAGATGGGGGGCTGTCGATGTCGTCGGGGGGAGCGTCGTGGATGCATTTGAGCCGAAAGCGCCCACTATACCCAAGGAGATTCGACTCGCTGCCGGGTTCGGAGGGCCGAGAGTATGATGTGGAAGTGTCACGAATGGGACTTGTGGTTCAAACCACTCTGCCCACTTCTGATCTTCCGCGTGTTGGGGTGAATCTCCAGCCAGCGCCATGATCAAATTGTCTCGACATGAAGTCGCCTCGTCGAGTCAGCCATCGAGTCAACGTCCTGGGTGTATTCAGGTCAGTCGTTCGCGCATGCATGCCTCGATCAACTACCGACAATGCGGGGAAACCTGATGAGGAAAGTGCTGGGCAATGTTCTTACGGAACATTGTTACGCTGCAGCCAGATCACCGTAACATCAGCGCACCCATACAGCCAACGCCGTCACTCTCGCGGAACCAGAGACCCGAGCCCCATCGTGATCTATTTCCATGTCGGCGCCGTGGCTCCGGTGTCGTTTCGTAGACCAAGCCCGGTATTCCCAATTCAGGCCACAGGAGGCAAAGGTGTGGGACTCAGTTGAGACGCATTATAAGAGAGGTCTTCTGGTATGGTAGTTGAGCCAAGGGTTCCGTCCGTTGATATCTCCATGTAGCTCAGACTCAGGTCGATCTGTCACTCTCAAGGTTGCCGAAATGCAGACCCTTGCGTCACTCTTCCTCCTGCTCCTCGCTGCCTCCGTGCAGAACGTTCTCGCGCGAACACTAGGATGCGGCAAGACACCTCCTTCAAGCGGCACGAAGAACATCGGCAACCGCCAGTACATACTGCAGGTCCCTGCCAACTACAATGCCAACCGAGAGTACAGGCTCGTCTTTGGCTTCCACTGGCTTGGAGGTAACATGGGCAATGTGGCCCCGACTTACTACGGCCTACGGGCCCTTGCCGAGGAGTCGACCATCTTTGTGGCTCCCAATGGTCTGAATGCTGGCTGGGCCAACAGCGGCGACTCAGATATTACATTTGTCGACCAAATCCTAGCCCAGGTCCAGGATGCCTTGTGCGTCGACGAAACGCAGCGCTTCGCCACGGGCTTCAGCTACGGCGGCGCCATGTCAAACGCCCTTGCGTGCGCACGCCCCAGTAAGTGAAGACTCCCTCTTTTGACAGCTGCACATCTCTGACGCGTCTGGGTCAACCCAGATATTTGGCGCGCCGTCTCTGTCATTGCCGGTGCTCAGCTGAGCGGCTGCTCCGGCGGCACCACGCCCGTTGCCTACCTCGGTATCCACGGGGTCATTGACAGCGTCTTGCCCATCAGTAGGGGTCACGAGCTCCGCGACCGCTTCTTACGCCTCAATGGCTGTGCAGCCAAGAATGCACCTGAGCCATCTGGCGGATCCAACGCTCACATCAAAACGGAATACAGCTGTCGAGAGGGTTTCCCGGTCTGGTGGATCGCCCACGGCGGCGACCATGTCGCCGAGCACCGCGGTCAGGGCACCGAGAATTGGATCGCTACGGAGACATGGGATTTCTTCACTCAGGCTGTCGGAGGCGGAAGCTCGCCTTCCCCTCCGCCTACGGTGCCACCTACGACACCGCCTGCAGTTCCGCCTACCACGCCTCCTGCGCCGCCGCCTGGTGGAGGGGGCAACTGTGCTGTGCGCTGGGCGCAGTGTGGTGGCCAGGGATGGAGCGGTGCGATCTGTTGTCAGTCCGGTAGCACTTGTCGTGCGCAGAACCAGTGGTACTCTCAGTGTCTATAGTTGTTGTCGCGGTATACCCTAAGTATCATCGGGTCGCTCTCCTGAGCCGGCCGTGTCATGCCATGAAAATGACTTGCAGATATATTCAATCACGATGAAGACGATTCCACTTGACCAACACCGAGTGTCGAGTGTCTGGTTGTCACAGCTATGAAAATCCCAGACTCAGGAATTACCATTTCTTAGGTCAATGATAGCCACTGGCCTACCTAGCTAGAGGGACCGCCTCTGGCGAAGAGACCTTCATCCTTTCCCTTAGCGCAAGCCTCAGCCGTTTCCCCCATCTGCTACTAGTCTTCGCTGATAATATTTCGATTTGTGGTTTGGCTGGTTCCCGTGGAACTGGGTCACTTTGTCGTTGTTGTTGTCGTTGTTGTTGTTGTTGTTGCTGCTGCTTGTCAAGTTCCCGCTCTTCTTCTACGCTCGCATCATGGATTTCGCTGTCGTCAACAACTGCTACCATGTTCTCTCCGGCCTTCGGAACCTTCAGAACCCCATACCTCATCTTGGAACGAGAGAGATTGACATCGTGCTGCATCCACCAGCCCTCAGGATCATCACTCGGCACGTCCCCATCTAGCAATCGCTTCTGTGCCTCCGCATGAACGAGCCTATCCATCTCATCAGTCTGCATTCTCACGTCCAAAGGCCCCCAGGACGTTTCCGCGAACTCTAGTGACCTGATATTCTCCTCTCGGTAGGCGTGCGCGTGCCCTAAACGGCCTTGACGAGCTATTGCTAGCATGATGTTGTAGTGGTAGGTCGAGACGGTTTCCTCGTAGTCTTTCATCGAATTGATACCCGGTACGGGCGGCCTATCAAGCCCCATGGATCCCCACTCGACGAGACCCTTCATGGCATCTCGATGGCATATCTCTGCTTCCGCAGCGCGCCCCCGCTGTTGGAGGTGCACCCCACGCGTATTGTGAACCGAGAAGGTCTCGACGAAAACAGTGATGTCCGTTTGCAGGAGAAATTTGCTCATGAGCGTCTCGCGCAGCTCAAGGAGCCTGTCACTCTCGGCGGCCGGAACACGCCCAGTTCTGAAGAACTCGTCAAAGTGAATGAGAAACACGCGTACGTGCCTCTGAAACTTGCCTGAATCTTGGTTTCTCAGCTGCTTCATGCCCGGTGCCGCACACGCCGTCAGCATCTCCACGAATATGCGCGCGCTCGTTTGGGCCGAGTCGGGAAATTCATCCGGAGCGTCTGCCAGCGTGTTGACCACATTGTTGGCCGCGATCCACGTGTCCGAGTCGACCACGCCCGTCGTTGTGATTTGTTCGTCGTACACCTGTTTGAACAGCGCCATCCCTTCGCTCATGTCGCCCGTTCCGTCCCCGCCGCGCAGCAGCAGGTCTGCTTTGAGGTTCAGGAAGGCGAGATACTCCCGTCGGTTGACCCTCAGCTCCCCGTCTGGCCCCCTGACGTTCCTGAGCACCTCGTCAACGACAGTGCGCGCCTCGCGGCTGCGGCCTCCCCTGTGGAGCGCATGCGCACTGTTTGTGCTTTCGTGATGAGCGCCATCGCCGTCCACTCGGTTCTCGGTCCCCTCTGTCGGGGGCTCGAGTTGCTTGCTGAGGAGATGCGCCTCGTCGAAGCGTCTCAGTTCTTTGAGCGCAGAGTATTTTTTGGTTCAGTGCTGCGCGCTTCTGTCGGCTTCAGGCGAGGGACGGATGTTGACGAGTGCGCACCGTCGGCGTCTGCGTCCAGGGTAGGTCGGCCGTCTCGGCCCAGGTGTCGATGTCCACGAGAGATTCCTCGAAGCGCTGGGCGGTTTGTAAAGCACTGAATCTTGGTCCAGCGAAACTGTTGAGGAGCGACGGCTGATCGGGCCAAAAGTGCTTGGCCATCTCGAGAGCCTCGCTGGCTATCTGGCACGCCACGTGCACGTTGCCAAAGGCATTCAGGTAGAGTGCCAGGACGTGCATCAGGCCCGGCTGACTCTCGCTCTGCAAGGCCAAGGACTGGGCCAGGCCGACGACGCGCATCGCGTGCGACGCGAGATAGGAGCAGAGCTGCCAGGTATTGTCGTCCTCGCCGCTGACGAGCGGGAAGAGGGCGCCCAGCAGCCGGAAGCAGCCTGTGATAAACTCGGCCGGGTCTTCTCTGGTGCGCTTCCAGGCGTATTCGTGCGTCATGGGATGCATGCGCAGCTGCGGCCAGTCGTCCACGGCGTACTCCTCGACGAGCGAGAGCTGGATGAGGCGCGCGAGCACGTTGCGGAACTCCATGTCGCTGAGCCCGGCGAAGTCTGGAAACTGCCGCAGCAGGTCGCGCGGCACCGAGTCCCAGTGCAGACAGGCTAGGTACCCGAGAAGCGTCACCGACAGCGGCGACGACTGCTCGAGGCGCTCGAACGAGATCTGCCAGGTCAGCGCCACGGACTGCACCGCATTCCGCGGGTCGCGGGTCCGTCGGTCGTGTGTCGATGCCTTGAGAGCCTCGAACTTGTCGGTTGCTTCGCGAAAGGCGGCCGCGTACTCGCTCAGCGAGACTTGCTGGTCAATAATGTTCGCTGCCGCTTGTGCGATGGCCAGGGGCAGGTTGCCCCAACAGGTCGACGAGTTCCCTGGCTCGCGCGCTTTCTTCTTCGTCGCCTTTCTGGAGCCTGGCTGGTATGAGCTTTAGCAAGAGTTTCACACTCTGTTCATCGTCCATGGGGACAACGTTCATGCCATCGTCTGGCGCTCCAAAATCGCCCTGGAACCGCGGGTCCCTCGTGGTGACGAGGATCCTGCCTCGCATCGGGAGATAACTCTCCATGGACTCCCGGAACGCTGTCATATCGTCAGCATTATCTAGAATCAGGAGCCAATCGCCTGGGTGCTGTTCGAGGTAGTCCCTAGTCTGCTCGAGATGGTCGTCTAGAACGGCACCAGTCATGGTCTCGAGCCTGGGGGGCTGATCATCATCGTGAAGCATCCGACTCAAGACTTTGGAGTAGTCTAGCTTGAAATTGTTCGACTGGTCTGCGCGGATCCATATGACTGATACTCGTTGGCTCATCGTGTCAGCAAGCTTCAAGGCCAGCTGGGTTTTCCTTAGTGGATGTCAGATGTAGCGACTACAGGGTTGGTTCGGTTTTATTGGTAAGGAAGAGAGACAGAGATGTGGAAAAAAGGCTGCGTACCCGACACCGCCTAAACCCCATAGAACAAAGATCTGGCTTGTCTCATCGACGTAGGTCCAGAAGAAGTCCTTGAGAACATTCGTGTAGGCCGCCCTGTCGATGAAATTCACACATGGACTACCTCGGAGAGTCAACTTGCGCGTGACAACCGGAACTGCCTCACAAGAATCATCAGCGGCTGATCTCCCCACTCGACGCGCGCCATGTACGGAAGCAAGACTAACTCGCAGCGTCTGGGTCAAGGAGAGACTTTGGCACAAGTGACGACCGACTTGCCCGTCTCGTACTTGGACAGGTACTCCATCGTGAAAGCATTCATCCTCTTCGTCTCCTTCCACTCGTCGAGCTTTGAGCGGCCTGCAGGCCCTGCGGCACGTTGAAGCGAAAGTAGCGGTGGCTGCGCTCGAGCTGCTGCCCAAAGGAGCTGCTGAGGAAGGCGTCGGCGACGTCCTCCGAGTCGGTCATGATCTTGACGACGCTCTTGACGAGGGCGCTCGCCGAGTTGGACACCTCGCGGACCTGCGCGACGCCGGTGCCGATGCTCAGGGTGCAGCCGATGGCGCGGCCCTCCCAGCCGCGTTCGCTCTCGCGGTTGACTTCGTTCATGGCCTCGTTGATCGGGTTGTTCCTGCGCATGGCGCCGTCGACCCATTCCTCGCCCGTCTTGAGCGTGACGGAGCGGAAGAACATGGGCGCTGCGGCGGTGGCGGCGGCGGCCTCCCAGATGGCGCACTTGTAGTTTTGCTGCGTCGGGTGCCTGGATGTGTAGTTCCGGATCACGTCCACCTTACTGGTGATGCTCCTCGTCACACAGACCATGCTTGGAGTGGTCAGGTCAGTATGTCTCGGCTGGGCGTGAAGAGGCCCGGTCACGGTATCTTCTGGTTCAACTCACACTCTACACTGAGGATCCTTCTCCCAAAACAACTCATCGGCCGATTTGCCGCGCTGGACAAGCAGATCCCGAATGGCGCCTTCCAGCAGTGTCACGTCATAGAACGAGCCGGTAGCGACTTTCTTGAACAGCTTCCCGATGGGGTTCTGGGCGATGGGATTGCCAAACACGACAGCGCTCGTCTTTTCGTACTCGCTCAGGCACTCGTCGATGGACATGTGGAGGCGGCCGAGCATGATTGCGATGAGGCCCCCCGTCGACGTGCCGACGATGAGATCAAAGACATCGCACGGCTTCGGCTCTGGGCCTTTTCCGTCTTCGGGTGTCAAGGATTCAAAGATGCGCTTGAGAATGAGCAGGGTCGAATAGCCCTTGACGCCGCCGCCGTCGAGCGATAGCACCCGGAGGCTGCGGGGCCGGCCCGCGCCTCGGGACGGGCCTTGTGGAGCGTGCGACGGGGCGGGCATGGACTTGGGGGTCGAGCTTGACTATTGGGCGCGCAGTAAGCATACATTGATCTTGGAAGAGTACAGAAAATTATAAACTCATCAGGAGCAGAACCAGGTCCAGATCAAGGAGGAGGCCGAGGTCGAGATATTCAGCTGAGGCTCAGCTGAGCGAAACCCCTCGCATGGTCCGTGCACGCATATGACAGGTTCAAAGGCTGACAATGGTCGATGCTGAGGTCGATTGTGCTTGACGGGACCAAGAAATAGCTACTGGAAACGGCTCTATGGTTTGGTGTTCTCTGCAGAGGCACCGTGGCTCGCCTTTCTGTCTTTGATCGTGACCCAAACGCCTGTTGACCCCAAGACCAAAGACATAAGATAACCCTAACCCTCACAGCGCTCTTCCTCCAGCCTGTCTTTCGTTGGTTGTCCAAGTTGTATATGGTTCTTCACTGGCAACCCAGCTCGTTGCCAGCCATTCAAGTATCTCTTGCAAGCGCTCTGCCACTTTGAAAGCAGTCGGCCTCTCAGGGTCGAGGAAAGCCGTCTTCGTCTTGTCTCGGCTGCCTGTCTGCACGACGACGTCCCCGGATGGTTTCGCCACCGCTGGATTTGGGACTGTCGACGGAGTTGAAGATTGAGTCGCCGGCGTCAATGAGACATGATGAACAAGTGATTGCGCCAATGATCTTCTGTGGGAGCACACACAAATGGTGAGGCGGCGTTCGGGGGTGAAATCCATGATGTAGGATGCGTCAACCAAGATGCCATGAGCTACGAACATTGGCGTCTCGAAGACGTCAGTCTGACAAGACTCTTCATTGCCTTTTAAGACAAACCCCTTCCATAATTTTGAACGCTCCTCATCAGGAAGGCGAGTCATGCCGCAAAGTGGTTAGCATGGTGAGGGCTGCTCTGAGGTGGCCATCAAGGTGGCACCGAATGACGTGCGACGAGGGGAAACCTCGCAGCGATCGAAACAAGGCGCTTGTATGGAGAATGCACGATAAGAACGGGGACATCATGGTGTTCGAAATGCAACCTCGGCTTATTCGAAGCTGATTGGACCTTGTTTCATGTATGAACGATACGAACCGTGAAGTCCACCCGAGGCGTTGGGGCGGCCTTTTGGTATTTGGTCTTTTGGTGTTTAGTGAGCTTGAACTCGATGCTCGGGGTCTGGGCCAATGGACACCAAAAAAAAGTCAAAGAACAGATTCTGCTTTAAAAGACACAAACAAAATCATAAAGGAAGGGCCAAATCATGGTGTCAATATGTACAGTTGAATTTTATGTATCGTCACAAAGTATGTACGTGGTCAAGTATGTACGGTCCTGAAGCTTGCTCCCTCCATCGCTATGTACAAGCACCCTCCCCTCTATGCCCCTCCGCATCATGTGAGTCCCGGCGGAGACCAATCATTTGTCTGGATGCCCGAGGTTCCAGCCCTCCGAAAAGGAAATGGGATTCAGGCTCAGTCTGTCTCGCCAAAGTCCATCTAAGGGATGAACTCCTTGAGCAGAGCGTTGTAGTACTGGTAGCCAGTGCCACTGGGGGGCTCGAAGCTGTACATGTAGGTGTCCCACCAGGGGCCGGCGGCCCACCAGAGATAGCCCTGCCAGACGTCGGCGTTGGCCTCGAGGAAGGTGAGCAGGCCGCGGACGGAATCGCGGCACTGCGTGTTGGCACCGCGGGCAAACTCGCCAATGATGCCGACCTTGCCGTTCTGGCGCA
>NW_003315037.1:1332828-1335109 GCF_000150825.1 Verticillium alfalfae VaMs.102
TTCGTGACGGCCGGAGGGGGAGCGACGGTGGTCGTGGCGGCCCGGGTCGTGGTGGCGGCCCGGGTCGTGGTAGCGGCCGGGGGAGGAGCGGCGCCGGGCAGGCACTGGCTGTACCACTGGTTGGAGAAGGTGCACGTGTAGCCGGCGACGCAGGTGGTCGGACCGCTGTAGCCCGAGCCACCACACTGGCCCCAGGGGCCGGACTGGGCGATGGCGCCGCCCGCGAGGACGACGGGGAGGAGGAACTTCATGATGACTGAGGAGAGAAGGATCGGTTGTACTCTGTCTGCAGGAAGGGAAGAAGGCCAACAAGGAAGTCAGGAGAGGATCTTCAGGCCTCTATATGTAGGCCCCCTTTTTTTTTCCCTCCTTCGTGCCGTCCCTTCGCTGGCCCGCTCTGTCGTTGGACCCGTCGTTCCCATGAGGCACGGTTGATGAGCACATCACAATCAGGCCCCGCTCGGGCCGGCGACGCCCTCATTCTGTGGTCCATCTGTGGTCCATCCGCGGTCATCTGTGGTTCATCTGTGGTTCAAATCAGGTCTTTCATTTGCGCCAAAGGCGACATGAGGGGCTTCTCGGAGTCTGGGCGCGCCGCGCGACGGTTGTTATGCCGGCCATTCCCTGGCTTGGGTGGTATCGTGTGACGTCTGGGTCCGGAGGGTTGCTGTTTTAGGCGCGGGGCGTCGACGGCCGTCGATCAGTTCCAGGCCCGCGGCGACGTGGGGGCAGAATCGCGCTGATGAGGAACCGGACGTTGGGGCTCCGGATGGGCACATGGCTGGCAAGTCAGGGCGCAAGGTCGGCAGCTCAGGGCCGTCAGGGGGCGAGGTCATATATGGTGTCCGGCTTCTGATCCGAGAACCCAATGAGCATGACTCGGCTCTGCTCGTTTGGGAGAGGGCCAAGACCTGGAGATCCGGGGAAGCCCTGACGATCTGTTGAGGTTGCAACACTGCCAAAAACGCTGGCTGACGCGGCTGACGCCCAAACGCTTGTTTCTGGTAGATAGATTGATTTTGATTGCTCCGAACGAGAGGCATCCAATGTCGTACGCCAGGGAAGCAAGGCGACGCTTCAAACGGTGCCGAGTGGCGTGCGAAACACGTCACCACCAGAATCGGATTGTTCAATCGGCTCAAGACAAAAGTCGTGTCTCTACACTCGCAGAGCGTTGTGACCTAGATGCCGTCAAGTTGTGAAGTAAAAAACATAGACCAGCGCCGTCGAGTCGTTCGTCCAGTGATTGTAAGACCATGTTCTTCAAAGGCCATCAGCCATCGCCTGTCGACGGAATTGTGCAGAGGAAACGGTTTGATAGCGACACATCAAGCTTAGCCCCTAGCAAAAGCGAGAGCCTGCTTGAGACGCCTCGCTCTCCCCTCGACGATAGTTCCTAAAAGGCATGACAGCATTCGCATGATAAAGATCCAGATCGCTTCGGGATGGCCCAGGGTATCGTTTCGATGGCTTGCCGCCAAAGGGGCGCCGAAGTTGAAGCATCGAGGGTATTCAGACCGCATCTCCACTTGAAGAAATCATGTCTGCCAAGAGAGAAAGTACCGCTCAAAGGCCCGTTCTGCTGAACACATCCAGAAGAGGCGTCGAGTTGACGTCGGATGTTTTCCCTTGAGTGTGCTGCACCAGGAAACTTTACGCAGTTCGCCCGTTTCGGTGAGCTGTCATCTCCGCATCGCAGTTGAGCACGTGCCTGCGGTCAGCCACATCATCAGCCACGTCTGGCCGTTTCATTTGTGGCGGAGAGGTTCCGCCTTGGAGAGTGTATGTACAGACCGGCCGGCCGGAAAGGGGAGATGTAAGCATTGTCAAGCAACGCAGATGACAATAGTTCCTGGGCTGCTGGGAGGGTACAGTATCCTTTTGTCTTGGCTGCCTTTCATGATGGCCGATGAATCATATCTGATCATTTTGTACAGCACGAGTGCACAACAGCCTTGTGAGATGCATCATGGCAGCCACGTGGAAGTGAGTATGAATGGCCGAGGGTTCAAAATGATGTTGTTGGAGGGGCTGGTCTTGAAAAACCCGGGCGTTCCGGGATACCTTGAATCAACGGTGCGCCGGGAAATGCGGTCGTTTAGTGATGATGGTCCATGATCCGGTATGATTCATGTTGTACACAGTGATACCCCATGCGCTGGCATGATTCATGTTGTACACAACAACCCCCTGTGTGACGAGAAGCGCCAAACGGCGAGAACAAATAGACGAGGTGGCGAACGAGTTATTGGCATACTGTAGATGTCGAATTCCTCGTTTC
>NW_003315037.1:1335586-1338610 GCF_000150825.1 Verticillium alfalfae VaMs.102
GTCCGTCCCCTTTTTGGCCGGCCTCCCGCCGAATGGCTTTGCGTCACGCCTCCCCCCCCTCGGAGACTTCCCGGTCGGGCGGTGAGACGACAGAGCGGGGGGCCCTGTTGGTGGATTCTGGTTTTGTGTGGGGGGGCGATTCCACCCTCAAACGGGCTCCCGGCCGGGTAAAAGGGTGGCCTGTTGGAGCCCAAGGAAGGTCATAGGAGGGGAGAGAGGGAATGGACGGAGAAATGTTGGGCATAGATGAGGGAAGGGGAGGTGTGTAATCAGGAAAGTTGAGGAAATCTTGAATGTCACCGTCAGCATCCGGGATTCAGCCCAGTATTATGTACCGTATCTGTGACCCACCCCCCAAAAAAAAAAAAAAAGGACAACATGGGACTCTTACCAGCTCCGATCTCCAGGTCCGGAAATGTGGCGTCCGCACCAGTACTGGTCGCCGAAGTCGCGGGATCCCATGTCAAAAAGTCCCAGGTCGGGGACCCGTCGACAGAGGAGAGCGCGGCGCCGGCGTTGACATCTGGTAGGGCACAGGCGGCAAAAGGGTCCAGACCCTGCCACCCCTGAGGACCCGGGAGACCGAGGGCTGCGATGTCATCGAGGCTTATGATCTCCGCGGGCCAGTCAAGGGCATCACTCGGGGTCGAAGCGAACCTCGAGCTGCGAGGGCTGGTAGAAGAAGACGGTCTGGCGAACCGCCGCTGCTGCTGAGCATCCGGTAGCGGGCATTGTTGCAGAGTGTGGGCGGCCTCTCTATGAGGCCGGGAGGCGGTTCAATTCGAACGGTGTCGAAAACGCTTTTGCGTACGCGATGGTACGGATGAGAGGAGGAGGGGGGATAATGAGAGAAGGAGGGGATGTTTCGAGGTCGTTGACGTCGGGGCTTATCAGCATAAATGGGACTGGGAAGCGGCACAGCGTCATGGCGCGATCACTCGTCCGCGGGCCATCCGAGACGGGAAAAGAGGGGCTGCGACGGCCCTAGTCATGTCACGTGAAATGACTCATCGGAGATAGCCCGTTTGCATCATAACGCACCGGTACATACATGTCAGCACGACACATGCAATCCCGGAAGTATCCGGCTCGGCAACATTGACCAGGGCTGACGCGCGGGGGTGTGGAGGGTGGTCGTGCTGACACGCCAAGGAACACACTGCACGGGAATCAGGATCAACCACACGCACCACCCACCACCGTCCGGAATAGGCCGCCAGGTAAACTCGGACCAACACGGCATTTGTCTGCCTGATCGTGCTGACGGCTGCCTCATGCACACTTTCTCCTTTGGTGATCGGCGAGACGAATCTGACGCGGAATCAAGCTGCCTCCTCCACCTTGACGGTGCCTTTTCGAACATATCATCAGGCACCTTCACCTCCCTCCAATCTGGGAACAGCGCCAGCGGGCTGTGCTCCATCGTCGTGATCGATTTTTCTACTGTCAATATACCGCCTGTCTCCCTGTCTTTTCTTTGTTCGAGCATCTGGCCCACATCATGGCTAGCTAATGCTCACATCTACTGCCGCTCATGGAATCCCTCCCACGCAGACCAAAGGCCGGGCCAGGCAATGACTCTGAGTGAATTACAGCCCTTCAAATGATCCTGCCGAATCCACTGACTAACATTTTCCTCTCTTCCTTCTCCTTCAAGCTCAAGCTCCCCAACAGTATCACCAAGCAACCACGCCAGCCAAGATGCTGCCTCTGTCACTGAACGTCAACGACTCAGCCGTACGAGCACGGCCAAGGTCCGTACGGGTTGCGTCACCTGCAAGAAGCGCCATGTCAAATGCGACGAGACCAAGCCGTACTGTATGAACTGCCTCAAATCACGCGGCTACTGCGAGGGCTATGTGATCAAGCCGAGAAAGAAGCGGTCCAAGCCGGAGACGACAGCCCCAACACCAGAATCGGCCGTGAGCAAACCCGTAGACCAGCTCATGCAACTCTCTCCGAGAAGACTGCTTGAGCCCAACGTCAACACGATGGACTTCGAGACGGACCTCAACGCCCTGTATTTCGACGAGTTCGTCAGCCTCATGCGCGTCTCCATCGGCGGAGGCACCGCGGCAGGGGCCAAGCTGTGGAGGACCACGATGCCGCAGCTGGCGCGCACGAATGATACCCTCCGACACGCCGGCATCGCCATCGGGGCTCTCGCCATGTCCCATCAGATGGAGCCCATGAGTCCGACGCAGGCTCTCACGACGCTGAGTCCGCATTACCAGCACGCCGTGGCCAGCTACTGCCGTGCCCTGCGTCTCCAGGGGCAGGCCTCGCCGGGGACGATTCTGCAGGACACACTCTTCCTGTCGGTGCTCTTCATCTGTTTCGAGATCATCAGGGGCGACCGCCAGTCCGCCCTGCAACACATCAATCATGGCTTGGCCGTGCTGTTCGCCACGGTGAGTGGCGACTACGGCGACATGTCGCACCTCGCTCCAAACCCGAAAGCCTTCCTCGCCGACCTCGTGGACACGTTCGCCAACCTCGCCCACCAGGCTCGCAGCGTTCTCGATGGGCGTATTGGGAGCGGGCCTTCGCTGCCGGCCCTCAACAAGGGGCTCGAGGAGAACGGCCAGACGTTTGAGGCGTTCACGCTGCTCCTGCTGCACTTGCCGAAAAGCACAGCCGAAATCGAGACGTGCCCAGTCGAGTTTCGCAACGTGGCCGAGGCCGAAGAGTACTGGGTCGCGACCCAGAGGCACAGCGCCCTTAAGGCGCCGGAAACAATGCAGCTCGTCTACGACTCGGGCCTGTTGCAGTCCGAAGATGACGACGAGGTCGACCGCATCATCGTCGACCTGCTGGCGCACCCCCATCTGGACCGCGTCTGCGCCGAGGTGTTCCGCGTCACTACCATCTGGGACGGCGCCTTCCAGCCGCTCTACCGCCGGCTCATGCTCGCGGGCACGGCCGACCGGGACAGCTACCTCCGCGCGCTGCACCTGCGGCTCATGTTCCTCATTGTGCACTTCATGTCGAAGCTGCCGCAGCTCGGCGACCACCGCACGGCGG
>NW_003315037.1:1339641-1346982 GCF_000150825.1 Verticillium alfalfae VaMs.102
AAAAGAGGATCCAGGTCACACAGATCGAGTTGGCTTGGCAACACAAGCAACGCCCTTGTTACCACTTGGCGTTTCGAGAGCCATGTGCTGGATCGCATCTCGCATCGTGGGGGGGCATGTCGCAGGAGATGAGCGCATGCCGGCGGGCAACGTGTGCGCAAATGATATGGACATGATGTCACTGGCAGGCTGAGATGAAGGAGAATACAGGTCCACGGTGGAGAGGAGGGGACTATTCGTTAGCGGGCGGGTGGGCTGGTGATGCTCGCATGGATGGGCGAACACGGACCTCTGCTGCAGATACAGTGGTCCCCCTGTTCGTTCACGTGCGGTGGGCAGCAGGGCCGAAGCGCGTCCACCGACCAGCCGTCGGCGAGGTGGTGGGGGCTCGTGCTTGCTGTGAACGCTGGTGCCTGGTGCCATGCTATTTTGATCATGGCCTCAGGGGACGAAGAAGCCAACTCGGTGGGCTCGACGAGACAGAAAAAAAATACGAGGTGAAGATGAGGGAGGAGTTTTGCTCGAAGTGGATGGATGTAGTGAATGAAGTCTGGGAATTTTCCAATTGCCATGACGGAAGATCACTCAGTTTGCGAAGACATGCCACCACGTCGCGACAGAGTACAGATACATAGTAGTCATGGCAGACACCCTCATCAAGATGTAACAGGAGACGGGGCAAAGGCCAGACGAGGGGGTTTCGTGAGGACGACTCGTAGAAGCAGCGGCGAGGCGCAGGGCGTTGTTCCGCCAACTGGGGGCGAGCACTGCGACTGGTCCTTAGCCCGGGGCCCTTGGTCCACTGCCCACTATCCACTGCCCAGGGCGCCCCCTCGTTAGCGGCCCCGCCGACGCCGCGCATGTCTCGCCCCAGGAGCCCCTGCCACGGCTCCACTCAAGGCTGCTTCCTCGATCATCCCCTGTCACTCTGTTTACCAGCCCTAACCCTAACCCTGAGCTGCCTTCTGCAGCCGGCCCCTGGTCATCACAGCCTTGTTCCGGCTTAGCCTGGTGCTGCAGCACCCCCGACATGCTCGACGGCGGGCATCCCATCTCATCATCATCTTCCATCGCCCATCTCCCCCCAGCCCAAAGACTGGGGCCAGATTAGCGTTGTCCACCCACACTACACCTTCCAGGATGGGAGCCCTGGAAACAGGAGACAGGACCACTCACTCACTCACTCGCCGGCGGTCGCAAGGACCGCAATCCTGTTCTGCTACTGCTGCTTGCTGCCTTTGCCTCTGCCGTCCTTGGCTCTCGCTCCTCTCTCCCATACCCATTCTCTCTCTCACCCTTTCCACATCACGATTGTTTTTGTTTCGAATAGCCCTTGACGAACTGAAGAACATCCTCGTCTTGGCACCTCGCGCGCCCATCAATTCCCACACTCGCAACTCTCGAGCCTGCTCGCTCGTGAGACCTGATCCAGCCTGGTCCAATCCCCCCAAGAGAGGGAGGGGTCGAATACGAATCGCAATACACCACACCACTACGCACACCACAGCACACCAACGACAACCACCGCCGGCACCTGCCCAGCCGCAACGGGAATACGAACACAGCCCGCGCCCCGTCACCCTCTACCCTTTTCTCCCCGCCTGCCCTCCCCCAAAATAGTCTCGAACGTGGCACGATCCGCCTAACTCTCCGAGACCTCCAACCTCTTTGTCTCTCGTCCACCGCCCTCGTCCCTCGTTCGACTGGTCGTTCGTGCAGACTAGTGTTTTTGGAGGCTCTCACCACCCACGCCGCCCGACTGTTGCGACTTCTTCTTCACGTCCTCGACCGCGAATTCTCTCCACTGGCGACGCAGACTTGCTTCTTCTAGCCCGCGCAAACGACACCACCACTCACTCGCTCGCCGTCGAGGCTCCCGTCTCCGTCTCTGTCTCTCTCTCTCTCTCTCTTTCCCGCCGGTCTGTCCACGGCTGTGGACATCCCTCCGTCGCTTCCTCTGCAACATTGCACCCAGCCCTGGGCGGAAACTGAAACAATGAGTCGCTACCAAAATTACGACGATCCATCCTACGGCGAGAGGGAGCCCCTCGACAACAACTACCATCGCTCCCCCTCCCGCTCGCCGGCCCGCAACATGAACGACCCTTACTCGGACCCATATCACCAGTCGCAGCAGCAACAACACTATGCGCCTCAGGGCTATCACTACGAGCAGCCCCATCCCGAGTCCAACTTTGAGCAGCTCCGTGCCGAGCGCCAGTACAACCGCGACCACGCACAGACACAGACACAGAGCCACGGCCAAGGCCAGGACAGGTACGCACCCGACCAGCACCACCACCAGCAACAGCACCACCACGAACCCAACGCCTACGACCGTCACGCACCCTACCCGCCTGCCCACGGCACCCACGGCAACTGGGGTGTCACACCGGGCGCCGACAACTTTGGCAATACTGCTGCCGGCGGCATGGCTGGCATCGCCTACAACGTCGCTGACCAGAACGCCCGTCAGTCGGGCGTCGACGCCATGAACACCGGCTACCCCTCGGCACCACAGCCTTCGCTCGCGCAACCTGGCCCCCCTGCTGGCGGCTACTACCAGCAGCAGCGTCCCGCGCCCCTCGACCGCGACAGCCACTCCTCTCTGACGCCTCTCGGCGCGGCCGCCGTCGCCCCCGGCCAGGGCACCCCCTCCCGCAGCCCACTCGGCTACGGCGCCCACGATCCGTACAGCGACGACCCCTATCAGGGCTACTCGACGTCTCACCACAACCTCGGCGTCGTGAACCCCCACGACATTGCCGACGACGGCGACGGCGGCCTCGGATACCCCCCGCCTCAGCGCAACTCCATGTTGAGTCTGTCGCACAGCGACCGCGGCAGCAGCGTGGCTGGTGGCGCCGCCGCTGCAGGAGGCGTGGCTGGTGCCGTCGGCGGCGGTCTCGCTGCCCGAAGCGCCGGCTCTGCCTCTGGCTCAGGCTACGGCCCTGTTCTTGGCAACGGCGGCGGCAGAGGCGGTGCTGCGTATGATGGCGAAAAGTCGTCCGACTGGATGAAGGAGCAGGGCCAAGGCAAGAAGAAGTGGAAATGGGTCATCATCATCGTCGCCATTGTCGTCATTATTGGTGCCATTCTCGGCGGCACGCTTGGCGCCATTCTCCCACGGCAGGGCGGCGGCGGGTCAAGCAGCGGTGGCAGCTCCGGCAGCGGCCAGAGTGCTGACGACGACAAGAAGGAAAACGGCCTCCTGAACAAGAACTCGAAAGAGATCAAAGACCTGCAAGACTCGACAAACCTGCACAAGGTCTTCAGCGGCTTCGACTACACACCCCTCGGCGTCCAGTACCCAGAGTGCCTCCACGACCCTCCGTCGGCCAACAATGTCACGCGCGACATGGCCGTTCTCTCGCAGCTCACGAACACGATCCGACTCTATGGTAAGCAGCCATTCTCCTCCCTCCCTCTCTCCCACTCTCTCTCCTCACCTGCGTTCGATCCATCGTGGACTCCTGGCTGACATGCTACAGGCAATGACTGCAACCAGACAGAACTTGTTCTGGACTCGTTCAAGCAGCTCGAGATCGACAACACCATGCGCCTCTGGCTCGGCGTCTGGCTCGACAAGAACGCCTCTACCAACGCGCGCCAGCTCGCCGAGTTTTGGAACATCATGGACACCTACGGCGACAAGCCTTTCGAGGGCGTCATTGTCGGCAACGAGGTTCTCTTCAGGGAGGACATGTCGCTGACCGAGCTCGGCAATGTGCTCACCGAGGTCCGCGAGAACATGACGACCAAGGGCTTCTCGCTCCCCGTCGTGACGTCCGATCTCGGCCGCGACTGGGATGCGCAGCTCGCCAGCGTCTCGGATGGCGTGCTCGCCAACATCCACCCGCTCTTCGGCGGTGTGCAACCGACTGACGCGGCAAGCTGGTCCTGGAACTTCTGGACCCAGAGCGTGGGCCCCGTGTTCAAGACGAACAAGAAGCTCAACATTGTGTCCGAGATTGGCTGGCCATCCGAGGGTGGCGTCGGGTGCGGCGACCAGACGACGACGTGCACCAACGGCGCCAAGGCGTCGATTGAAGGCATCAACGACCTGCTCGACGACTGGGTCTGTCCGTCGATTGCCAACACGACGTACTTCTGGTTCTCGGCCTTTGACGAGCCGTGGAAGGCCAGGTTCGACACGCCCGGCAAGGAGTGGGAGAGCAAGTGGGGTCTTTTCGACGTCAACCGAAACCTCAAGAAGGGCATCAAGATCCCGGACTGCGGCGGCAAGACAATTGACTAGAGATTTGGCGTGTCGCCCGACAGAGGCCGCTCAAGGGCTTCTCACGAACGTTCACGAGACGTCCGGCTCGGTACGCACACGAATGGGCCGTTGACGATAGCGCATGGCATGTGGCGGCGGCCGTCATATCAGACCGCATGTCGAGTTTTATTTTCTCCCCGGCCATCGGAGTATGACATGCGCCTCTTCTGATTGGCAGAAGGCGTGGTATAAACGATATCAAGGCGTTTGGTGTTGGGCATTTTTAGATTTAGCTGTTGTCGGCATGGTACCATGTTTGTCTGATTGTGGCAGACATGTAGCCCGTACATTGGGGTGTCAAGCCCATTTATGTATTAGGAAGCGATAATGGAACGAACGATTTTAGTGTTATGACGATGGTTCTGCATGCCGTGTCGTGCCTGTGATGTCTTGTCAATGCGTGGTCTAGAGCAGAGTCAAGAGGTCTTCCACTAGGTCCGCAGGTACTAGAATCTAGGTCAGGGGTCGGAATATATTTCAAATGTAGCCCTCCGACGCTTAGAGGGCTTGTCGTGCAGTTCAGCATCGTGGGAAAAGCCGAGCGCATAATTGGAGACAAGGTGAATGGTGTTTTCTGCCTGTATTGAAGGCTCTTGATGCACTGGTCTAGCTAGTGAACTGTTCACAGCGGATGGTCCTGATACAGGCTCGCGGCCTTGTCCTCGCTTCTCAGGCATGTGTCTCCACCACCACCACCACCACACTTCCAACACCCACACACCCTTTCATCAAAGCCGCAGTACAGGTAAGCTTCATTCTTTCAAACTACATCCTCTTCTTGCACCTTCACGACCGTCATCAAAGCACATCAACTCCATGAGATTGTTCTGGCAGCACCTTCCCTGTTCGCGATTGGCGCGACCGAGACGGGTGAGTGGCCGGTGGCCCCAGCAAGGCCAAACGTGGCACTTATCTGGGTGGCGACTGGGTGTTTCTTGCTTCATGAGGGCGGCTCGCGACCCTCGCATCTCATCGCAAGCCTTCTTCTCAACAACGTCTACATTCAACGTAGAATACAGATATACCGACGGCGTGGAGGATCTGAGTCAGTACCGTCCGGGAGATTATCATGCCGTTCAGATTGACGACCGTCTTCACGAGCGATACCGCATCATACACAAACTCGGCCACGGCACCTTTGCAACAGTCTGGCTTGCTGTTGATGAACGAAGCTCCAGTTACACCGCCGTAAAACTCGGTACTGCAGATGCCGGCGGGTAAGAGGAAGAGATCCTGTCCCAACCGATGATAAGGCTCACGGCTACCGTCTCCGGATATGCCGCAACCGGAGCACCTTTGATCCCTATGGTTATTGATCGCTTCAGCCTACATGGACCTAACGGCACTCATCACTGTTTGGTCACCGTTAGGGCCAGATGCAGCCCGGCAGACGTGAGAGAAGCATCCGACTCGAAATTATCCCGGCTCGACGTGGCCCGGTCGCTGGCAGCTCAGCTTACTCTGGCTATTTCTGCTGGTCATTCCCTGGGATATGTCCACGGAGATATGTGCCCTTTTGCATAACGTCGCCGCCGAGAGTCTCATCCCTTCATTCTATAGATCTTCATCTCGGCAATATTCTTCTCCAGCTGCCGTCTTATTAGACACGCTCTCAGTCGAGCAGCTGTGTGCTCAGTTTGGGGCCCCGGAGCTCGAGCCTGTCGTGCCCCTCGAAAAGGAGCAAGCAAGCCTATCCAGCAGCCGGAGTCCCACCACACGCTGTACCGCCTGTGTGGCTGGGGATAGCGAGCGATGAAATCGCGTTGGGTGAAGCAAAGCTGCTCCTCAGCGAATTTGGCGTCGCCTTTCGTCCGGCCGATAGGTCTCGCTTCCAATCCCACACACCCCTCGTGATCCGCCCTTCCGAGGCATTTTTCGAGACAACAACACCTCTTGGGTTTCCTTCAGACGTATGGAGCCTTGGCTGTGTCATTTTTTGAGCTCTTGGCCCACATGCCCCTTGTAGACGGCATACTGACGCCCCAGGACGAGATCACTGCGCAGCAGGTCCATCTTCAGGGCCTTCTTCCGTCTGAATGGCGGGATCGGTGGGATCAACGTGCCAAGTGGTTCGATCAGACGGGGAGACCACTCAGCAACGACTGTGACATCTGGCCTTGGGACAGGCGCTTTGAACAGTGGATTCAGGAGCCCAGAGAGTCTTGCAGCATGGAGGTCGTCACTGATGAGGAGCAAGTCGCACGGTTCGAGTTCGAGATGTTGAAGCGCATGCTGGCGTGGAGACCTGGCGAACGACCGAGCGTGGAGGGGGTCCTCCGCATGCCCTGGATGACAAAATGGGCTTTACCAGCCTACGAGGAGAGTCTGGGATCTTTGGCCAAGGATCTTTGAGTTGTTTGTCTCCGAGCCAGAACGGCTTGTCAGGCACGGCGGCCACTTCAGCCCCGAACCCCGAGCAATCCTTCCGGGGCGGTGTTAACGCCAACATGGCTGGCGAATACCGCGGGAGGCGTTGTCAAACATAATCTGAATGGCCGGAGGTGACACAGTATTAACATGCGGGAACAGTGGCGACCATGACATTCAATCATTCATATTCTGCCCCGCTAATGAACAGCTTAGGTTTTGTTCCTCATCATATGTCCCTCTGCATATGTACTACAAACTGCTTCCTATTTACATCACTCCTATATACAAATTCCTGCGAGACAGCGCCCTCTGCCCACAACCCACTGCCGCTTCACAACGACTTAGCGCAGGAGAGCAGAGATGGTCGAGTTGGCGGCGCCAATGCAAGGACCAAGGTAGGTCGAGGTCAGCGACGAGGTCGAGTTGCGGACGAGGCCGCCGAGCGCGGTGCTGCCGCAGCGCAGCGCCAGCACGAAAGACTTGGCCATGGCGTCGGCGATGAAAGGTCCGGGGTGGAGGTGGTCAACGGGGTAGCCGCCGTTGACGGTGGAGGCGCCGAGGTTCCTCTGCGCCTGCGCGCCGTACTCGCCGTGGGGCAGGAAGTAGACGCCCTTGGCGGGGCCGCCGAGCTGCTGGGCGGCGAGCCTGGTGTTTCTGTCAGCGGGCGGTCTAGGGCGCCGGTTGCGCTGAAT
>NW_003315037.1:1347082-1356187 GCF_000150825.1 Verticillium alfalfae VaMs.102
CACCCAGCCGTAGTAGTGGAAGCGGTTGGGAGACCAGGCGTACGAGCCGGTCTGCCAGACGTTCCTGGGGGTAGAGGTCGAGATGATGACCTTGGCGCCCTTGGCAAGCATCTTGTTGGCGGCGTTCTTCAGGTACTTGGGGAACGTGAGAACGGTCTCGGCGACACCGCTGCGAAACGTCAGCAACATGATAACACGCCTTGATTCCCAATACGAGGCACCTACTTGTACACGGTGCTGCACGTCTGTTCTCCGTCTCCGAAGCAGGCGGAGCGGCCGTTGTCAGTGGACAGGGAGCCACCATCGTTGTGGCCGAGCTCGATGACGACCCAGTCACCAGACTGCGCAAGGTTGGCGACAGTGTCGAAGCGGCCCTCGCGCGTGTACGAACGAGCGCTACGCCCGCCAATGGCTCGGTTGTCGACAACGGCCTTGGACGTCTGGAACGAGTACTGGAGGAACGCGCCCCAGCCCTGAGTCTGGCTGCTGGCGCCGACGGTGGCCACGGTGCTGTCACCACAGAGGAAGATGGTGGGCACACGCGTCTGACGCTCCTCGAGGGCAGCAACGTCTTCAGTGGGCAGCGCAGAGGTCAGGCCGAGGCAGGCCGCGGCGGCGAGGAGAAAATTGGTCCGCATGTTGGGCGGTTTGATGATGAACAGAAGAGCAACGATGAAGACCGACTGGCAAACAAGTGGACTCAAAAGCCTTGAGAGATGAGGTGATCCGCTGTCTTAATATATCGGGCCCGGCTCCATAGTGCGTGGCAACGCCGTCGTCAACTGACTCTCCGATAGAGCCCATCATCAGCCGTCACAGGAGCAAGGAGTAGCACTCGGCGCACCATGGTCCGTATCCTTTCGCCCGCTCATGACTTCGCTCAAAGTTCGGCCGAGAACGCGGGGAACACTAACTGACTTGGGGTTTTTGGCCCTGATTGATGTCGATGGGGGGCGCCACCACCTTTGTCCTGCACCATAACGAATCTGGCGTGAACTGGTCACGTTGACCTAGTCCCCGCGAACCAGCAAGAAGCGATCTCGGCAGTCAAGTTTCAGGGGCCGTGTGGGGAAACCGCGCCATGCCTCTTCTTGTTTTTTTTTGCTCGCAGTACCCCAGCCCAGCAGCAGGACGCCTCGTGTTGCGACTTGCCGCCTTGGGGAAAGCTTCCTGTCTAAGTGCCGGAGGAACAGGCGCACCTCTCAGCGCAACGGAGATTCTCTATCGCGCCATTCCCCTCAAACTTCAGTCATCGGACTGCCCCGCCGGGTCCTTTCAGCCTCCTTGATAGTGTGGTGGGCAATCAGCCTGGGATCACCTTGCTGAGAGTGTTGTCTTGATTGATTCCACGCCCTCTCATTTTACACACGGCCGTGAGAATCCTGGATCCAGGTCCATGTCAGGTCTCGTCTCGTGGTTCCAGACCATGTGCTCGGGCGTACCCGTCGTCTGAAAGTCGGGTACCCATCATCTCCGTCGCCTCGCCGCCCCGCTGAGGCCTGGAGCGCTTTGGAGTCTGGGGTCCCCTCAAAGTACCCATTCATTTGAATATAGTGCTCCGCTTCAATGCGGAGCCATTTGGCTGAACAGCTGTCGGGTGGCGCGGGAGAAATAGCCCAATTCGCCTGAAGCCTAGCACCCGTCGCTGGAGTCTTGCCCGAAGTCGTGCTGAGGAGAAGACGGCCCTCGGCCGCGCGGAATGCCCAGATCTGGAGACCTGGGACTCTTTTCCTCAGGTAAGAAGTTGCCGATTCGAGCCGTACAACACACGCTCGAGGGCGAAAGCCGCTTGTCAAACAGTCATTCAACCCGAGACTCGGGGTCCCAGGAGAGTGGCATTCGGATGCGGCGGTACAAAGCATCATTCGGAAAATAGGCTCGGGATCTGCGCCTGCTGCTGCCTCCTCGTGTGTTATGACAGTGAAGCGCTGCAGTTTGCTGAGCCTCAGCCAAGCCGACAGGGAGTTCGGATTGGTCGGGCATGTATCCGGGCTGCCGGCACTCCTGGATGATGGAGCGATTCCGCGCGGCTCGTCCTATATTTTAAGTTTTCAGAGTGCTTTCGGTTGGCTCCGGGAGCTTGATGCTGGTAGAAATGGGTCCTCATCCAGGAACAGGAACCTCGGCATAGCCGTTCAGACTACGAGCAGCGGCAAACGGTGGTTGAGAGTACAGTAAGGTAGACAGGCTGCATGATTGATTCACGACCCTTGGCGATTCCTCGAGAGCGCTTTGGCTTTCGGAGCCCTTCCTCGTGCCACCTCCATGCCGTCCATCTACCTGGCTAGGCACGCTGAGGCCTCACTCAAGGACATAATCACATGCATGGCAACATATGGTGACCAAGACTCCAGAGCACAGAACCAAGCTGCTGGACCCTACCAAGCTTAGGGAAGCTTCTACAGGGTATACAAACTGGCTCTTACGGACAGCGGCCTGGACATTCCAAAGGGGCCTTCCGTCTACAGGAACGATGCTTCAGGTGAGACCTACGTTATGTCCTCCGAAGTCTCCGGCGCCTCGGCCCTCGACATGGCTGTGGCAATATCAAAGGTCCCAAGACGTCAACCACATCGCAGCGTTTGAGAATACACGAAAAGGTTCTGGATGAAATACCCAGACAATCGTACTTAGATGATCGACGCCGCATGGACGACGACTTCCGACGCTATCGTACTTACGGGCATCGCTGGCTCGGAATTGCGCCTCGGTTTCGCTTCTCATCTCTTTGCCGATGCTTGTTGCTTGGGGCCGCCCATACGAGCTCAACCTCGTCGCTTTCTGCACGGGCTGGGATCGTCAGTTGGGGGCACATATTAGGGCTTCCATGGAAGGAATATCCTACGATAACTGAGATCAGTTCTCCCGAATCAAGAATGCTCGATAGCCAGCTCCTGATCTTGAGTAGTAGCGTGTCCGAAGCAAAAAAGTGGCCGTTCTTATTCTAGAGGTAGTAGACCTCCGTACAGGTAAATGCTTGTTTTACTTTGCTCCACGGCCAGAACTTTAAACAGCAGGTTAGGCAACAGAAAGACTTGAAGGCCAAGACAAACGACATGATATTCCAATCCTGTATTCATTCGAGAATCACGGCCCCGTAGGCAAGTATCACGAGACAAGCCGATGGCCTTGGCAGCAAAGAATTCTGCACGAGTTTCTTAGACCTTATCTTTCTCGAACTAGCAGCTAGTATTTAGTAAATATTATCATTTGAATTCAAGGTACCTAGGTGCAGTGCATTTGGTCATCTTTTGAGCAGTGTGTCCAGAGAGCCTGCGTGGTCATATGGTGGACAGGAGGAGCCCGACAGGGTTGTTGACTCAGCAACCATCTCGTGTATTCAGGCACCGTGCCATACCTCAGAAACCGATCTATGTTGTCACCCCCACACAAAAAGGCTGGCTTATACTTTCTCAGTTGTTTCACTACACACTTCCTCTCCTTTCGCTTGACAATGCTACATACCATAACAGATGCAGTTAATCATTGCCTAGCGAGTCGTTCACACTCTCTACTTCCTTTCCGAAATGTCTTTTTCCAAATCTCATATTTGAGATTTTCTTTCACGTCACTATCCTCAAAGCGCGCGACGGCAAGTAGTTGTTCTCGATCGCCCTTTTCGACCAGGTCACACGATCAATCGCACAAGTACAATTGGATTGATGGTGTCGAACGGCTGGAACAGTATGTCCTTGGTGGCTACCATCCTGTCATGGTTTTCCTTCTCCACGGTCGCTACCGCGTAGTAGACAAGCGGTCATTGGTTACTCAACTATATGGCTCGCTCAGGACAACCAACTGCGACGCTATGTGGCTGTCAAAGTCGGAGTTGCTGATCCAGCACTCTCTCGACACGAGCCAAGAACTCTTCGCGCATTAACTCGTCCAAGATCAGCATCCCATGCTACCCCAACAGGTACTGATACTTATGACGCCATACCAAGCATTTTGGACGAATTCGATGTTCAAGGCCCCAACGGAACACATGCATGCTACGTGATGCTTCCTGCACAAAGGGAATTTGAAAGAGGCATCTTTCAGTCGCCTTTCCCTATTCAGGTCGCTCGGGCACTTGCTGCAAGACTGGCCATGGCTGTCGCCTTCGTACATTCGCACGGCTACGTGCACGGAGGTTTGTTTGTCAAGCCGATACCCGCCCGGTCAATCGAGTTTAACCCTTTATAGATATACATCTTCGGAATGTCTTGGTCAAGTTGCCATCGACACTCGACCAACTCACAATCGATCAGTTCAGGCAGAAGTATGGCGAGCCTGAGACTGTTCCTATTACCCGTGTTGATGGAGGGCCGCTTCCGGCCAACATACCGCCTCGCGCCGTCGTACCCCTGTACCTCGGGAAAAAAGCTCAAGATTTCACTCTATCTGATGCGCGTGGCCTTGTTCTCAGCGACTTTGGCGAGGCCTTCACACCAGGCACAGAGCAGCGTCTCGGTAAGGACTGTAACACGCCCCTGGCAAAAAGAGCACCGGAGGCTCTTTTTGAGCCCAACAAGCCGCTGTCTTATTCGTCGGATATATGGAGTCTCGGGACTGCTATCTGGGAAATCCTGGGTATGAAATTTATCTTCAGCGAGTCAGAAACACAGGACGAGATTGTGGCTCAGCAGATCGACGTCCTAGGCTCCCAAAGCTTTCCATCCAGCTGGCGGAAACACTGGGAACGAGCGAACAAAGCGGAAGGAGACGGGAAAGGAGAAATCCCATGTCGGCCCGTGGGAGATCGGGAAGCTTGGCCCCCTCTCGAGGAGGCGTTTGAAGGATTTGTACAAAAATACAGAAGGAAACGAGAGGCGGCAGGGACTTTTGAGGATGAGGAAGCGCGAGCGATCCTTGACTTGATGCGAGGCATGCTTAAGTTTCGGCCGGAGGGGAGGTTGAGTATAGACAAAGTACTGGAGTCCGAGTGGATGCGCAAGTGGGCGTTGCCTCAGTTGGAGTGACTGGCAAGGAGCAATTCCTTGCCTGCAAGAGGTCGAAAGACGGAAAGAAGCGAAGGGACGAGTGCAGCAGTTGAAGCTGGAAATACCGGCGGAAAACACGCCGCGACGAGATGGCTCTTAAGTGCTGTCGCGATATTTCAAGATTAAGTTACATAGTCTTGCAAAAGGCAAATGCGTCTCAATCTGTCAAAGGCGATCGCAGTAAGTCGAAAATGTCCAACAATGCGGACGAGGCTCGATGCTGGAAAGCCTGGCAGTTGGGGACATCGGACATGATAACAATCAATACGCGTCCTGTAAAATAACCCGATAGGGAATTCAACAATTCCATCCCTGTGATCGACATCCAAGAGTTCTGTCTGAAGAGGGTCATACAGCTCTTGCTGGGGGTGCAATGAGTCACATGGTTGTTATAAAGCTTCGATGAGTACCAACATCGGCACACCAAACATCAGCATCCTGATTCTCTACACAACCCTACCCCGCTCCATTTCACCCATCCGCCTGGCAGGATGGCCACCAAAGATACAGCACAATCTCGACAAGGGACCCAGCTCAAAACACCCAAAGGTACTCGGGACTGGGTTGGTCAGGATCTGTTACTGCGTAATCACATTTTGTACGTGTCGCCGAGAGTATCTCGCGATCCATTTTTTTCGCTGACACGTATATCAGCCAAACAATCAGCGACGCGCTTGAACGCCACGGTGGAGTTCCCTTGGACACGCCGGTCTTCGAGCTTCAGAACATTCTGTCTGAGAAATACGGCGAGGACTCACGGCTGATCTACAACCTCGAAGACCAGGGCGGCGAAGCCTGCTCCCTACGATATGATCTCACCGTTCCCTTCGCACGTTGGCTTGCCATGCGCAGTGATATTCAGCACATCAAGCGGTATCAGATCGCCAAAGTGTATCGCCGTGACCAGCCTGCCGTCTCCCGCGGACGCCTTCGCGAGTTCTATCAGTGCGATTTCGATATTGCGGGCATCTACGATCCCATGATCCCTGATGCCGAGATCCTGCGCATCATTGCCGAGGTCTTTCAGGCGTTCGATATGCGCATCACTATCAAACTGAACCACCGTAAGATCTTGGACGCCTTGTTCGCAGTAGCCGGGGTGCCATATGATAAGATTCGCCCCATCAGTTCCGCTGTTGATAAACTGGACAAGATGTCATGGGACGAAGTGAAGAAAGAGATGATCGAAAAGGGCCTTTCCGAAGAGGCTGCCGAGCACGTGGGCCTTTATGTGCAGCGCAGTGGCACCATGCGCGAGATACTTTCCAATCTGGAGGCAGACGCCAACCTGATCATGAATCAGAATGTGAAAGAAGGTGTAGCCGACCTCAAACTGCTTGCTACTTACATAGAAGCCATGGGCGTAGGTTCCAAGGTTTCATTTGACCTATCGCTAGCAAGAGGTCTGGATTACTACACCGGGCTGATCTACGAGATCGTCCCTGACCGTATCAATGGCCAGTCCACTCAGGTCGGAAGCATTGCTGCCGGAGGTCGCTATGATAACCTGGTAGGGATGTACGGCAGACGTCCCATGCCTTGTGTAGGTATATCATTTGGAATTGATCGGATCTTCACCCTCTTGGCTGAGAGATGCAAGAGCAAAAAAGCCTCCGAGCTGGGTCGCGAGACCGATGTCTACGTCATGGCCTTTGGGGACAAGGACTTTGAAGGCCTTTTGGTCGAGCGCATGGAGGTGGCTCGACAGCTCTGGGACGCAGGCATCCAGGCCGAGTTTACTGCCAAAGTCAGGCCTAAACCGCAACAGCAATTCAGTGCCTCAGAGGGCGCGCCCGTCGCTGTCATACTTGGTCAGGAGGAACTGGATGCTGGACAGGTTCGTGTCAAGCAACTTCACGTCGGGGACAGAAATGCTGCGCAGAAAGATAAAGGACAGTTAGTTGCCAGACGGGATTTGGTCGAGGCAGTGAGAGCATTGCTGGCGTCGAGAATAGAGGGTTCATGAAAATTCGGGTTTTAATTAGTTCTGGTAGCAAGCGTTTTGATAGACTAAGATGTACGAACCGTCGGCGTTGGTTGTGTTTGCCTGTTGTGGCCTGCGTTAACGATGAAGAGTGAAAAAGGAGGGATCAAGAACAGAGCGAAAGTCTTCCGTAGCTGGCCTTCGCAGTCAGTTTTAGATATGTGGTAGGAATGAATTTTGAATTTGGCCCTTTTCAATCCCCATAAACGCGCCTCCGTGGTCTCAAACCCCCTATATCAACCCGCGAGCCCCCATGTAATAAGGCTCCGCAGGTGTCTCCTGATACAAGGCCAACAACATTGAAGAGTTGATATGAAGAGATGCTTTTGGAGTGCACATCCTTTCAAAGGATGAGCCCCAGATAGTAAGACTGTCTGTTGGGCCGCCACATGGATATCACAAATCATAATTGTAGCAACTCGTCTCGACTTTGTTGCGATGTGAAATTCCATGGATTATCTCTACTCAGCAAGACTACCATGTGGCCTCCTCTGCATTGTTTTCAAGACACGTCTCTTGATCGCAATGCTCAAGCACGATGAGTAACCTCGCCCTGCAGCTCCTCTTTCTCAAATGCAGCCTTGACGACCTCGCCCATGGCCGCAGTGTCAGGCTGATATGACTTGAACTTCCGAGCGGGGACCTTCTTCAGGAACATCTCGTCCAGCTCCTCATACGTCCTTCCAGCCGTCTCGGGGTGGTAGAACCACAAGAAGACGAGTGAGATGATGGCCAGCACTCCGAAGATGTAGCTGATCTTGGCTCCCAGATTCAAATGATCCGGGTTGAAGAGGTACGGAAGCACAAATGAGAACATGACGTTCAAGCTGTTTTGTGCCGCGAGACCGATGGCAATAGTCTTGATGCGGAGGCGCGAAGTGGACACTTCGCAGAGCACAGTATAGGCCGTGGCGCCGATAGTGGCGTTGTACCACCAGCAGTAGATCAGAATGAAAGCAACCGTAGCACGAGCCTCAGGTCCGCCGGGCTCGCGGTCGGCGAAGATGGCCAAGCTTTCCGTGGCGAAGAGAATGATGGTCAGGACAAAGAGCCCCCAGAAAGTGAGGCTGCGGCGACCGACGCGATCGATCAGCCACCATGACATGACGTTGCCGATGGTCGACAAGACTTGTTGGGTGATCTGGAGTTTGAAGCTCATAGCAGTGCTGTACCCGGCTCGCTGCATGTAGTAAGTGCTGTATCCGGCGGCGAACATCACGCCGCTAAGGGACTGAATGCAGAGGGGAGCAATGGAGACGATGGTGCGGCGAAGGTTAGACTTGCGAAAGCACTCGAGATACGTAGCGCCGGCAGTCTCAGAGCTGACCTGTGCCAGAGTGTGCTTGATGGCGGCAAGACGCTTCTGACCCTCGTCCCCACGGTGGCCGAGGTCGTTCAGGGATTTGAGGGCCGCCTCGTCACGGTCCTTGGAAGCCAGCCACCAGGGCGATTCTGGCATAAAGGCCACAAAGAGGGTTGCAATGACAGCAAAGCCATATTGTGCGACGAAGACGGCGCGGTAGGCCCATCGGTTGGGGAGGTCGCCCGTCTCATTAACGATGAGGGCGACGATGAGGGGACCGATTGTGTATGACAGCGCAGACAGGCAGGTGAATATGCCGCGCAGCGCAAGAGGGGTGACCTGAAAAGACGAGCTTTGATCAGTATGATGTTTCCAGACGTGCACAGGTCTTGGCTCATGAACGAACCTCGCCAATGTAGGTCACTGTAATTCCCTGGATGGCGCCAATGGAGAAGCCATTGAGCAGCTTGCCCCCCAAGAACAAGGCGGGACTCGTAGCCACAAGCTCCATCGTGATGGCACCGTAAGCAATGATGAGTGCCATCATGATGACCTTCTTACGGCCGATCCAGTCTGCAAGCTGTCCACCTCCCAGAGCACCCATGACGGCCCTGGCAACGGGGTATTGAGTCAGATTCTGGAACATCAAGGCTTTTTTGGGACCGGAAAGAACTTCACGTAGCGATGGAGCACCGTTGAACGCAGCTTGCCACGAGGCATCAATGACATGTTCGTCATTGAACTGGTGGCCAAAGTCCTCGCGGAATTTTCGGTATGCCGAGGATGACGCCGGCGGCCTGGTTCTTCGAAGCTGCCAAGCAGCACGAGAAAGACGG
>NW_003315037.1:1356287-1363816 GCF_000150825.1 Verticillium alfalfae VaMs.102
GTCCTGGTTGGCAAGGCGGGCCGAGCTGGTTCCGTCACCTCTTCGTCAACCACCATATCGGGGTCGTTCTTCGTGTTCGAGCTCCATGATGCCTGCAAGCTTGATTTTGTGGCTAAGAATAGAGTCGGGCAAACAACTGTCGGTGATGATGGACTCCAAGATTTTAAACACCATCACAGTGAGGTGGAGGCGATGGGTTTATATGTGAGCTGGCTCGGCGAAGGGCTCGCCAGTCGGCCATGGTTCGGAAACAATGACTCGGTCCTTCTAGCGTGCCTTGCTCGGTCTGGGGAATCGGAACTGGGGTAAAATGCTCCAGAATCGGCTTGGAGTAGTGGAGATCTTGAGCAGGCTTCTCACGCTACGTTGGGTACCTGATCTTTCGCAGTGAACCGTCTGGCGGCGAGTCATGGTACGAAGCCAGCATATTAACAACCCATCATGCTATCGTGCTTCGCATTTCCTGATCGGGAACCAGCTCGGGACTCTGGAACGCCACGTGGTGACCCAGCAAAACCAGGCATCATGCGGAGGACCAGCCGTAGACCTGGAGTACAGATGGTGGGGCCCCTCGGGGTTGCATGTGAAGAGAACTGGAGAAACGACGGAGAATCTCACGTTGGCACTGAAGGAGTACGACTTCCAGCTCTTCGCGGTGCGCTTAACAATTCCGAATCAGGTTTAAGTTGGCATCTGGGTGTTATCTAAGTCCGAACCGGTGATGGAGCCTCTGACTGCCCTTCTCGTCGGCCTTGACAATAGATCAGCTCGGTTCTTCTTCCTCAGACTGCATTATCTTGAAGATGTTTCTTTCATAAACACCATTGACCCGAGAGCCGAGCTGAACCAACGCGCCACCACGCCCTGTGAAGCCCAAAGCCCATCGGTAGAAATCGTGCCATGAGTACCTCGAGCCTTCAGTCGTTTCTCGACAAGCCGCGCGTTTTCGTGCTGTCCGACATTTCCAATGAACCTGACGATGCAGAGTCGCTCGTGCGGTTCCTTCTCTACTCCAATCAATTTGACACTGAGGGCATCGTTGCTGTGACGTCAACATGGATGAAGACGAAGGTCTGCCCTCAAGACATGCACAAAATCATCGACGGTTACGCCGGCGTAGTCGACAACCTGAATAATCATACACATCCCGACCACCCATACCCGACCGCAGAAACACTACGCAGCTTGGTCAAATCAGGCCCTCCAGTATGTTGCTCCCCTCTTCCTTTTCAGTTTCTTGCGTGAAAGACTGACCTGGGTGCTCCTTCAGGTATACGGCTTTGAGGGTGTCGGGACAGACAAACCACTCACGGACGGCCACCGACTGCTTCTCGACAGGATTGAAGCCTCCTCCGACAGACCACTATGGGTGCTTGTATGGGGTGGTACCAACGTCCTCGCACAGGTGCTCCTGACGATCAAGGAGAAATACCCCGCCGACAAGGCGGCATCATTACGAGCCAAGCTGAGGGTCTACACAATCTCGGACCAGGATGACACCTCGGCGTGGATTCGCGCCGAGTTTCCCGACATCTTCTACATCTCTTCCGTCCATGCGTGGAACCAATATGGCCTCGCAGCATGGACAGGCATCGCGGGCGACAGATATTATGGTTTTGACCAGGGCGGGCCCGATTTCTCGAAGATGACAAAATCTTGGATCAAGAAGAATATCCAGGTTGGGCCCCTCGGCTCGACGTACCCGGACTACATCTTCATCCCCGAGGGCGACACGCCGACCTTCCTGTATCTCATCCAAAACGGACTGGGCGTCAGAGAACACCCCGAGTACGGCTCCTGGGGCGGTCGCTACGCCCTGACAGATCTCAGCGGCAGGGGCCTGTCCGGCAGACACTACAGCGACACGACGGACGCAGTGGTGGGAGCCGACGGCAAGACGTACACCTCAAACCAGGCGACGATCTGGCGGTGGAGGGACACGTTCCAAAATGATTTCGCCTCGCGGATCCAGTGGTCTTTGCATCCTGACTTCAAGGCCGCCAACCACCACCCCGTTCTCTGCGTCAATGACTCGTGGGGCCATGAAGCTCTAGAGCTCGAGATTGAGGCTGGCGAGGACATCGTGTTCGACGCGAGTAGCTCTTATGACCCAGACGGCGACAGCTTGTCGTTCAAATGGTGGCAGTACAAGGAGCCGACTGCCACGCAATGGCTGGTGCGTTTCGAGGTCTCGAATCTCGAGATCGAGAACCTGGACCCCGATGCGAGACGCGTCAAGGTGCGCTTACCGCCGCCGGAACAGTGCTGCTTTGACAGGTTCACCACGGGGAAGCCCCGTAGCTCGGGGCCAGCTACTTCATCTGGTTCTGGAGGTGACTGATAATGGTACGCCTGCGCTGACGTCGTATAAGAGGATCATGATTCAAACAATGAACAAAGACTTGCGAGGGGCTGCGGAGGCCGGGTCAGCCCCGGATAACATTGCCGAGGTGATGAAAGCCTTCGGCGCCGACGACTGGAATGCCAATTGAGATTTGTCAAACCTTGGATGAATTGGGGCGGAAGGGGGGGGCTTTGGTCGAAGTCAACAGGACTAGATAGATCAGACCAACAGTATCCGTTGGAAACCTCATTGTAGCTGTCTCCGAATCGAAGCCCTGTCAAGAGACACTCTGTGCACCCCAATGGCGGTACTCACGTCCCCAGTGATCTTCACGTGCGACCACATTCCGGCCCATCCGCATCACCAAACGGCACAATGCATCCGCAACAAAAGCCGGCAACTTGCTGTCATCTCCCAAACCCGGCCGAATAGAAAGGTTTCGCCAAGGTCCAATGACTTCATTTCTGGGCGCACTCTTCTTCTTCTTGTTCGGCAGCGCCACGATATCACCATTGTCCACAATGGCCCGACCCTCCTTGGCATCCCCAAATATCACCATCACGCGCCCATCGACCCCATTCGCACCATCGCCTCTGCCGCCGCCGAATCCTCTCACCCATGCCGACGAGATACTGGCCCAGTTCTCGAAGCTCACGCGCTCAACATCCTGGCGACTCGTGTCCAAGATCGCCTTCGAGGGCGTGCTCTGGGAACCAGAAGGGATCGCCAAGGTAGGGACGGATCGCTACTTCGTCTCTGCTGGCGAGTACACAGTCCCGACGCGGAAATTTCCTGATGGGCAATGGAAGGATGGCACGGACCGGACAGCCGGCGCTGGGTTCGG
The DNA here is from genome assembly GCF_000150825.1 of Verticillium alfalfae VaMs.102. Lineage (NCBI taxonomy): Eukaryota > Fungi > Ascomycota > Sordariomycetes > Glomerellales > Plectosphaerellaceae > Verticillium > Verticillium alfalfae. The sequence goes on from NW_003315037.1 coordinate 1,359,476, forward strand.
GCACATTGTCGTGTTTGACGGACAGGGCCAGCGGATCGCCGACGCAACGCTGACCGAAAAAGGTTCAACAGAGGTACGTCGACAATCGCAAATGGCCAGAGCTCTGATTACGTTTTCCGTTTTTGAAAAGAGCGATGGATTTCATGTGACACTAACAAATCAGTATCACCTGGGTGGCATTGACTACGATGGGGAGTTCATCTGGGCTACTCTCAGTGAATACCGACCGAACAGCACGGCCACGGTCCTACGCCTGAGTCCTGCCACCCTCCAACATGAAACCCTCTTTCGGGTAGGCGACCACCAAGGGGGCGTTGTCCATGATCCCTCGAATCGTACCCTGACGACTCTCAATTGGGGCGGCCGTGAGGCGTCCATATGGAGCCTTGACAAATCAGCACCACCCCTGTCAAAATTCGCACCGCCAGAGCGCAGAGTGACCAACCCGTCACACTGGATCGATTATCAGGACTGCAAATTTCTGGGCCACGCCAAAGCGTATGAAGACCGCGCCGTGATGCTCTGCTCTGGCATCGCGAAGCTGGCAGACGGGGTAGAGGTCGGCGGAGTCGCCATCGTCGACACCCAGACGTTGGAGCCGCTGATGGAGGTTCCCAATCACCATGAGGACGGACCACGGCGTGTTGGGTGACGAAGAATCCAGTGGATGTTGACGTAATTGATGGCAAGATGCAGCTCTACTTCCTGCCTGAGGAGGGCAATGCCACGTTGTACGTGTACGAGGCCGGTGCTGAGTGGTTGTGAGTCAAGGTGTCCGGCTAGCTCTGGATCGTATCTTTCATAGCTTCTTTAGCGTCTTCTGTGCCATGAGAGGCGTCGGTGTTTTGGGCCTGATCTTTGCCATCCTCAGGTTCGGCCTTCTCTGACACACCGTGACCGGTGACACCGCTTGGAGGCACGACGTCAGACGCGTCAGAGGATCGGCCGTCTGGCTTTTCAACAGTCAAAGGCCTCCAGTAGATACACGTGCTAGAAAATGTCGTGTACGTGCCATCTTGCGGAAAAGGCAGCAGCTTGTGTGATGCATGCATGTCCTGCATGCACTGGAAGTCGCCCTCTTTCAAGTTGCCCACGCCATCCCACGTCTCCCAACCGGTGCCAACGAACATTGCGGGCAATGTGGACAGTGCGGCCTCATATATCGGTCGATACATGTGAATGGCGAAGAGGAGAGAGTGCCGGTCGACAGCCTCGAAGGCGCCAGGAGACTCGACAACTTCATGGCCAAGGCTTTCGAGAAATGCCTTGTCGTTGGCTGTGAAACGCGGCTCCTGGAAGATACAGTGGATGGGCTCGCTTGATTCGTTGGCTATGAAACTGTCAGATTAGTCTCCTCTGACGTGGAGTCAGTCACGTACACAGCAGCTCAACCATGTCCAGAAAAGCAATCAACTGGATGTATGTCCTCCTCCGGGCGTCCCAGCCGCCATCTTCCGTGTCAAACGTGCCGACACCCAAGCATACCGCCTTGTTCACTGGCGCATGTACATTCTTGTTCTTCTCTTCAAGAAGTGCAGCGAGCCGTTGATGAGCATCCGATTCGTGCCATCGTGTGCGGAAGGTCTCGAATTCAGCGTTGATGTCGGCTACTGATTTCTGATGGTGGGGTTCGTCGGGTTTGATTTTGTTGGCGAGTGCCGGTGGTACAGTGTTTCGTGGGGCGCGCCGGAATCTAGACTTGGATTTCACTCTCGTCCATTCTTCCTGCTCGACCGGACGGTCTTCGACGGGAACGCTTTCCGACATAATTGATGGCGATCAATTGACATAAAGATGGCGGTTTTGACCAAATTTCGGAGGGGGGATTCGGCAGAATGAGGGGTAACTCTAGACCGCTTTCCCTAAGGATGGACACTGTGTGGCAGACTGAAGCCGAGCACCAGAAATTGGAGGGACCCTCGGCCTTTCCAACACAACTACAACATCCATTCCTGCTGTTCACAAGAAACACATTTCAGAGCATTAATTAGCATACTTTCACCAATAATCGCTAACAAGAGTCAATAACAATCCCCAGACACGTTGCAGGCAGATTCGCAAGTCATCTGAAAGTCGGCATGAAGCCTTGTCTTGGGTTCCAGCGATACATGGTAGAATCAATCTAAGAGTACGCCTCAGGCTGGCCCGCGCGAAGGATTCATCCTCCGGCAGTTGTGAAGCCACCTATTCGACAACTTACCAGGCACGTTGCGGCATGTATCTCAACGCCGAAGCAACGAATCGGCAGCGACAGCCATTGCCAAGCTTGGTGTTACTCGGATGGCCATCAGCGCAGCAGTCAGCTTATGGCGTATAGCGAAACCCAGGCGGCGGCGTGACAACATGTCAGATATTCGATCGACTGTGAAACCCGGGGTTGAGTTGTCGTCAGCAGCGCAGTCATCATTCGGCATGGACACGAAGCATCACAAGTCGTGGAATCGAGTACAACGCCGACAATCTGTGACTCCCGTAGCTTCGAAATCAATCGCCACGGCATCAAGGTCACCTAGCTCCCACATGTGCAGATACCACCATTCATGTACAGGGTCAGAAATAGCCCCCATCACCCACTAGGTCCAATACCAGGTCCGACGGCAGACCGGAGAAAGAGGGGCACCAGTACATAGAGCACACAAGCACACTGGGCTTGGCACGACACCAACTCCATGTCGGCGCTTACCAGCACCCTGACCCTTGTTCAGTGTTGGCTTCCCGCCACTCAGCGTCTTGGCCACCGAATGCCTGTTCGCATCTCCAGCTCTCCATTGGCTCCCCGCTCATCACCCGCCTGCACCCCTACTCTCCTCCCATGGACAAATCACAGACTCCCATCACAGCTGTCGCGGCGGCTCGCCAGCCCCCGAAGCTCCCTATTGGCTTCGTCTCCTGTCGGTCGCACAAGGGGTGGGCAAGTCTTTGCGGAAGCACGCGGCATGCAGGACAACTGCTGGTCGCGCGGCGCCCAGCTTGGCCTTCAAACTCCCCTCTCTGCACACGAGCCTGGCCAGAGCAAGACATGTCGCGGGCGGGGGTAGAGAGCCTTCAGTGACAGCCCATTGGGCGCATGCAGGTGTGCTGCCCATCTTCAAGTGGTCGAACGCCATGCGCCTGCATCTAGGCGGGCGGCTGGATCGTCGGGGCCGGGTGGTCTGCTGTGTCTGACCCAGTGATAATAGCTCGGGAGGGCCGCCTCACACTCACCCTCCTCTCCCGTCTCTCCTCTCAGAATCATTTTGCGACTCCGAAGACTGAATCGTCCTGCTGTGCGAGACGATACGAAGCATCTTTTAATACCGAGTGCTTGACTGCTAAGGAGCTCGACAAGACCAATACGACAATACCCCCGCGTTACACAAGAAGACAAACAAAGACGAACCAGCCACCTTCGGCATTTCGACTGACTGCAGGTGATCGAATCTCTTGACAGCCTTGTGAACAAAGAGTCTTCGAAAAGAAAAGCCTGTCGGAACTTAAGTCTAAACGAAACTCGCTGCATCTGTTGAGACTCATCTATCGAAATCCCCACACATTCTCATCACCATGCTCGCCTCAATTCTATCCGCCCTCGTCCTCGCGGCGACGGCCGCCGCCCACATCGTCATCTCCTACCCAGGCTGGCGAGGGAACAATCTCATCACCAATGAGACATTCCCCTACGGCATGCAGTGGACCTTCCCTTGTAAGCCTCGATATCTCCAAGGATCTCCTCCTTAACCGCCGGTCTAAACTAACACGCCATCCAGGCGGCGGAACTCCGTTGACGCAGAACCGCACATACTGGCCCACGACCGGCGGGCGCCGTCGCCTTTCAGCCCGGCTGGTTCCAAGGCCATCTCACGGCCACCATCCACATTAACATGGGCTTCGGCACCGGCGGCCCCGACGGCGGTCCCCTCAACATGTCCAACACCATGGGCGTCCCCTTCCAGATCCTCGGACCCAGCAAGAACCCCTACCCCGGCACCGTCTGCCTTCCCCAGCTGCCCATGCCCAACAATGTCACCGTCAAGGCCGGCGACAACGCCACCATTCAGATTGTGGAGCACGCCATGCACGGCGCGGCTCTGTACTCGGTAAGCTGGTTTGCTCTCGTGAAATGTCCTGTCTATCTAGAACAGCATGCTAACAGGTGTCCCCGTCCTCAGTGCGTCGACATTACCTTTGGCGAGCCCGGCGACGAGCGCATCGCCGAGATCAACTCGACGAACTGCTTCAACTCGACCGACATTGGCGCCGCCGACATCTACACCATCACGACGCGCGCATCCGGCAGCAACACAGTCGTCAAGTCCGGCGCCGAGGTCGTCCTCCGTAGCAAGCGCGCTGCTCGGCTGGGTG
>NW_003315037.1:1363916-1371471 GCF_000150825.1 Verticillium alfalfae VaMs.102
AGAAGCTACCCGAGGGGCTGGCGCGGTGTTTGTTTTTTTCGTTTTTGGGACATTTGTTTCATCTTGTATATCCGAGGCATAGATCAGCGGCGTTCGGGGCGAAATCAGGGACGCCACACGTGCGGAGGTTGGGAAATCCGTTCTTTTCATCGTAGTCGTAGGTGTTCTGTCAAACAGACAGATACCACGGGGGGGCATTCTCTCCCTCCCATCATCGTGTTGTTTATTACATGAGTCTGTCCTTACTAGCAGGACGAGAGGAATCAAAATGATCTTGATCCACACTTGGGGCTGCTATTTGGGCGATCCCGTGTACCAGACACACACTCAGTGCTCGAGCATATTCTCCACAAGAATCTGCGAAATTTATACATTTCGTCATCAAGTTCAAGACAACGAAGCCCTGGATCAACATGTTCAATGGACAAACGGCTAGCCAAATACCGTACAGCTCACAGAATGGCACCTTCACCCCTTTGGCAACATCTCATTAGACTATATACCTGCAGCAAGGGCAAACCTTCATTTGAAGCCTGTTGATAGTCCTCCTACTCTATGCCAATGCTTCATCCATCATAATTCATAAATCGCAAGCCTACCAAAGGCGGTCCAAGCACTCTCCAGCGACATCCTTCACCCTGGGTTCAGTAGCTTTGCCTTTGGCCGCTTTCACCCACTCCTGTGCCTTGAGCGACTCAGCAATAGCTTTATGACTCGTGGCGAAAGTACCCAGTCCGACAAGACCGCGGTATAGCACCTCGGAGTCGTTTTGTTCCGTCAGGATCTTGCCCAATACTGACAGCAATTGCTTGGGCAGGTCTGAACCCTCAAAGACAACCTTGTCTTTCCGGCTCAGGACGGAGTAGTTGATGATGGTGGTAGTCGCGGCAATGAGCAGGTTGCGGTTGTGTTGACCGATGGGTGTTCCGTCGGCTATGCCCACAACGCGTTCCAGGAAAGAGGCCACGGTCGAGGCCTCTTTGGCTACGACCTCACGGCCTTCCTTGGAGCTGAACAGGTTGGCGACAGTTCTGAGGGCCATCATGACACTGTTCTCGTTGGGCGGGCCGCCTTCGGGGACATCTGCGGCACTGCTGATGACCACTTGGACAATAGACCCGAGAATTGACGAGTATCCAGCGACAACCGGTGATGGTGCCATACACCTCAGGAGATCCAGGCCTGCAAGCCGGTCGGTATACGGCCATCTAGAAACGATTTTGATCGCCAAGTTGAGTCCAGGTTCGCTGATGGCTTTCGAATTTTCTACTGCCTGGCGGAGCTCCTGTAGCGATGCCTGCTCTGTGGGGTTGAGGGCAAAGTCTTTGCGACCTGATGAGATCATATTGGAATTGGTCTGCAAGATCTTGTTGACCATGGCATCGTACTTAGCCGCTGTAATGCTAAGGAAATCGTTCTGGGGCAGCACATTAGGCTTCGCGGCGGGCTCGCCAGGTTGATACCTGGCCTCAGTGCCGTACGGATCGGCAGCCGGGGGGGCTGCCTGACCAAGTGTCGCACCCTGTGTATTCTGGGTGATAAAGTTGGCGACATTGTCGAGGTACGTGAGGGGCAGCTCGTTATCACCGAGGAACTTAGTAGCGGCTTCGTAAGGGTTTTCCGAGAGGTTGTAAGGAAGCTTTAGGGGTGGCTTTCCGTCTTCGATGTCAACGTCAAATACAAAGTCGTATGACTTACCCTTGTAATCCGTCTTCTTGCCACTACTCGCAGCGGAGTCGACCACTGTGCCTATGCTTATCCATTGCTGTTGGCCTATGCTTTGTCAGTATGCGATGGGCGTCTACGATGGGGTTATGCTTACTCGCAGACCACTGATGGGCTGTGATTGAGCCGTTGCCCTCGTTGATCATTTGCACCTGGCCCTCCTTTGTGCCAGATCGCTGTTGGAGGAATTCAGGCCCTGGCAACTTCTCCTTGTTGATATCAGGTAGTTGCTGCTGAGGAATCGAGGACGCTTTGATGGACTCTTCGAAGCTGGAAAGGGTTTCCGCATCCGCCAGTCGGTCGCTGCTGCGGGTGAAGATACGAGCGACGCCATCGCTGGCGCCAGACACGATGTCACCTGTCTCGGGGTCCGCCGCCACAGCCCACACCGAAATTGCCGGGTGCGTGATGGATTGGATGCACTCAATGCCCTTCCACACCCTTAGTGTGCGATCCTCACCGGCGCTCAGTAGCTCTCCGGATGGCAGGCTTGCCAACGAGTAGATGAAGCTTTCGTGGCCGATCAGCTCGGCAACTTGCTGGCCATTGAGTTTCCACAGCCGAATGATACCATCATTGGTGGCGCTGGCGATGTCGGCGCCGCTCGGGTGGCCCTTGGGTACGCGACACAGCGCACGTACAACGTCTGGTGTGGTGATGGTGGATGCCGGTGCAGCCTCTCCAGCGACCGCCTTACGAAGATCGTAAATGCGAATGTTCTCGTCGGCACAGCCGGTCAGCACCGTGTTGTCATCTAGCGCCAGAACAGCCCAGACAGCCTTGTCATGGCCACTCAGCCGCACCTCTGGCTCCCATGATGTTGTGCTCCAGATGAGGGCCTGAAAGTCCCAACTCCCCGACACGATATAGTTGCCAGTCGGGGACACATCGATGCTGCAGACGTTCTGGGAGTGGCCGACGAGGAGACGCTCGGCATCATCACTTGCCGAGGCGTTCGGTTGGCGCACTTCGACAAAGGTGTCCTTGCCCCCAGATACCACAAGACCTTGCGGGAAGAGGTTGGAAGGGGGAAGATACGCTACGGCATTGACGAATTCCGAGTTCTGGCTGGAGACTGTAGGTTCAAATGTTGGCGGGGAGGTTCCGGTTCGCTGCCATTTGCGGACGCTGCCATCGCGGGACGCGGTCAAGACGGCATCGGGAGAAGGAAAGCTGACGGCTTTGACCTGCGAGGCAAAGATAAATGCGTTAATTCAAGAATATTGAGGGTACTGTTCCCAGGTTTGCCAGCGACGTACATCAGAGTCGTGGCCGGTGAGTTGGGCCGAGAGCTTGAAGTCAGTCATGGCGGATCGGCGGGGTAGGGATGGGTCGGATAGCTTGTTGGATGGCTGGCCAGAGAGTGTCGGTGCTGTAGGGTCACCTGCGTCAAGAAATCGAATGGGTGCGATGCAGAACAGCAGGATTCATAGCATTGAACGATCAAACAAGGACCAAAATCGGGAGCGCTCGTGTGGCAACCGTGTGGCCGGAGAAAGGGGACAAGGTGATTTGTCAAGATGAGGAGACCAGAGCGTCTTGGGAACTGAGCTACCGATGACGATGGAAGCTGGGAGTAGGCGGCCAGCGGCATGGTGTACCCACGCACATGGCCGGTGCGAGTTAGGTAATCCCCCGCGCTGCTTCCTGCCGCCCGCCAGGGGAAGGAGGAGCTTCTACAGCAGAGCTTCCGCCTAATCCTCGGATCGTGACTCAAGCTTCAGCACGGATCGTCCACAGTGGGCCCGGCCCCTTGATGGCGGGGCACGTCTCATGTCAGGGTCCATTTGCTTCCAGCAACGTGAGCGACAGCCAGCTAGCAGCTACCAGTGCCAATTTGAACCCCCCTCCTCCCCTACCCCCTTCTTCCTTCCTTCCTTCCTTTGCCCCACACTGGTCGAGACACGGGACGATTGCTGTGGACGGGCATCTGCATTTCTACTTTCTTCCCACGTCGTTCTTCACGGTCTTCTCCAACATTCGAGGCGGTGGCCACTCCTTTTCCGTCCCATCTCGAGTGCCTGCAACGTTCTCCTCCTTCGATCCTGGTCACGACAGGCACGCTACGACTTTACGACGTCACGGCTGTTTTCCTTTATCACCATAACGATACCCCTCGGCTCACATCACCACCGTCGCGACAGCACGCCTCCAGACAAACCTTTCGACGCCCCCTGATTGTCGCGCGCATCTTGCACAACCCCGTATTTCGAAATCGACATAGCGACTCCTCAAAAACACCTCAACATCATGTCGACCGACACAGGCGCAGCACGGACCTACGTCCCCCTCACGTGCCACGGCCACTCACGCCCCGTCCCGCACATCTGCTTCTCGCCGCTCGAGAAGGACGGCCAGTATTTCATGATCTCTGCTTGCAAGGATGGTAATCCCATGCTTCCGCGATGGTCTCACCGGCGACTGGATTGGCACCTTTATCGGTCACAAGGGTGCTGTCTGGCAGGCCAGGCTGAGCCCCGACCTTAGCAACTCGGCCACTGCCTCGGCCGACTTCACTGCGTACGTTCGTTCGTATGCGCCACATGCCTGATGCAGTATAACTGACGTGTCATCCACAGCAAGATCTGGGACACCCACACCGGCGAGATTCTACTTACTATTCAGCATGATCATATCGTCCGCGCCGTCGCCTATCCCCCCGACAACTCGGATCTCATTGCCACCGGTGGCCATGAGAAGAAGCTGCGCCTGTTCGACCTTTCTGAGCATGGACTGTCTCACAACACATCAAGCCCTGCCTCCGAGCCAAAGACGATTGCCGCCTCCACTGGCCACGAAATTGGCGAGGGCATTCACAAGGAGTCGATCAAGATTATTGTTTGGACACAGAACCCCAGCATTATTGTCACCGCCTCAGGCAAGACGCTGCGTTGGTTTGATCTGCCAAGCCGGCAGCTTATCAAGGAGGAGGTTCTCGACGGCGAGATCAAGTCATGCGAGCTTGTTTCGCTAGCTCCTGAGTACACATCACTCACGGACATCGGTGGTGGCCTGCCCGTGCTGGCTGTCTCTGCTGGTCGCTGGGTCTATTTCTGGAGTGGACCTGATGCCACGCAGGAGCTGAAGCGTCTCGATATGAAGCACACAGTTGCCAGCGTCGGACTTGACCTCAAGGGCCGCAAGTTCGTGGTCGGTGAGGAGCCTGGCACCTGGGGAAAGGTCTGCCGCTGGGATGATGGAAGTGACATTGGTATGTCTTGGTGTTGTGATGGACTGTCAGTGAAAGATCTAATCCGGTTACAGAAACGCACAAGGGACACCACGGTCCCATTTGGTCGATCGCTTTCTCGCCAGACAACAAACTGTACGCGACGGGATCAGAGGACGGTACTATCAAAATGTGGAAGAACTGCGACGGGCCTTATGGCCTCTGGCGTGTGGACAAGGTCGATCAGCCTGAGAAGCCTGCTGCTTAGATGGACAGCGAACGCAGGCTCATATCATCCTCGACTGACGATGGCGGTGCTTTGTTCACCCCAGGCAGCAGTCGCGTCTCGTCATACCACTCCCTCCTTACACCGATCAGCTAGAGTAGACAGGGATGCCGCTGGGCACAGGAAGCATAGTACAGAGACAGAAGCAAATACGAAGTCTCTCAAATTCTCAAAGACTATCACAATCAAGGCGTTTGTTCATATGGCTCTTCAAACCATATGTCGCTGGATTCTGCAAACAGTTTTTAGAACCATGCTGCGGAGCGCAACCTGCTTGCCATTGCTCAATTCTGGAAAAAGGGCGGGGTTTGAATAGCCAATACTCGCAAAGTCGGTGACGAAATTTGTTTTGCAACACGAGGCACAACCCTTTACACAGGTTTTTCGGTCATCTGGGTGCCTTGATACCCATAGTGACTTTCACGATCCCTTGTCTCAGCACAAGTATACCGACTGGTGAGCTGGGTGCCTGTCCGAACGTCACTGCCGGCCGTCATGATTGTCATTACCGAATGCCACGAACATAGAACGATCGAAGATAGTTAGCATGAATTAAACACAGTGGGCATCACGCAGTGGATTATGCATGCTTGAGTTCAATTGGTGTTGTACATCGGTCTCAAACACTCGGAAAGGCCGTGTGATACTTGAGTTTGATATTGGGCAATGGAAGCCATATCAGGGGAGCAGCGTCACACATCACGAATGAGGGCGATACAGGGGAGAATGATTTTGACACTCACCACATAGGAAGCCGCGTTGTTGGAGTCGGAAAACGACAATGGGGTTGTGGAGTAACGCAAGGAGATGTTGATTTGGGAGCGCGAACTTACCTAGAGTGGAAGCATTTCGTAGGATATATTCCGGTAAGGAGACACACCTTGTCATCAACTAGCGTGAATGGTTTAGTGGTAAAATTCTCCGTTGCCATCGGGGAGCCCTGGGTTCGATTCCCAGTTCACGCAGACTCGATTATTTTTGCCTCCATATCACGGTCTACGTGAAGACATGCCTGCATCAAGGAAGCACGCTGAGGAATGGAGTGTCCTTACGTTTTCTGGTGTTTGGCTGTCACATTTTATGAAGTACGTCGACATCGTGGTGTCCCTTATCGACTCTCTCGTAACCCCCCGTGTCCAAAGCAACCCTGGCATATGTTTTGCTTCAGACTTGTCCAGCAAGGGCTAGCTAGTTTCCGATTGCTCCCGGATTTGTGTTCCCATTGATTGACTTGACTGATGATTGGTCCTGCTCGAGAATATACCTAATGTGCCAGCTTAGTTTGGCGGTGTCTGCTGCTCTGTCGCCAAACTATGCACTCCAGAGTGAAAGAGATGGACGGAAGAAGCATCGTAGGGATGTTGACTTGAAGGGGACCGATGCCATTTTCTAGAACTGCAATTTGATGAGGTGTCAGGGTCTCAATGACTGTGTTGGTTAGTAATCGGAAAGGCTGTATACCACGACCATGAAAGGCACAGGTGACAGGCCATGCCTTGATTGACCGCTACGCAGCAAATTTTCCTCTTAGTGGTGAACATTGAATCTTATTGTTTACTCTTGCAAAAGGAGTAGACATGTGACTTAGTGTCTGACTTCAGTAAGGTAAGGAGAGATATGTCTTTGGTAGATTCTGTTATGATTCCGTCGTGTACCTTGGATCTCATGATAGGCTCAGCGTGGGCGTGTATGTAGGCATATGATATGGCGCCTCATCAGCCTTCCACCAGAGAATTTAAATGCCTTCGAAGACATAAAAGATGCAGCTCGCGCATTTTTTGAGAGCTGGAACCCTTTTGAGTAGGAGGAGTGATGCGCCGGGGTGAGTTCTGGGAAGGGAATCTGGGGTGATGGGGGTTCATCACAGTCGGGAACCAGTTATGTAATCATGCCGCCGCGTTTGGACCCCTCCACGACGCATCTCCCATTTCCAAGCTCCAGCAGTCGAACCGCGTCGTTGTTGTAACCGAATGTCACCACCCCTCTTCAGATATTGTAGCTTTGCCGAGCTTCAGATCGCCGCTCCTGCGTACATCTGAACGACATCATATCTAGCTAGCTACTTGCCGGATTTGATTGGCCCCCGCCAACCCCCCCCCGCGACGTCAATTGACACTCTTACCCTCTCGGGCGCAGTACCTTTCGCATCAGCAGCTCGTTGTCGCATTCCGCGGCGCCTCGCGCCCATCAGCCGTGTCCTGTCGCTTGACCGGCTTCCCGAATACTTCGACTGAGATTTGACTTGACCTCGGCGTCTGGCATTAAGCATCATGCCCGACAACATGGACGAGGACGACAGAGGTGTGCATCCTCCCTTCGCCCAAACCCTCGGTGCTTCACTAACACATAACTGCAGAGTCGAACGCCAGCTCCGA
>NW_003315037.1:1371662-1379915 GCF_000150825.1 Verticillium alfalfae VaMs.102
AGTCTGGCCCCGCGAATGGCGAGCATGCTGGTGCAGCAGGCACATCAAGAGGTTCGCGCTCCCCCTCAGCACAAGACGACGAGAGGGTCCAGCCTCCTTCGTCTCGACTCTTTCACACCGTCCCCCCGGAAGCCCTGACGGCGAGACTGTACGATATCGTCCCAACAATGGCTGCCCCGCAAGCCACCAGCATCAACGCCCTCGCCGTGACGCCAGACTTACGCTACTGGGTTACTGGTGGGTCGGATGGCTACATCAGAAAGTACGACGGCCCTGGCACTATCAATGGCAAGCAGCTCTTGACCGTCGCTCAGCGCCATCCGTTTGTCGACAGCGTCGTCAAGGCGGGCATCCTCATGTCATACTGGGAGAACGAGGAGCCCAGCCCTCCCAATCCGCGTGGCAATGAGGAGCACGTCACCTCGCCCGTGTATTCCCTTGCCATTCATTCACAAGCCTTGTGGCTTTTGTCGGGCCTCGAATCCGGCGGCATCAACCTGCAGAGCGTGCGGCATGACGAGGGTAAGCGAATAACCTGTCTCCAGCAGCACACGAACGCTGTGAGCGTCTTAACCCTGGCTCAAGACGAAACGAGCGTGCTCAGTGGGAGCTGGGACAAAAACATCCTCGACTGGGACCTGAACACAGGCACCGTCAAGCGGCGCTTCGACGGTACAGGTAACCAGATCTCGGCCATCGAGCTACGGCCCCTCAACGGCACACCGGTGCCCGCCGAGGCGTCTGACTTTCAGGCCAAGAATGAGACCTTTTCGTCGAGCAACAACCGGCCACCAACCAACGGCGCTTTTTCCGGCGCCAATGACACATTCAACGCAGCGCCTGCCAACACAGCAGCGGCCGAAACAACGGAAGCCCAAGCGTCTCCGGCGCATGAGTCTCTGTTTGGCGGCAGTGACACTGGATCCCTATTTGGCGAAACAGGCGCCGGAGGGTTCGGGGGTGATGACGATGATGAATTCTCACAGGCCATGAACATGACCATGCATGATGCGTCAGGTCAGGATGGTGGCATGGAGGGAGGAATGGACCATTCCGCCGACATGGCGACATTCGATTCCGAGACGGTGCCGGCCCCGGCTGTTCAACCGCCTCCAAGTAGCCCATTGGTGGCGAAGCAACCCCCACCGCAACCTTCGCCAGTTGTGCATCCGGCACCTATCCCCGAGCCAGCGGCCGACCCCATGGTCACAGACCCAACACCTACCGAACCCATGGGAATGGCTGAGTTTGAAGCTGTCACTTCTGCACAGACAGAGCAGCAGCCTCCAGACTCGCCGTCTCTTGTCTTCTCATCCAAGCCAGCTCCCCCTCCGCTCGACCCAACCCAGTCCTCCGATACTGTATTCTTGTCGGCCGCCATCAACGGCACTATCCGCATCTGGGATCGCCGCGTCCAAGATCCCGTCGCGCGGATCGGCACTCGGACAGGCGTGCCGCCGTGGTGCATGGGCGCCACCTGGAGTCCTGACGGCGACTGGATTTACGCAGGTCGGCGAAACGGCACCGTTGAAGAGTTCAGCATTCACAAGGCCCGCAGTGGATGGGACCCTGAGCGAACCCTCAAGTTCCCAGCCGGCTCCGGCGCCGTGACTGCTGTGCGGGCGATGCCGAACGGGCGACACCTGATCTGGTAGGCATCTCACCATTCTGTTCTATCAATATTACGATCCATGCTAATATTTCACAGCGCTTCGCATGATATTCTGCGTCTCTATGACACGAGAGACACGGCGGCGTTTAAAAACTCGAGCGTTCCCTTCCTTATCGTACCCGGCCCACCGCGTGCTGGTGTCATTTCTTCGCTGTATCTCGATCGCACATGTCGTTTCATGATCTCGACGGCTGGCACACGAGGCTGGGAAGGCTCAAACACAGAGGTGCTGATAGGATACGAGATCAATGTTGTCGGCGAAAAATAGCCTGACAGCGAGCTATTCTAGATTCGCATTAAAACTAAATATGTAGGAGGTCAGGGGTGGATTTATGTGGGCTGATGGTCCTTGTTGGTGCTGGGGCGTTAACTGGCAGTAGGAATACCCTTGTTTATAGTTGTGACTCAATCTTGGCTGCAGGAAAGAGAGCATGTTGACCACAGTTTGACAATAACTTTTCTGCCGGTGCGATGATCGCTGTTGTATCAAACACGTGATACTACCACCTGCCTCTGAGTGTTTTTTTCTTGTATGTCGAGCAGTGACACGCGCACTCCATGTTCACGTTGTTTCGCTGTCAGCAGCGGACTGGCGGCTTTTGAATTGTGGTTCTGCAAGGCCCCTGACTCCCTCTGGCCGCTAATCGACCTCACCCGCTGCCAGAAAACCCTCGCCTAGTTCCTTACTCTGCCTTCACGATTGTCACTTCTTCGCGAACGGCCAGCCAGACCACCGAAGCCCTCGAAAAGAAGCCTCGCGAGTCGACGGGCACTGACCAGATGTGTTGGAAGAGTCAGCCCTTTCATTGCACATGCCTGTATCGGATGGCTCGCTGATGCTAGTCCAAGAGGCGTTTCTCGAGACGTCCTCGAAGTCCCAGGACGTGCCTTCCACATGGCCCAGCCGAACCGGAAAGTCGAAGCTGATGGCAGCAGGGCCATCGGACCTCTGGCTGTGAGTATGCTGTCGGCCACGAAGAGCACCATCCGCACCGTAGTTTCCAAAGCATTCCTGTTGGTTGCATTTGTCTTGAAGCAGAGCCCGGCTGCGGGGCGATGATCTCACAGAACGAAGTTGGGTGCGGAGCTTGGGTAAAGAGCGGTGGTGGTCGAGTGGCCGACGAGGCGGTCGCATTTCGATGGTGCCAATATCTTCGTTTGTCGCCCGCCCCTTGGGCTCATAGTAGGGGATATCTGCACGGGCAGGATGCGTCGTGGAGCGGCTCCATGTTGAGATTCGGTGGTGTAGGGGAGTATTCGGTTCAATGCCGGCGGGATTCATGATTCTGACTAAATTTGACTCGATAGGATATTATCTAATGTTCATATGGTCACTCTCTTGCAAATTATTGTTGTGCAGCAAGTCTCGGCTCCTTATATCGAGAGCTGAGCAGTCGTAAGCTACGCCTCCTTCATGTATCATGAGGTTCGGCCCTGATTCAGCACGAGGTCGGGACTCTATCACAACGATGTGGAAGATGACAAAATTGAGGCTCCAGGTCAGTTTCTAGAAAATGAAGAACTCGCGTCTTTCATCAGTGTTAAAGCAGAGGCTCAGTTATGACACAGAGACAAAGGTCAAACGTGTCAGGCTTCTGTGGATCGCTTCTGTAATATGACTTGAGACACGAACGTTGTTCCAACAAGGAATGGATCTTCACAGCGGTTTGGCGAGAATCTTTACACTCCGGGATCGTGGTAGATATGAACACTGATAAAAGTTCCATGTGGATGCTGCTGAGGGACATAAAGTGCAATACGCAATGACTTCTAATTTTGAGCGCTCGTGCTGGCCAAGTCGAACCTGAATCCCGTATTCGTTGTAGAAAAGTCGCAGTCTCATTTGCTACGCTGCACAATTTTTTTGTAGTATGAGCAGATCTAGGCAAACGATTGAGGCTCATCTTGACTGGAAAGAAACATGATCAATCAAGCAGTTCGTTAAGTGGGCTGACAAACTCACGATGCCACTTGCGAGCCAGAGGCTAACGACATGACGCCCATGGAACAGATTCTGGTCATACCCACGCAATGCCAGGTGCCTACAACATACTCGCTTGCTTACCCAGACAGCCACAAAGAATCAGACCGTTCGTTCCACCACGTCAACGCGACTACTTACGCCCTGGTACGTCGCAACACGAAGATCTATCCGATGTCAGTGTTGCATCCGGACGTCACGAGTAACCATGCGAACGGCAGAGCAACGAGGTCGAAGTGGTATCTTTGGTCCATTCATACGTTCATCATAATCGTTAGTGTCAAAGGTAGAAACATACCCAGTCCACTGAGAAGGCCTACCAACATTCAGACCAGGAAATAAAACAAAATAGAGCAGCACACCAAGACAGTCTGCATCCAAACCCGCCAAAGCTAAAACTTGGATCTCGCCGAAAGACAAAGGGCCCAAGAATTGTGATACCAAAATAGAACGAGAGATTCAAGGGAACGAATCGCACAAACCGCCAGAAACAAACAAATCCACAGGCTTCAGAGCGCCCTCACCATGGTCTCACTTATTGATGCCGTTGAATACTTCTTGGACCGGTGTCTCGCCGAGGTAGCGCTCCATGGCGAAGCTCAGCCTCTTGGGCGGGGGAGGCGACGTTCTTTCGGCCTCAGCCCGGAGCTCCTCGGCGAGTGCGGCAGCCTTCGCCGCGGCCTCGGCCGGAGCGACGGCGGTCGCTTCGGTGCCAAGCCGGGTCTTGGCGGCTTCGCGAGCGGCTTGGTCGGCGTTCTGAGACATTCTTTGGGCAGGATCCCGTCAGCTTGGGAAACGAATCCGATTTGAGTTCTAGAAAGGAAAAGGAAAGGAATTAGAATGTGGAGAGACAGTCACGACAGAGGAGAAGAAGGCTTTCGAAGTATGCTAAGAGGCAAACTGGGGACGTACGCGAAAGCTTTCTTCTGGGTCGGGACGGATGGCTGCGTCAGAAGCAACCAGATGGACGGGTAGGATGAACGGATAGGTCTTTGACGAGTCGAGTCTCAGAATGCCGCAATAAGATGAGTGGTGATAGGCAGGGCCTTTCACTCGTTCTCAGTGTGCTTTTGGGGTTTCAAGCGGACCGAGACACAAAAGACGAGAGGTCTGGTTATTGATGTGTGCGTGAAAAGCGGAAAGAGTTGGCAGGTAATTCCAGAAAATCTCACCGGGAGGGGGGAAAGATGAAGGGGGACTTCCTGAAGAGGGCAGCAAAAGGGACCACCCCTCAACACCAGGAAGAATTAAGCTCGTTTATAACATCAGCTCGACAGTCTACCGTCCCTCTCATCTTCCCCCTCCCCGCCTCTCTTACTCTCCGTACCCCTAGGCCAGAGTGTCTCCCCTTGTGTGATGATGGCTTGCCTGCCGGAGTCTTGATCGGGTCATCATACCATTACCAGGTCGCCTTTCCCCTCTCCTTCCACGCCTCTCCCGGTCAGAGGCAAGCGAGCGACAAACCATCACGGGGCCCCCTCATTCCCGCAGCTTACAGCGCGATCGCCTTGTTTGCAGAGATGACGGTGAAGGGGGCTGCATTATGCGTCGGCTTGTGTCACGAACGCGCTGCGTCGCCGAGTCATAGGAGGGTCGAGGCGAGGCCCGGCGAGCCAGCCAATAGCCTTCATGATGAACAAGAGCGACGCCCAGACAGCAAACAGATTCTCTGTCGTTTACAGGCCCATAGATCACGCGAGGGGGGGGTTGGAGGACCAGGGGGGCGACCGGATTCATGAGACCTGATCGAAGAGGAGTTGGCGACGGGCGGGGGAAGAGGCCTTCCCTGCATCAGCTGCAGCTGCGGGTAGCTGCATCGTAGTAAGTTCTGTAGCAGAGGGATTCGCTCGCTTGCTCGATCTCTTTGCTTGCTCGCCTGTCTGGCATTGAGGGCAGGATGCTGTGTTGTGGCGATGAGGCAGTCATGAAATCTTGCTCGACCAAAAGTAGTGGCGTGATGTGACGGTGTGACGCAAAATGTAGACTGGGGTAGAGAGACAAGGTTAATGCGTGGATGTACTAGAATTTATCGCATCGACTTTTGAGCATCAAGCGTAATGGGTCTTCCATGAACAACTGGTGCTTTGTTTTGTTTGGTTTAACCCTTCCTGAACTCTTTCCACCATCGTCTTCTCTCTCTCTCTATCTCTCTTTCTCTTCCCCCCTCCCCCCCCTTTGGCCTATGTGGCTCATTCCCATGGTTGCCTTGACCTTCCATCCTCGTCTTTCCAACCAGGATTCTCTCATTGCAAAGGGAAAACAATACGGCATCCATAGAGTGTATTCACCCTCTTATTGTGCTTCCCTCGAGTATCCTCATGACATGTTGTTGAACTCAACCAATGAACCCGCCGTTCCGATACAAATGACACAGGTGAAGATTACCATTATATACTAAATGTTGCTGACCTCATGGCGAAAATGCCCACGGAACATTGAAAACTTGACAAAGAAAGGGCCCTTCGCTGCTGGGCTGGTGTTTGAATGGGGGTATGTGAGTGCATATGGGTATTTGTGCGTGTATGTGTACGTTTGTGCATGTCATCTGCTTTGATTCACCACCATTACTGCCCAACAGGCGTGTGATGGTAGTATTGAACTGGCACCATGGGCCACTCTGCTGACACAGGTGTTGGTGTTGAGCTGTGGTCATCGACGACTGTGGTACCAAAGCTCTCCCAGTCTTCAAACACGACGTTGTTGGGCATGTAGTTGAAATTCATCGGCGGGGCCTCTTGTGGAGGCGGCGGCAATTCGCGGTCAAGTGAGTGCCTGATGGGATCGGAACTGGCGCGAGTGACTGGCTGGCCTTGATGAAAAAGTGGCGGTGGCATCATGTGCTGCTGCTGCTGCTGCTGCTGCTGCTGCTGTTGTTGTTGCTGTTGCTGTTGCTGTTGCTGATGCTGTTGTTGAGACCGCATCTGGTCCATGTGCTGCTGTTGGCTTCTCATTTGCTCCATGTGCTGCTGATTCCTCATGTGGTCCATATCCATCTGTTGCTGCTGGTTCCTCATTTGATCCATCTGTTGCTGCTGTTGCTGATTTCGCATCTGGTCAACAAAAGGCTGATGACTGCCTTCTTGGGACGGCACAATAGGCGGTGACGGCTGCTGAGTGGGCAGGGTCTGAGAAGGAATGGCTGGCGGCGGTAGGAGCGGCTGTGGCGGATATGCCTGAGGCGGTGGAGGCGGAGCAAGACTTGTGGGCTGAGGCGGGTAGCACTGAGCGTAGTCCATTGGCGGCGATGCCGGAACGTTGAGGAACACAAGATCGGCGAGCTCGTAGGCAACCGAGACGATCGACTCGGCCTCGGTGCTGGAACCCGAGAAGAACTCGAGGAGGTCCTGCAGCTGACCGGGGCACTCGTTTTCCATAAAGCCTTGAGCGCGTCCAGTTTGGGTTGGGTTCCAGCTGAAGTTGGGCTGACGGCCGGCAAACTCGGCAGCCTTGCCCATGAGAATATCCTTCCAAGCCTCGTGAATCAGGGGCTGATGCAGCAAGCCATAGACAACCCTCGAGTGCATCCAGTCCGATTTTGTCTTGCCGGATTCAAAATGCCTGGCAACGTGCTCAACATGGCGCTCTCGAGAAGGATGCAGGGCAGAGCAGAAGCCGCATGCCCAGTACTTTCTCCGCTTGAGATACTTGACGACCTTTTCGGAGTGCGGACACGTTTTGCAGCCGTGAGAAGACTTGTGATGTTGGTTGAAGGTGTTGGCACCCCAGAAGCTCCGGTTGCAGCCGGGCTCGGGACAGGGATACTTCTTCCAACGCTCATGGAACTCTTCCTCGTGGCGCTTCCAGTCGTACTTGCGCTTGAACCTCGTCTCGCAAGAGGTGCACCAGTAAAAGTTGAACCGTCCAGGGCCCCATCCAGTCTGCGCGCTAGCGACCTGAGGCAGAGCGCCGCCCACAGAGTGCTGGGGGACGGATTGAGACTGGGATGAGGGGCCCATGGCGGGCTGTGAGTAGTGTGTGGAAATGGAGGCATTCGAGTTCATGGAGCCCATTGACCAGATGCTGGCGTGGCCGGATGAGCCGGAGCTGGTCGAGGAGACGGAGATGCGCGGTCGGTGACCGATCTGGCCGTGACAGATGGCTGGAGGTGGTGGCAGGCCGGTCAGCGGCGTGGAAGGGGACGACAAGGTCGAAGACGAACCTCTTGTGGACGCATCCTCCAAGACGGTTTCTGTCGATGACTGAGAGGACCTGTCGCCAGCCTCCCACATCTCCAACAGGACTTCGCGTGACAAGCCGGAGCTCTTGAGAGCTTCGAGAGTGCGTCTGGCCTCGACCAAGACGTCGGCAGGTGCATCCTGCATTGTGTGATCCATGGCGACGCTGTGCTTTGCCGTCAGACAGAACACAGAACGCGCGAGCGGATGTAATTGGGTCGACCGAAGCGTGTGAGCAGTGCTATGTCCTCACACGGCTCAGGTGAGGTCGACGGACGCAGGCAGCGGGCGTTTTGTTCGGTTCACAGCCAGGCGGCGGTTGCGGCGTTGGACAGGTGGTGAGTCGTGGCTGTTGTGTCCAGCACTCAGAAAAGCAAAGCCAACTGGTCAACGTGGTCGGAGAGCGGAGAGAGAGCGAGTACGAA
>NW_003315037.1:1380366-1381735 GCF_000150825.1 Verticillium alfalfae VaMs.102
GAGGAGAGCTAGGGAAGAAGCAAAATTGCGTTAGCAGGCTTGCGGGCGACCGGGGCGAAGAGAAGCGGGTTTCGTTAGTCAGGAACAAGATCCAAGGTCAGTGACCAACCTGGTAGAGCAGTCGAGAGAAAGGATGGATGGCGGAGGATGGGTGGGCGAGAGGACGGGCAAGGTGGAGAAAAGAGCGTGCTCTGTTCTGCGCTGTGTTGCTCTGCTCCGCTCCGAAGAGGGGACTGAGCGACACACGGACGAGAGAAGGACGAGAAGGATGACGGGGGTCAGGTTCAGTGATGGGTCCTGATGGGCCTGATGGGCCTGATGGACCAGGAACCGACGGCAAAGTGAAAGGATCAGGGGGGTTTGGGGGTTGGGCCAAGACAGGGGAGAGGGGAAGAGGAGTGGTGGTGATGTGAGGTGAGGGGGGGGGGACCCTGGTTGGAAGCAAGGAGTATCCTGCAACGAAACGAACCTCTCCGATTTTATCTGGTCCTTCAGCTAATCTCGTGAAGCGCGTCATGGGGCGGGGGGGCCGCCCGAGGCAGACGCAGAGGCAGACGCTGACACACACGCGTCTTCGTGTCAAAGCCTGGAGGTGTGTTTGGGGGCCTGCTCGCTCGTCGTCGTTCGTCGTTCGTCGTTCGTCGTTTATCGTTTGTCGTTTGCCGTTCGCCGCTGTTCTGTGTTCACTCATTGGCTTCTGGTGGACACCCGGCGCGCCAGCGTGCATGTTGGTACCGAGATGGTGCTGAGCTGGCGGTTCAATGGTGTTGGCTCCGGCGAGCAGTAGCACCCTGCAGCCCTTGATCACCGGTGAAGCCTATTTTGGCGTCGCAGCTTCCTCCTCTGTTTATCTCGCATGCTTACCGTTTCAAGGCGCCCTCCTCCTTCCTCGGGCACTTTGGGTGAAGTGAGGGCAAGTATGTGTCGTGTCCATGGTACATGGTACAATTTCCCCCCTCCTCTGGAAAGGGCGATCGCCATTGCGTCGATTGGCGTCCTCCCATCTATCTGAGGTGTAGCAGACTATACACGGAGTATACTGGCCTTGGCAGAACCCATGCAGTAGCATGTACGTCCATTCCGTCGTACCTTACGAGTCCAGGGAAAGTTTCCGGTCCATCATCATCACATCACGACGACCGACCCCATAACCTTGTTCCGTGGCCCTCGCGAAGGAGAGGGCGTTCGTCTCTGCGTCTTTCCTTACTTAACCCGAGACGATCCTGCCCCTCGGCGACCAAGGTCCCTGCCTGTGCTGCTGAAGATCCCAAAGACAGTGACTGAGTGGTGTGCAAAGACAAGTGGTTGAGTGCGGACGCAACAGAGGAAGGACCGCAGCGCGTGGGAAGGAACCACCTGAAACAGATTC
>NW_003315037.1:1382613-1391820 GCF_000150825.1 Verticillium alfalfae VaMs.102
TATGGCTCTCCGCCTCCATTTCTGCTTCTGGCTCCTCGGTGAGGGGCCTCAACAACCATCACCAGCACAAAACGCCCTGGAAGGGCAATTCTAAGCTTCTGTTTCGTCTTCTCGTATTTGCGTGCATTGCCCGCCGCCTATTGTTCGAGCAACCCCCATTTTCTCATCCCACTTTGTTCCCTTTTTTTTCGTCCGCAATCGCTTCACAGCCTCCCCCGTGGTGCAATCAATCTCGCCCTCTGTCGCGCCCCAAGGCAGCCAGCCCAGCGTGTGGCCCGCCCAGCGATGGAAAAGAGCCCTTGCGTTTCAACTTCATGACCCCTTCTCGGACAAAGCGCTCGCGAAGGCCGTCGGCCGATTGGCCTTGCACTGGTTTGACTGGGGTCTCCGTGCTGGCGGTTGGGACCACGATTGCGCTGGTGAGGTCCGAGGGTCTGCCAAAGACCGAGAGTTTGATGAGATGGCGCAGAACGGGCCTAGTCTCTGACCCTACCCCCTTTTCCTCTACTACTTGCAACGAACAGCATGCCCCATACAAAGCAGCAAGAGCTGACAGAATTGGTTGACATGGCAGTCCATGAACAGGGTTGCTCACCTTCTTGCCTTTTAGCCTCAACCCCTGACGGCAATCACCCTTTCACCCCTACATACTAACCTTACCCTCTTCCCCATCCAGGTGCTTGCGACAAAGGCGCCACGTCTGTTCGTCTTGCTCTCAATCTTCTTTCGCTGTCTGCTCTTTCTCAGCTGACCACGTCACAACCCTCTTCTCGGTCGAATTCCGCTGCCCCGAGCTTTCGGCTCAATCTCCTGGCACATGGCACGCGGAACAGACGCGCCTGTTCTTGGGATCTATCGGACCCACGAGTCATCCCACGAAGCCAGCATCCGTGGACCGCCTCAGTGGCGGCGGCACTTGGCGCGAGCCCTAACACAGGGCCCCAAAAAGTATGCTCCGCCCCGTGGTCCGAGGCACCGGCGGCGAAAGCTCAAGCGGCAGGACGCATGTCTAGCCCACATGGTAGCGATCTCCCGAGTCCCGGCGTCCGATCCCGACGGCATTCAGGCTCCACCCCACAACGCAAGCAGTAAGCAGCACAGAACAAACCTCCGAGCAAATTATGACAGAGCCACTGTTCATTGACAGGCCGTCACTGGTGACCGCCTGGTCATGTTGTGCTGGTCGTGTTCCACTCCCGTCCATCTCGGGCGAAATTGCAGCGGTTGCCGCTAAGTCTTAACTAAAGGTCCACGACTCCTCATTTCGATACCATCGGACGGATTCCTTAGCGTCACGCGTTGCCGGATCTAACCACTACAGAACCCATCGTGCCTTGCAGCCCGCTCGACGACCCATCTCCTTGCACGCCTAGCACAGCCCTTCCTAGCACCAACTCGGGCATTGTTGCGACTCCGCACAGATGATGGCACCAGAACAGCGGCCACCCATCGCTCTTACATCTGTCAAAGGGTCTGTCAAAGCAGTCAGTCAAGGGATTAGGTCACGATCGCATCTTTGATTCCGAGCCGCGTCTTTCCTGCTTCGCGCGTCCAACCATCGAAGCAAGCCAAGAAGCCTTGGCTTCCCTCTGTTGCATCAATCTGAGACGCCAGTCTCTGTGTTTAGTTGAGCGCTGCTTCTGTCATCTTGGCTGGCATTGCACAAGTCAGTGACGACTAGCGTCATCCGAAATCGGCCAACGTCTCAGCCTTCTCGATTCGGCATTGCTGTTCCAAGAACAGCACCAACATCGCCCAGGGCGTGGTTTCCTCGACAGACGATCGGCTACAGCCCCCCTTGTTTAGTGCCCCGTCCCCTGGCCTTGGGTTCACATCCCGACGTCCATCCCCTTTGTGCCCCCTTTTTGGATTCAAGATCTGCCTTGCCGCTTGCCTATTGTGCTTCAGATCCTCCGACCGTCTCCAAAGGAGGCCACGGTGGCACTGATGAGTTGACGAGCGCATGACACCCCAAAGCCTCGCTGTCAAGAGCTGCACCGCGTCGCCCGGACAGGGCGCCGCGTTTGCACGGGATCAAGCTGTTGAGGCTCACGGACCCCAGCGTGTCGGGACAGCACACCAAGTGGGCATGGTCGAAGATTTCTCTCAAGAGCACCCATGAATCCCAGCCCTGCCGTCCCCTTTTATGACGGCAAGTCAGTGATGATCAGCATGAGCGGGCACCCAATCGGCACTTGGTAGCCGATTCGTTCGCATCACCAGACTGTCTTGAAAGGACGTACCGAGCATGGGAGCGCAAGCTCCTCTCCGCCATTCGCCTCCATAGTAGGAGGAGGCCAACATGCACTTATGTGACCCATCACAATGATTCCATGGCTGGATGCCCACTGACTATTGGACACGTCCGTCGGAAAGCGTGGACGAGCTACTTGGCTCTCGGAGATGATCAGCTGGCCGCGACACCCCGTGAGAGTCATTTCTTCACCCTGGAACCGCGGAGCAACCCAGGATCGACCAAAATCATTCGTACTTCTGGTCTCCCAGAAGCTCTGAGGTGGAACCTGACAGGACCAGTTTGTCTCAAGAGGGTAGACCTTCGAGATCAGCTCCTCAGACGCGTGGACGCTGCTTGCAAGTCGAGCTATGACTCGAAGATAGTCATCATGCAATGGTCATAGCCATGGACGGCGTGTCTTCCTCATTGCGCCTCTTGAAAAGACTTGTTATCATGCGCACAACGCCTTCGAACGTATGTGGTTGTCATACCCGGTTGATTGATCTGGTGTGCCTTGTCGCCTCGGGCTTTGCTTCGGTGAAATACGAGATGTCCGATCTGCGCTTTCCGATACGTGGCTCAGTCCGTCGTTTCGGTTGTTCGTATTAATATTGGAGATTGCCTTTTCGTCACTAACAGATGATCTTTTCAGAGGAAGTTGACCTCGAGATGATTATGTACTACGTGAGGGCTTTTTTTAGACGTCGAAGTCGCCATTGGTCAACGCGGGGGGCATCGTCTGTGGCTCTCTATTCCTAGTATGGCCCCAACGCCATGACAGTAGACAAGTGAAAGTTTTTCCTGCGTCTACCTAAGTATGGTCCTTAGACCTGGCTTTCTGTAAGACGACACCAGGCTAGGGTATGCTGTAGTTTGACATGAAAACAACACACTGGTGATGCGCGTCGAGGTCATGCCCACCCTTCCATGTCTCTATCGCGCTGTTGACACTTTCTTATACAAATGGAATGCTGTGAGGTAATCCCATGGCCAGTCCCGCCGTTTCTTCTTGGCTGTGATACTTCATCCATTACTCAAGACGAGCCTCATCTGGCCCGCACAAACGAAGTCAGTGACGTGGCTGGGTACATAGGCAGATGCGTCATTGCTGATACTACTCGAAACACCGTCTTAGCAGCGTGGAACAAATAGCGCGCGGCACGACGGTCCCGCGGGCAAACATAAAAGAGTGTTTAATTCACCATGTATTGCGGGTTGGCGTTGGCAATGGGAGGTCAACCCTTCGATGTGCCTCCCGACCCTGACCAATACATGACCTTCCCGTGTTGACGATTTCTTTTCGTAGCTTCGATAAGACGATCTTCGACAGCTAGGCCATGAAGCTGTCTATGTGACCCTTTGCAATGGTTGGCCTCGGATTCACGTTTGCTATCACGACTGCATGGGGTTGGACGCATCGCTCCTTCGTCTGAAGACACAACCTTCACTACAACTCCTTCGCTTTCACGTGCTTGAATGCGACCATTGACCCTGGCAGGTTTCGATGAAGATGAGATGGATGCTTCAATCCTGTCGTTCATTATCATAGCCGTCATCCCGTGACCCTGATGTACACATGGCTTGGGAGACGCGTACGCTGTGACCGTCGATATTCTTTTGTGTTCCCAACTAATTCAGATCCCCCTCCGCTTCTGAGCGTTTCCGCCGAATCGACATGTCCTGCAAGTCTCCATGCTGACGCAAAACCAGTCGAATCTCGACCAAGGACCCCAAACGCCACTCAAGCATGTCTATATGAAGCCCCCTGCCAGCTCATCACGCCCCCTGTCATCTTCTCCGTTTGCCGCAGACTCGGAACTGTCTGTCATACACGAGGCAGGCCACCGACTTGGAAGCAAACTGATGCTCCTTGATTGCGGACGTTATCTTTGGACGTTCCGTCTCGGATTTGTCACACATCGCAACACAAGCCATGCCCTCCCAGTAAGACGCCTGCCTCCCTGAAGATTGGCCGCGGATGCTACAAATCGGGCAAGCCTGTTATCATCTTTGGCCTCGGGGGCGAATCAGCGGCAAGACAAGGGGGGTTTCCATCATCTTTCAGCGTTCGGCCTGCTGCATGCCGTCCTACTCAGCCATGTCGTTGGAAATAGGAGCGCCCTCTTCTAGAACCTGTGTATATTGTGTGACCATGGGCTTAAGCCACTCCTTG
Source organism: Verticillium alfalfae VaMs.102 (assembly GCF_000150825.1). Classification (NCBI taxonomy): domain Eukaryota; kingdom Fungi; phylum Ascomycota; class Sordariomycetes; order Glomerellales; family Plectosphaerellaceae; genus Verticillium; species Verticillium alfalfae. The sequence goes on from NW_003315037.1 coordinate 1,387,023, forward strand.
GCAGACATGTATCGAGCAGAAGAAACCGAAACGCCTTGATCGATAGACGAGAGCCTGCAGCATGCGAGTGAGCACCCTCCAGCCAGAGAAATTTCACGCTCCCCCCTCCCCCGACTGGTTTGCTGACATGTTTGTCCTGCCTGCCGCGAATCTTGCTAGTCTGGCCGTTTGTATTGCAAACCACGCCAACACCGCCCAGGTGTCACAGTGGCTGCGTACAGTCCATCAGAGTGCCTGCTGGCAACCGTCAGCAAAGATAAATCGACAGGATACACCATGGCGAGTACCCGAGAGCCACTCCGTGCGGAATGTTTGACACGCAAGGCGCGCCCTTGGAGACGCAGTAACCTTGGCCTTGGGAGCGCCAGATGGGCGAGACATGTCATTCTATTCATCGTCTCTAACATTTCGTTTTTTGACCCCATTCTTCCCGGTTCCACTGCAGTTATCAAGAGGGCGACCACGCCAAACGGTATCAGGTATCATGCTGCGAAAACCAAGTCCTAGTGCCGATCATCCCGCCGAGCAAGAAACACACAAATCTGATGCAAAGAACAAAGGGGAAGTTCGCACGGGCATGATGACGAATCCCCGAGAGAGGTGAGTGTCCCAGTCTCTTCTCTTCCCAAATTATTCCATCACGTAAAGTCATCATCATGGGCCGGAAAAAATGTCAACCTGACGTGAAGGTCAAACGCTTGCCGAAGTCTTATGCATATGCCATCACCTGTCGCCCCCCCACCTCTGGAAAAAACAAAAGGCTTGACGTCTCTCGTGCCCCCAATCTCTTCTTCCAGGTCAAAGATGAGGCCTTCTTCCAGGTCAAAGATGTGGCTAAGGAGGGAGCCAAATAGAGGAGAACGAATGAGCACGTCAGTGCCTGCGTTTCTTCTTCGGCGGTGGTTTGAGCGGCCACAGGAAATATTGCCCCCAGCGGGGATCCCACCTCGCATCGAGCAGCTGCCAGTGGAGCGGCAGAACGGCGGGCTCGCAATTCTCGTCCCGGCCGATGGTCCAGTGGCCCTGGTACCAGCAGTTCTTGGACGCGTCCCACGCGAAGCTCTCGTGGAACACCCTGCCCTGAGGCGGGTCCATGTAATCCAGCCACTGGGCATGCTCGGCCTTGTTGGCGGGGTTGCAGATCTGGCTCGGATCGAGTTTGGTGCAGTCGGACTTGGACACGATGGGTTTCCCCGCGGCGTCGCGGTCGTTGAAGATGAACATGAGGCGCGCGCTGATCTCGAGGTCCAGGTCGCTGAGGAAACGGCCCTTTTTGACACGGTCGATGAGACTCAACACGAGAGCCTTGTGAGGCCACTTCTGGGCGGACAGCAGGTGTTGCTAGGAAGAGTCAGTCACGCCAGCACGGCAATGCGCAACAGGACTACGAGCTGACCCTCATTTCTGGAAGACTGCTCGTGATGAACGGGCAGTTGTCCATGATGCACTTGTACGCTTGTTTGATGAACCCCCTTGGCCAGTCCAGGCGGACAGCACCACCCGTCGTTGCCATCTTCAAACTTCATGTCGCTGTGAGCATTCCGTGGAATGCACACCTCGCATAAGCCTCTGACGCAGGGTTTCTTGCCGCTGTCATGGTCGAGGTACCAGTGCACCTGGCATAAACAGGTCAATCCAACATTGCGAAGGACAGGGGGAGGGGGTGGGCGGAATGAGGGAACCAAGCATACCTCTCTGCAGCCGGGGCGCGTATGTCCCGGATCTCCTTTTTTGGCAGCTTGGGGCTGTCAAAGTCAGTCAAGGGGGGCTTTCAAGGCGAGACTGGCACCCGCGGAAAGGGGGGCGGCTCTCACCACGCGATGCAGTTTTCGCTCTTCGGTATTGTCCTCTCTGAACAACTTCCTGTTCTCAAGTGACACACCCTTCCACCGCAGGCAGCATTTCTTGCAGACGAACATGGCCGTGTGCTGCAGGGGATGCTGTACCGGGGTCTCAGCCTCGGTCTCCTGCGTTTCCCATCCGATGCCCGTGCCGTATCGTTTTCGCGCGTCCGTCAGCCCATAGTAATCCGTGGTCCAGCCGTGGGATGGCACATCGCCTTCGACAATGGAGATCGAGTCGAAGACTTTTGTGGGTGTCTCGATCACCTCGGATTCCTCCTCCGATTCGGGCTCTGAATCTCCTCTGGGCTCGTCCGCATTGTCACCCACATCCGCGACTTGCCCCTTGCCTTCCTTACTCTTGTCACTATCCCTAGGGTCGTCTTGAGATCTAGCCTGAGCGGCCTTGTTCTTGTTCTTGGGCTTCCTCATAACGTTGGAATTGCCCCTCGTCCTGGCGTTTTCCTTCAGTTTCGCCATGAGCTTAGCGTTGAGCATGGCTCTAGGCCTGTCCGACAGACGGTCCTCAAGGGCACTCAAATGCCTGTCATCAGAGTCGAACGGGTCTTCGACGTCAGCTTCCGGCTGCTGCCTCGCGTCTACCGAAGCATGCTGGGCCAGGTCCTGCGTCTCGTCCAACGGCTCGCTGGACGCTTTCCTCTTCTTGTTCGCCTCCTCCTCGATCCCTCTGAGGAAGGTATCGACGTGTCCGTGTATACCAACAAGCACCTGGCGGATTCGATTTGGGTCAAGGTCACTGAGGGCGCTGGGGTCGATCGACATGACAGCTGAGTCAAATACGGCTTGCTGCTGCTGTTGCTGCTGCTGCTGCTGCTGAGGCGGCGGCGGCGGCGGCGCGGCGGCGAAGTTGCAGTGTCTCATACGACGAACAGCCGTCGGTGGGCGCTGGTGGCGCCGCCGGTTCGAGATCTCACCAAAGCCGGGGTTCCGTAGGCGTCAAGAACTGGGCACCGGGCGGCGTCTCGAGGGCGGCGGGCAGCAGGACCGGGGCGTAGGAGCCATCTGGGCCCGACCCAACCCAGGGCTCCTGCTGCTGCTGCTGCTGCTGCTGCGTTGACGTGTGGGGGCTGCCGTAAAAATGATCCGGGTGAAGATGGTACTGCTCATGCTCCTGATACTGCGGTGATCGCTGCTGCGCATACGGGTCGTACTCTGTCATGACGGGCGCCGTGTGAGCTGGCGCTGGCGCGTCGAAATGCGGGTGGCCATGCGGCTGGCCGCGACTCATCTGCGACGGCGGCGGGGGTGGCATGCCCCAAGACTGCTGTTGTGCAAGGTGGGCATTGTACGGCACCGTGAAGCCTGAAAACCTGTGATCTCCAAAGTTGGCCTGCGGCTGAGGCGTGACGGTGAGGCTCATTTTGGAAGCGCGAGGAGGGCCCGGCCTGATCTGTAGGGACCCGAAAAGACCGATGTGTGTGTGAGAGCGTCAGGGTGAGAGAGACTGGCGATCAAGATGAAACCGTGTGAGAGTTGAGAGAGCGAATTGCCAGTGAACGCGAAAGCTGGTGGTCGGCGTCTTGAAAGGGGAACTGATGCGCGCCCTTGACGTTACACAGTAGCTTGATGTCTGGGCACGACCAATATCTGACAGCAGCAACAGCAGCACCACCAGCACCACCAAGGGATCGAGGCGGTGGACGAAGGACGTTGCCTTATCAGCGTCTGCACCAGGCCGGTCAGGCAGATCTGTGGCGCAGAGTAGGAAGCAGGCGAGCAAACGCGTTTGACCTCCTTGCTTTCCTCGTTTCCTCGGTCTCACGTTGTCTCCTCTGTGCTGGTGTTCAGGTCAAGTCAGGCTCCGACTTGCGCCCAGGGTCAGGCTGTATACTTGGGGGGCGCAGAAGAGAAGCGGCTGTCGGGTGAATGTGCGTAGTGCAGTGTAGTGCAGCGTACCAGTCAGAGACATGCCTGTTCAACGGCGAGGCGCAACAACTGTCCGAGCGGCGTATCCTTGCTGATATGCTATCTTGACGACAGGATGGTGGAAAAGGGACGGGCGTCAAACCAGTGATGATGGGGAGATGGGAGCCCAGCCCGCCGTCGGCGACACAGACAATGTAAAGCAAGGCACCTTGAGGCAAGGTACCTTGGGACAGGCCAGGTAGGGTCACACAAGAGGGAGGTTTGGGTATGGTGTCACGGCATAAAAATCGCGACGCCAACCCATCCATGCGTCGTTTCCCTCCACCCATCTCCTGGCCCAAAAGAAATGGGAGCCATGTATTGCATCAATTAGAAAGTCAGACGGGGCGGCGTTAAGCCATGGATGATGGGCTTCTGCTGTCCTCCGCTGCCCTCCTCCAACCTTCATCCCTCCCTGCCCCGTGTCACACCCGGCCGACGCTCGTGTCTCCACGTTGCCTTGCGTCGAACTTGAGGCGAGTGAGATTCAAATCCATGCCTCACAAGTCTTTTTGACGTGCCCGCGCCAGCTTCACCCACTTGGTGCACCCCCCCTCAAAGTGCGTGTGGAGATTGTTCAGGCAGGGCCCTCTCCAGGCCCAGTCGATGAACGAACAGCCCAATCCCCTGGTCCTCACCACCCCCGGCGACCATCGGAGGATCGGGAAGAGAGGGGGGGGGGGACCACACCCCTCCCCATGCGCAGATGCGAAGAAGAGATCGATAGACATAATGACCAACAAGACGACTTAGATCTGGTGGGTGACGGGCCAATGAAGCGCCCGCAAAGCATTTGCAATCGTGGGACTATGGACCGTCCTTGGTCCTCTGCATGGCGCTCTCGTTGTAGTCTAGCCTGGGGGGGGACAACCTGGACGACTCATTTGTTGATGAGCCTTGCTTAATGGCGATGTTTTCTTTTTCGTCTCCTCATCTTGGGCCGACAGAGAGAGGTCCTTGCACGTTCACGCGTCAACGAAGGCTGGATTGGCCGGCCTGTCTGTTCCGCATGTATTGTCATGTCGCTCATC
>NW_003315037.1:1392458-1410214 GCF_000150825.1 Verticillium alfalfae VaMs.102
TTCCTCCTGGTCAAGATCGATCCTGAAGAACCGTGACATGTGTGTGCTGTGCGTGCGTACGGGTGGGCGGGGTTCTGATCGAAGTCGGATCCCGCGGCTGCCAATACCCGCCCCCCCGCCACGCTCTCAAGCAAAAGGCCCAGCAGCAGTCCCGGGCCTGTCGTCGTCCCCTCTCACCGGTTCCATATTACTCACAGCACCATAGACAGGGATATTGGTGTGCGAGAGAGGAAGGGGGGGGGAGGGCCGGAGCCTGGTCGTGGACAAGGCGGGAAACAAACCAGGGCACCCACACACTCTGGGCCCGCGAATGAATGCTACAAGACTAATCATGGCGAAGCGAGGATGGATGCCTCTGCACTGGCGACGAGAAAAAGGAAAACCGCACCCCCGGCGTCTCACCTGGGGCGGCCTGGGCGGAACCATCTCCCCGAGCGAAGGATCGGCGCCAACGTGTTCCGCCGCCCCAACGTTATCCCAGCAACTTGGTCTCAAGTCGTGACCACATTCTTGTACCTGTCGCTCGAAATGCTCACCGGTCCAGTTGGCCAACTGCGTCGAGAGCCTCGAACATCTCTTGCATCTTGTTGGCCTGAGGCAGCCTCGCGTGTCGGGGTGTGCTTGCTTGCGTCCCTCATTCATGTGCGTCCGACAATAACAGACAGTACTTGCATCAACATGTCTCTTCGAATTCGGAGAGGAGGAGATCGAAGAAGGACGACGATTGGCCTAGTGGTCATGACCGCTGCCCTTCGACAAGCGAGGCGATGGAACGGGGCTCTGCCATTCTTCGGGTATTCCTCTGCCTTCGTTAGGTAGCCTGGCTAGCTCAGCAGTAGCGTAACGCCGCATGCTTGTCATGTAAAGTGGCGAGTGATCCGGCGGGCATCTGCACACGACGTAGAGTACCGCCCAATCTCCTGACTTGTGGCTTGTCCTCCCCTCCTCTTCCTTCTGGCGTGTCTGAGATGGGCAAAGTCCCGCATGTCTCGTGTCCGTATCCATTCCCGTACTCTTCCGATCAAGGTCCTGATCCGGCGAGATCATCTATCACGGTGAGAAAAAAGAACGATTGGACGCCACGTACCAGACCGCGCGACGACATGCGATCCAATGTGACCAGTGAGCCCGGTGAGAAGTGTGCTGCGGGTGGCTTATATATTTCCAGACCACACGGCCCAGCAGCGGGCACGCGGCTAATGGCCATAGCTGAGCGGTGCTATGCGCTCGTGCTGAAGTAGTAGTTTTCCCACAAGTACTCGTAGTCTTCCAAGATGCCTCCCACTATGCTGGGCATCCGAGACCTGACACCGCCCACCACGCCCTTCATGACCTTCTCGTAGAAAGCGCCCCTCATCGTCCACCAGCCCATGGCCCATGCCCTCTTGTTCCACTCGTCTCGCTCGAGTGGCGTCGTCCGGAAGCCGCGATCCCGTAGCTGTCGTGCGGCGTACTCGACGCTCAACCCCACTAGCCACGGCGTCCACGACCCCCTATCTTTACTCCGCGCCAACGCCAAAGCGTAAATGAGGGGCGCCAAAATGTGGAGCACCTCGGCGGCTTGGGCCTGGCCCTGGATCTGGTTCAACAGCTGAGGCGCGGGCTTGATGTCGTCCGAGGTGAGTACCTTGCCGAGCAGATAGCTACTGATGTCCCCGGGCCGGGGCAGTGACGGCAGGTTCATGCCAGTCCTGGGCATCGCCCATTCCTTCTCGTGGGCCTTGACGCCGTCGTCCACGTCCTCCACTGGGTCACCGCCGATGAGCTGCTGGAGCTCGTTCGCCGCGGCCGCCTGCTCCTCAGGGTCTTCGGGCACCGGCTCGCGCTCAGGGAGCACCGGCGTCACAAGAGGCCGCGAGCGCGTGATGCGCAACAGCAGCAGCCGGCACAGAGCCTTGATGGCTTCGAGGAGCACGACAACGCGCCACCGCCCACGGTTGCCACCCTTTCGTTTCGCTGCCATCTCCCACAGCAGCTGCGTATATGTGACCATCTGCAGGAGCATCGCGACGCGGCGATACATGGTGTTGCGTTGGGTCCAGAACTGTGTGTATCGATTGTGTGGGGATGGGATTTTGGTGATGGGCAGCCGTGAGAGGGCTCGCGTGAGAAGGGTGTCGTGGTAGAGCGACAGCAGCTGCACGCTCGAGTGGACAGTCTCGGAGGCTATCTCGGCGTCGCGAAAGCGACCTAGACGGTGCAAAGTCAGTTGCACGTTGGATGCCATCGTGTCCATGCGGAAGAGACGTACCTGGAATGACGTATGTGAGGGACCTCAGGCCAGATTCAATCTGAGAGACCTGGCTCCCGTTCTTGGTGATGAAATCTTCGTACTTTTGGAGCCATTTTGGCGGGAGAGATAGGACGCTGCCGATGGAGGAACGGTATGAAGAGGGTTGCGGTTTTGGCGTGTTGGACTTGGAAAGCCCGTTCAGTGGCGCGGGCATCGCATTGAAGGAGTAGCGCGCGCGACAAGTAGAGGTATCTTGACTATAGATTGAAAGGCGTAGAGCAGACGAGATGGAATTACAGAGGAGCGGGTATCGGAATAATGGCGCGACCGTGGTTTTGGCGATGATTGTGATGATGGGTGATGAGAGGGTAGTGGGAGGGGCTTCGTCGAGAGGCGCGTGTCATGGACGAAGCATCTCGTGGTTCGGCAGTCGTTCAACTGCCAGGCGCAACCGTCAATCAGCCGAGGCAGCTGCTTGCTGCTGGGGCGCTCATGCCCCATTCGGTGCAAGACGTGAGAGAGTCAGCTAGGTGGCCCGAGCGTCACTGAGTCGCCATGGCAGTAACTCCCGAGGTTGGTGAGGTGCCTAAGGTAGGTGCGGTACCTCACGTTGGCCTTCACCTCACAGCCATACTCCCAACATCTTCGATACAGCCTCGCGCAGGATGCACGAAACAGGCATGTATCGACGGCGCCAATGTCCTTTCATTCATACATTGTGCACTTGGGTATAAATCTCGTTCGCTGCTTGAACATTGCACTTCTCCCAGCCGTCGCCCTCCCTCGTACACATGTACATCCATCCAGGCCCGCGACTGTGTGTTCACAGCTTCTCAAACCCAGCATCGCGCAGCAGCTGTCCAGTCGGCAGCATTGGGCGCCCTTGCATGGGGAAGGGCCAGAACAGATGATTTTCCGCTGCGGCCGACATGGCAGCACGCGCATATGCCTTGCCTTCCGTCGTCTCTTCTTGTTCCCCGCTGCCAGATGCCAGCGCCGACAGCCCTTCAACAGAAGACATCTCTCGCGGGACTCCATCACCCGCGCCGGTACCCCATTCGCAGACAAAGTCCTCCTCGCGTACGTTGGGCGCAAAAAAGTTGAGACTACTCGTAAACGGCCTGGCGCTGCGCGCATACTCTTCCAGTGGCACGTCGTCACTGCCCATGTCCACCTCAATGTTCCACTTGTGCGCGAGGTAGCGAAGAATGTTGAGCGCCTGCTCGGCAAAGTGATGGCATGGCGACATTTCTTTCAGATCTTCGACGCCTTGTTTGATAGCCTGTGCTACGTGACTGTCGACAGAGTCCTTGGCTTCCTCAGAAGGGTTCATGATCCCTTCCTTCTTGTTTGACGACTGAGTCACCGGCGCGCTGATCGCAAGATGCATGATGGCCGATGTCAAAACAAAGTACGGCACGAACGATGGCGTGCGACGAAGAGTGTAGAGTTGAGAGTGCGAGCGGAGCAGGCCCTGAATCGCATCTGCCGCTTGCGAACAGACATCGCGGGGAGATATCTTTGAACCAATAATCCTCAGCTTGATCAGGGGTCGGAAAAGCAGCAGGATAGCAAAGTGATAGTACATGCTACCGCAGGAGTCAGCGTTGTGGGAAGGAAGAAAACAACGAAGTTCTCAGACCCAGACTACTGGTGAGAAAGTGAGGGGGGACCTACTGTGTGAAGAGAACGGCCGGCGTGAAATTATGGCCGAGACGGAGCACCTCGGGGATGCGGTCGTACCAATTAAGGTACTGCGTGTAGAGGCTGAGAAGGTCACGACTTGTCAAAGGTCGGCCGGGCGAGTGGAGGACATAAAGCGACTGGTGCACGAGTTCGCTCAGTTCACAGAAACACCGGTACACCGATCGTACATTGGAAGGCTGCTCCGCTGAGCGCTGCAGCGGCGCACCTGTACACAGAGTCAGTAGCGAACAGCAAGCAGAGGCTGGAATCGGTGGGAGTTTCATACCGTCGTCAGTATACGGAATCCACAGGGACGCCTCTATATCGTCGATGATGGCTGGTTTGGGAGGCAGGTGAGGATAACAGGAACACTGAGGTAGTGAGCCTGTCGCAAGGGACCAGGCACTTGATGAAAAGTATCGTTAGTTTGGGGCCTCAACCTTGGTTCCGCGTGATCATGAGAAACATACTGGTCAAGCCCAAAAGCGCCCCAGAACGTTGCGGCCTGCACGGCAAGCTCATCTGCATCTCCATCACCGTCGATTTGGTGGAGGCCCATTTCTATTGCAAGCCGGATGCTCTGACCCGCGTAGTACCAGCTCTCGGAATCGCGTCCGCAGCTAGCCTCGCGTATCGACATGATACCCAGCGCCTGGATGGTAGTCAAGGTGTGATGATCCTCCTCCAAGTAGAAGAGACGTTGGCTTTCCTTGAAGAAGTGATCTCCCGAAGTGTACGGGTCATCGGGAACGGCACGGGTGGACGGCTTTGTTGAGAACCGGCAGCCCAAGGCGAGTAGGGCGTTCACCAAAATGGGCGAGCAGTAGCGTGGCCTGCCTTCTTGAAAGTCTTTGAGAAAATGTTCCTTGCTCAAAGAAGCAAACGTGGGATATTCCCAGCAAAAGTAGAGCGCCAGAAGATGTTGAACAAGGACAATGTCTGTCGAGATGTTTGACCAGGTGCTGGCTGGCGCCTTCATCTTGGGAGCCTCGAGCGGTGCAAGGACCTGGTCGAGACCCCTATAGGACATGACACTTGTTTCGACATGTTCGCCGCCGAGAGAGTCGCCCCAGTAGCCAACCTTGTTCTGTGGTGGCTGATTGTTCCCGTCGGTGTTCCAATTCATCGAGTCAGGATGTGATTGGGAGGTGCTCCTCGTGCTGTGGCTGTATGAGGAAAAGTTCCATGGGCTGTTCGGGTCGAGTTCCTGTCTCAGGCCAGACGGCTGGCTGGCAGTCAATGGGCTTTTGTTAGACGGGCCGCCGCGTCCGAGTCCCAGGGTTGCGATGGGAGCCAGAGAAACTGCAGAAGATCCCGAGGCCTCTCCAGTTGACCGACCAAAAGATGGTACCGAGCCGCCAGGCGGCAGGGCCACTCCGAGCCAGTCGGATATGGCCTCTACGGACTGACCGCTGCGCAGGCGCTTGAGGACTTCCTCCCAAGCATCTGGCCGTACGAGGGCAGCGAAGACCTGATCGCTCGAGCGCTGTCGATAGCGCAGCTGCTCAATTTCAGTGCGGAGGTTCTCCTTGGACTGGCGGACCGGTATCTCGTAGACGCACTCAATGTCCTTTTGGCCCTGACAGCGACTACACGGTTTGCGTCCATCACACTGGATGAGGGACGCGCGAGTCAGTCGCGCTTTCTAGCAGCTGGCGGGGGCGGGGCACGTACCTTTGCCCGCTTCTTTCGACATTCTGTGCAGGCATTGGGGGTGACAATCCCCAGCCCTCGACGCCGTTTAGACAGCGGGTTGTGCGATGCTGTTGGTTGCTGGGCTGGTGTCGAGCCCGATGGGCCAACGGAGGGGGGTCCAGAGCTCGAGGGCGCGGATGGTGTTGAGTTGGATTGGGGTGCCGAGGGCGCGGCGGAGGAGGAGGCCTGGCCATCACCATCATGGCTGTCGCTGTTTGCCTCCTCCATCTTGGGAGACGCAGTGCGTTTCAGGATGGGCAATTTTTGCCGGATCGTCGGTTGAACGAGTCAAACCCAGCCTCCTTGGTCGGGAATTTGTATTACGGTCGCGGACAGGGAAGCTTTCGTGGTCGATTCAACATGCTGAGGCCCTCCGCGACCGGCGTATTGGCGGTTGTTAACTTGATTGATCGGCAATATGAAAGCAGAGTGGTTTGCGTTGTGAAGCGACGTTGGGCTATCTCATCTTCCGGTCAGCAGGACACTCTGCAGTTCAGGAACAGAATCGCGCTGGAGAGGTGAACCACGGGAAGTGAGGCATTCCAGTGCGCATCGTTCATGCCATGTGCGGGCAAGTACAGGCAGGCACAGGCAGGCGCGAAGGAGAGATGAAATCAACACTTGCGGGTAGCTTGCGTTCAATGGGGGGGGGGGGGGGAGCTCACGTCCGTCCAGCTGTATTCTAGCTCGCAGCCTCTGTTTGCCTAAGCTCCATGAAAGCAGCAGCAACAGTCAACAATGCGCCAAACAGCTTCGAGGATCGGGATGGCGGAAGCTCTTGGTAAGTTGTGCTTCTCAACAAATGGCAACGGGACAAGGGAGCGCAGACAGTCAGCTTGGTTTGTGCCTTCAACTGGGTCTCGCTTTTCGTCGTGTATATTGTTGGTTTGACCGTCTCGGAGGTTTTTGGCAGTCACGCGTGGAAGGAGATGCGCGGGGTTAGGTGAACATGGAAGGGAATTCAAGAAATCGAGGCCAGGATCTGACTTGCGACACTGAGCTTCGGTGCCACCCCAAAGCATTGCAACGAGCCTATGAACTGCGCAGTTCAGCTGGTGGCAGATGCAAGCCCCCTCACTGACAGCCGATGCCATCATCGGACCAGCATAACTAGGCCAATGGGGAGCTGATGCCGATGCCTGCTCGATGGGAATCCCACCCAATGGCCCCAGGGCTCAGTGGCGCTTGTTTCCCGTCCGAGCTTTCAGAGCTCGAGTTACACTGCGGAGGGCGAGCTCGGCACCTACCTGCCTGTAAGGTACCTGGGCAAGCCGGGGTAGAGACCTTCATTCGCGAGCAGACACGCCTGCTAAGCCGCCTAGCAGAAAGGAGCTATGTGATCCGTAGCGCGGCGCGCCAGACTACATGCAGCCTCCTGACGTCATAATGATGGTTCACATGTGCCCCGGTCGCCAGCGCAACACCGTTCCAAAGTCAATCGTTCTATATGTACCGCCCGGCAACATGGCAGATTTTTACAGATCTACCTCTCAGGCTTGTCGAACCCACCAAGTTACGTACAAGAGACTAGATCCTGCATTGCCTTCCCTGCTCGGTGCGTATTCATGGGGCCCTGCTTGTGGCAGTTTGGTGGCATCGGCGATCACGCTGGCCGGCGGCTGTTACCTGCAAAATCGCATTCATGCATATATCGGCTTTTTGTTCCGTTCAGCCCCCCCCCCCCGGTGTATGCTACAAAAGTCCTCATAACCTAGTCCATACGAAACCCATCCGTGCAAGTTTGCACTTCCAAGGCCTGACAAAAGAAATGGTCTCACGGAGCTAGTCGTGAACGACTGCCGCTTCTCAATAGCCCTTACTCGGGGATCGCCCGTACTTCACCGGACTTCGGCTGTAGTCTCCCTTACTTGGACTCCTTCTCGACGGTGTTTGCGGGGGCGGCAGAATAGTCTTGCGGAACGGCGGTGATGCGCCATCCGTGTCTGTTCCGTCGGCGTCAAAGTCGAGCTGCCGGCGATGAGATGGCGTCTGTATCGGCACCCACATGTAGGCCTGCGCTGAGTCGCCTGGGAATCCCGAGGGCTGCGGGTGGTGGCCCACGTCGGCTGCTGCATTGGAAGGAACGGGGTGCACGGCCTTGGCGCTCGTTCCTATCTGCACATGGCTCCAGGCGTTGAGTCCGAGGCAGAGAAGCAAGATGCCAAAGAAGAAACACTACAAAGACGACAGATGATTAGTAAATGCTCAGTGATCGCAAGAACGCCAAGAGCGCAGACAACAGCGTACCCAGGCATGAAGGCTCATGGTTCCAGCAAATTCGTTGATAACCTCTGCCACCTGTTTGGCCGTGTTCTTGACCCGCATGATGGACTCCGGGTCCTGAATGCGGCACTCGTCCCACTCATCGCACATGGGCTTCAACGCAGGCCTGTCCTTCTTCTCGCAGCCATTGAGGATGTACTGGTGTTGCATTCGAGTGCCTTGGTGACATGTCTCGCCGCGCCGCGTCATGGGCGTTGCAATGTCTTGTGCTGACGTGGAGAACAGAGACTAGCTAAGTAGAGAACACACTGACGACTGCCGACGTTGACGAAGAAGGTCATCCATTGGGCCAGGTTGTCGGGCATATTCGGGTTCTGGTTGATTGTCTGGACAATGGTCTCGAACCAGCTCTTTGACGCGCCTGATTTCTTCTTTGAGCCCTTGCCGCCCTGTTTTTTCTGCCGTTGATATCCATCCTCGTCTTCCGAATCAGATGCAGACGTCTCTCGCGACGAGTCGTAACGCACGTTGCCGACGTCCCGGTCATAGTTGTGCCGCTTCGCTTGCGCAGCGCCCCGGCATGGTCGCGGTGAGCTCGTGAGATCTCGCCTTTGCCCGGCATATGTCGCTTGAGGTGTTGGCCGGGTGACCTTGCATAGCGCAGGTTCTTGTTGATCCTGGAAGGAGACATGCGCCCATGTTGAGGTCCGTGGTGCGATCAACGTCGGGTGTGTCGTTGGGAAGATCCGAGGCTTCAGTCAGCGCAGGACTGCTCTCGGCCTCCGAGAAGAGTGTCTCATCGAAAGGCTTGCGTGGAGTCGTGAAGGCGGGATTCCTGAAAGGTGGTGCCGTGTTGGTATGTTGGATGCGTGGCGAGAAGAGGGAGGTTTGAGGCAACGGAGGCAAGGGCTTCGATGGGCTGTTGGCAAATGGGTTCGGTCGGCCGGAGCTCAACTTGCTGGGAGAACTGAAATCTGCAGCCAGGTTAGCGCTGAAGTGCGAGATCCAAGGCAGGAGTGAGGGTCTGAAGAAGGAAGACGCACCGATGCGAGTCGCCTGGCTTTTGGCGACATGAGAAAATGGACTGGTGGCATCCAATGGGCCCCTTTGATCTTGGTATTCCCACTCCATGGGACTTTCGTACGTTCTGCGATCCATGCTTAATGTAGTATTTTCCGCCCAAGAACTGCTTTGGTCAAGACTGTAACGAAGGAGAAGAACAAGGGCGCAACGGTCGCAACATAGGGCGTGCGCTCCAGGCGGAAAATGAGATGGCCTGGACGTCTGGAATTCTGTCGGCATCCAAAGTAAACATTGCCCCTCGCCTCAGGCAACGCGACCCGCTCGCCGGCCGCTTCATGCCCGCGCGAGCTCTTCCACACTACCGAAGTTTACCCGCCAGCCTGTACGTACCGAGCCCGCGGCGCGTTTATCTGGGAGCAGAGAGAGAGAAGGAAAGTCTGGGCATTGAATAGGCCAGACGCTTGGACCATCGTCACTTCTATGTTCCATACCTCACTTTTCGGGTCGAGGCTAGACCTCCCATCCTCTCTCAACTAGGTAGATGCTATAATCTTCACGCGACATCCGACGGCATCGGCAAATCCTCTTCACGCCATAAACTCACTACGGCACACTCAAAGAAGCACCCGAAACACGCTGATTTGCACGAGGAAACCCACTCACTACGGAAAGGAGAGCCGTCTCACGGCCTAGACACTTTCTTTGATACCTGCTCTTGTCGACGTCGGGTCGCCACAAACTCTTCACAATGTCCGACATCGAGTCCCTTCCAGGCTCTCCGGCCGCCGTCGGTCAAGATACCGTCGACGATGTTGAGGAGCCCCATGAGGGCGTCGACGGAGCCACGGCCGAGGACCTCTCCGACGTCGAGTCCGACGCCCTTTCCGAGATTGACGAGAATCAATTCGAAGACTACGACCCCGAGACGGCGAACATTGAGGATCGTCCCGTAGCCGTGGACGAGGATGTTGCAAAGACCCTGAAGGCCTCCAAGAGGAAGCAGACGGACGGCGACAAGACGAGGAAGCCGAAGGAGGGCCGCCGCGAGAAGAAGCGCTCGCGCGCCGACGAGGACGAGGCTGCGGATGGCGACTTTGATGAGAGCAGGCCATCGCGTAAATCCCGCCGCGGCGCAGAGCCGCGACCCCGCGCGCAGAAACCATCGCCCCAGCCAGAGAACGAGGACCATCTCTCGCCTGAGGAGCGAAGGCAAAGAGCGATCGACCGGACGCTGGACGGTGTCTTCAAGAAGCCTACAAAGAGGAGAAAGAGGAAGGACGAGGAGGTATGTGTTCGCCAAGCTCTAGGTTCCGATGGACGTGATAGGGCTATGGCTTACTAACGTTTACGACAGGACTTGGAAGACGAGATTGACGATCACATTGCCTCGCTGAAGCTTCGCATGGAAGGTGCCTGCGAGTCGGACAACAAGGCTCGTGAGGCCGGCCAGCCCGCCGTCCACAAGCTAAAGTTGCTGCCAGAGGTCACCGCTCTGCTGAACCGTACTACCGTTCAGCACGCCGTGCTCGACCCGGACACCAACTTCCTCCAGCACGTCAAGTTCTTCCTCGAGCCCCTCAACGACGGCAGTCTACCCGCGTATAACATTCAGCGAGACATCTTTACCGCGCTTTGCAACCTGACCCTAGAGAAGGAAGTCCTCCTCAGTTCCGGCATCGGCAAGGTCGTCCTCTTCTACAAACACTCGAAGCGGCCCGAAGTCAGCATCAAGCGCATGGCCGACCGCCTCCTCGGCGAATGGAGCCGTCCCCTGCTGAAGCGCACCGACGATTACAGGAAGCGTCAGATTGAAACGCGCGACTACGACTACGAGTTTGTCCACCCCCACCCCACATTCAGAAGACCCCGGTGACCCCTCCCTGCTAACAAGTTTGTCTCCTCTCCAGCGCTCACAAGGCCTCCCTGCGCAACGCAAACTCGCAGTACACACTCGCCCAGCGTCCCTCCATCTCGGCCCGCGACGCCGAGCGCGAGCGCTTCCTCGCCAACGGCGTCAAGAGCAACCGCGCCCGCCCCGGCGGCCTGCCTGCCAGCTACAGCATCGCCCCCGTGAGCACGTTCGACCCGACGACGGCGCCCGACCACCGCCCCATCGGCGCCAGCGGCGCAGAGGCCTTCCGCAAGATGACCCAGAAGGCGAAGAAGCGTTGAGCAGTGTGGAGATGTAGTAGATTTTGGTGAGGTGGGGCGACGCCCGTTCAAGAGGGCATGTCAACGGTAGGGATTGGGGATACGGCGTTTGGGCTCTTGTCATGTCAGATAGGGATATCGCGATTTTGTGGCCCCCTCCGCCTGCTCGAGACCGCTGCGCGCTCCGCGTGGCGATTTTCTGTCTCGTCGAGATTGGCACCAATTCACAAGATTTGAACATCAAAACCCGACCCACAATGGCGCCCCTTTCTTCATCATTCGCCGTGTGTATATGGCCATGCATGTATTGCGAAAGAGGACCTACAGAGAAGAGAGAGCGGCGGGACGCAAGATGCACGCATTGCACGACCTTGGGCTGCGTGGACTGATTGACGAGCTTATTTCACATGTCATCGCAACTCGTGTGGCCACTTGTGAAAGACGTGCAGTGATCACGCAGTAGTGCCCCGACATGACCCGTGGACTCTCAATTGAGTGCTCACTTTGATTCCAAGGCACAAACTCCATGAAAAAGTCAGTGGTCTATCTATCCGTCATGCAGACCGACAAGCCATGAATAACAAGCTCCCAGCTGCGGTACTCCTCAAACCGGTTCCACCAATTGTGGTGTAGGCTGCTCGGCGTATAGCAATGTGTAGTGTAGCAACGTCGGCATGTCCCTGTTTCCTCGGCCCATCCTCTGTTCGTCCAGTGCACGTGTTTGTTTAGCCTCTCACAACAACGCTCTTCCTTAGACGTGGAGGCACAGCCATTGCCCAGACTTAAAACCCGCAACGAGAGGAACCAAGCAAACGTTGACCAGCGATGTGTTGTGTTGTGACGAGACGAGGAAGGGCTCAGCACCTTTCGTATCCCCAAGTTGTCCTGTGCGGTGTGAAGTGTGTTCCGATTCATGTTGTCGTACGTAGTGAAATCCACTACCGTTTCCTGATCTCTGTTGCCCAGCCCTCAATACCTTCGCCGCGGCCTCCCACCTCAAGGCCCTGAACCTTAATTCCCTTCATGCCAAGCGTGTCAGTGAGCCACGCGTGTCCAGCCATGCCGCCAGCATTGGCACGCTTTTCTGGAACGAGCTCGAGCATGGGGCCAAGGAAGTCGGCGATGCGCTTAGCCTCCTCTTCTTTGAAATGGTACTTCTCTCTTAGCACATCGGATAAAGCCCAATGACGGAGCCTGTGGATGTTGCGTAGTTCGCCCTTGCGATTGAAGATCTCCTGAGACCACTTCCCAGACAAGCAAAGCGATTTCGGAAATGGGCCGAGAAGCTCAATTATTTGAGCAATGTGGTCGTCGTCTTTGCCGTACTTGGTACCGGACTGGGGGTCAAAAAGATAATCGCCCGTGATGAGCTCAAATGTCTGTCACTGGTCAGCGACTCGTCAAAAGGAGATAGTGTGCGTCGACGTGGACAGGATCTTGAAGGTCTTACCATCGCAGCCATGCTCCAGACATCGGTGCTCGCACCCCATTTCGCACCCAGAATGACCTCGGGGGAACGATACTGCCTAGTTTGAATATCATTGGTGAAATGATGGTTGACCCAGCAGGCATTGCCGAGGTCGGCAATCTTGACGCTGATGACCTCGAGTGTGAAGCCATCGTCCGCCTTGCGCCTTCTCGCCAGACGATGCCGACGAGCTGCTCGCCTTGTCGAGGGAGATACCAGAGACCTCCCTGGTGAGAAGATCGCTGTACAAGCGACGTCAGCATTCACTGTCGTGATGGGACATTGCAGAAGGAAACGTACGCGGTCTTTTCACGCTGCTTCTGGTCGGCGCTCTTGTCACGCTTTGGCGAGTTTTCTTTGGATTTGCCTGTGACAACTCGTCAGTCGATGTCTTTCTCCCCAAATGGCATGCATGGATGGGGGCAGGTGGGGGGTTGCAGGCCTCCATCGTGATGACCGATGCGGTGTGCGCGGGGCTGATTGGAAGGTGGGGTAGAGTGCGAGGAGGGGGCTGCATTCTTGCGCGACCGCACATACCTTCGTGCAGCATCTGCCCGAGGCTGCTGTGAGACTCGGACGATGGGAACATGTTGTTTTGGTTGAAACTCGCATTGAGGGGAGAGGGTAGAGGTTGGCTGCCGGTGATGAGAGTTCTTCTCCTCCTGCGGCCGTTACGGTTGCCTTCCTTCTCGCTCGTGTCGCTCTTAACGACCTTCTTGACAATCTGCTCGACGTCGCCAATCTCAATCAAGACGTTTTCGGGCTTCAGGTCGGTATGGATGATGCCGCATTCGCGGTGGAGGTAGTCGAGACCCAGCAGGACCTGCTTCGTGATTTGCTTGACCAAGGGCATGGGGATTCCCCTATGGTTCCACTTCTTGATCAGGCCGAGCAGGTTCTCGCCCAAGACCTCAAAGACCATGCAGACGTGGGTGCCATTGGGTCCCTTGTGGTCGAACGAGTCGAGAAGGCTGACGACGTGCTTCCGGCCAGGGTGGTTGGGCTTGGCCTGGACAATCTTGTTGAGGAGCTTGATCTCGTCGACGGCGGTTTCGGTGTAGTGGCGGCGGAGCGAACGACCTTGAGCGCAACGTGCTTGCCGGCCGTATTGTCCCGCGAGAGCCAGACAGTCGAGAAGTGACCCCATCCAAGCTTTCGCACGACCGTGTATTTTCCATCCTTAAAGCGCTCCCCGATCTGGACGGGGGTGATAACACCCTTGCAGTAGTCCTCAGAGTCTTCCCTCGTCGGCGGTGTTTTCTTGCTCGTCTGACGACGGGGACGATGGCGACGCCATGGCGGACAGTTGATGGGCTCTGCGTGGAGAGAAGAGTGGTTAGCAGGTGGTAACAGAAGAGGTGGTGGGCGCCGCAAGCGCCCGACAAAAGAAACGGCGGTGCAAAATTGGCGGGGAAGCTGAGGGTTTCGCGACCGGGCCTAGGCAGCGCGGCGGGTAGGTACAACATTTCGGGCAGCAGAACCTTGTTTTGATGAAGCTCATCTTCGCGACATTGCGCGCAAAGCGCAATCAGGTTGACAAGGGAAACTCGTAAAGCAAAAGGCAAAAGGCGAAGGAATGGTGCAGTGGGAGAGTGCCAGAACCGGATCCGGTTCAACGACTGTCGCCGGGTTAAGCCATGTGGTGAGGATGGAACAAGCAGAACACAACTTGAGGTGTGCCCGACGAGGCGGGCGGGTCTCTCTTTGAGGCACGGAGCAGGGGGGCGAGAAGAGTGCGAGGAGGGGGGGGGAGATGGTAGGCCAGTTATGCCCAGCAAAATGCTGATGAAGAACGATAGGACAAGAGGTTAGGGGGACGTGGAGCTGAGCGGGAGCAGCAGACTGGACAGGAACAGCCTCCTCCCCCCCTGCGATGTGCATGCCACTGGGCAGCTTGCAGCGTGTGCCGCCGCCTGCGTACCGCCTGCCAGCCTCTGATGATGATCAGGCCTTGCCTCTGACCGGTTCTGATAGGTCTGAGCGGCGCTCGCGTGGGTGCTGTTCGAGTCGCCTGCTCGCCTCTTCGCCTGGCCGCAGCAGCCCGCCTGTACAGCTAGGCCCGTGTTTCGACCCCAGTAGCGTCTCTCGTGTCTTTTCCTGCTTGCTTCCTCCACCCCGCCACATGAGCCTGACCCCGACCGAGTCGCAAAAATAAATGGCGCGGGCCTGTAAATCAACATGGGAAGGAGGGGGAGGGCAGCGCGCGCACAAATGATGTTCATGTCAAGTGAAAAAAAAGGAGACAGCGAGGAAAGTCGAATGGACATACTGGGGAGTTTCTGTGGTTATGATGGGCTTGAGGGCTTCCTTCTTCTTCTTCTTGGGCGCCCCCGCGCTCCCGTTGGCGACGGCAGATGTTGCGACAGGCTCGAGTTCAGGGTCGGGATCGGACTTTTGCGTGGCCGAGGCCTTCTGCGCTGCCGCAGCCTCTTGGGCCTGTTCCTGCTCGCCGGCCATGCTGTGTTGCTGTGATGCGCGGTCACTGTTGTTCTCTCGACGCAGCGGTGGTCAATTGGTGGGTGGCGATTGTCTACCCAGCTTGGATCTGGATTCTGGTCAGATCGGGGTTGGTTGAGGTGCTGTCAGGGCGATAGTCGGTTTGCGGTTGCTCGGCTCGGTCGCGCACGCAAGTTCTGTGCATGCAATTCGTGCGGGTCGCCGTGGTGAGATAAGATGATCGGGCCTCCGCGTTGTCAGAGGGGGAACCCGTGCTAGGGTGATACCAAGTGCTGCTGGTCGTGGGGAGAGGCTCCTTGCGTGCGCGAGAAGATTGTAGTCGGCGCTTCGGTCGACTGGTGCTGTGTTGCCTGGGGGTTAGGGTTTTGGGGTTCGGTCAAGCAGAAGCCAAGATTCCGGGTGTAGTTCAAGCGCGATGCAGTGCAGATGGGGGATCGCGCGCGATGGTGAGGAGTGTCTAGAGTCTAGAGTCTAGTTGCGGATGGGGTGGTGCAGGTCAAGACGTAGTCCGTAGCGAGAGTTGCGTTTCGGATGACTTGAGGCTGAGGACGTCACTGAATTCGCGCGCGCTTGTGCTGTGGTGGCATCCGTCTTGACGATATGTACTTGGGGGCCGGCGCGGGGTAGTTGTCGGTGTCGGCGCAAAAGAAAGCTCAGGGCAGCAAGTCGAGGCCTCGTTCGGTCTCTGTTGCGGGAGAATGGGGAGGCAATGATGATGCAAAGGTGGACGGGAAGCAAGCTGTTCAAGGCTGGGTGAGAGTCGGAAGACCGGGGCCAGAGGATGCAGGATCCTCAGAGGCAGGACGAGTAACCTGAACCGATGTGTTGGGCTGCAACAGAACGGGAAGGAAGCGTCAACAACAGCCGCAGCGATGGAGGGGGGCCAGTAGAGCATGCGTGCGAGCGTGCGAGCCCGAGAGGGCGTGATGATGTAAAGGCGCGGCTGGGCCACCCCTGGCAGGCGGAGCTTGTCAAGATTCAATGCAAGCAAGCAACCCTGACTGTTGGTCGGTCTTGGGTCTGAGAGGCCCTGACAGAGTCGTTGAAGGATTGCGCGGGGCGACAGGGCGGTCGGATAAGCAAGCAAGCAGTCAACAAGCACTGTGTCGGCGGCACGAGGTACACGTAGATGTGATGGATGTAGTTCACTTGTCGTTGATGGAGACATGGTTATCAGCTGTTACATTGCCATGTGTAGATGGTGATCTGATCAGGGACACCTAGGCAACTGGAGGACGCCGTGGAGCAGCGCTGTCGATTCAGGGCGGTGTTAGTCCACGGGCAGGCCCCGAAGCCAGGGCACCTACCGTAGGTGCCTACCTACCTGTAAGTGAGGTGCCTGTAGCTGGAAATTGTTGGGGTTGCCAGGCGCCTGCCTGCCTGCCTGCCTGCCTGCCTGGGTAGCTGCGGTGCAGGTCCACAACAGTGGACATGCCACTGCCACCACGTAGCTATCTAGGTAGGAGGGTACCCTTCCTACATACTACTTCACTGCCTAGGCACCTTGGTAGTGAGAACAACAAACCACCCTGTACTGAATACACTTGGATAGGATGCTCCTGCTAACTGCAAGATGCATGGGTATGGATTCCGCATATGCGCTGCATCGCCAGTTCCCAAGTCAGTCAGGTCGATATACGAACTGGCTGGGACATAGCACGTCTACATGTTGAGCTCGGGGAACTGCACCTGCTGAAGCAGCTTGGAGGCGGCCCCCCAAACCGCAGCCATGGCAAAAATGCTGAGGTCGATGCTTTTGGTTCCAGCAATGAGGTCACAGCGGGTCAGTCACACAACGTCGGCCCCACCACTTTTCTTGGGAGGGGCACCTTCTGTCCATGGTACGCACACGCGCGTTTCTTGGGAACTCTCGTCATGGTCCATTTTGAGTTCTCGTCGTGTACACACACCTACTCTAGGGTAGGTAGGTTTCGACATGAGTGCTCAAAAGGGCACATTGATCCATCTTGCCCGCCAGGAGCATATGGACGAACTGCTAGCTACTCAGTCACGACACAGCATCCAGCCGTTCGACCTGTCATCAGTTCAACCTTCTGTACCGCCGTCTCTATCCCAGCCCCTCCAACCCCTCCCCTCAAGCCCAGGATCCTGGCCCTGCTTGGCTGCCTCTGGGTGTGCCTGGTTGACCCTGCGAATCATGGCCCCAGTCGTCCCTTCACAGTCACGTTTCGAGAGGAAAAGGGCATCTCCTATGACTTTTCCAGCCACATGCTGTCGAATCTGCATTCGCATTGGGCCAGCACCCAGCTTGGGGTCATTGTTCGCCCTTGTCGCCTGACCACCCTTCCATCACAGGACGCTCAAGGACGTTCCATCGGACCACGGCCATCAGGACAGACAGCTCTTGGCTGCGGGAACGCCACTTTCTGCACAGCATCTGTCACATTCACCGACATTCAGACATGCGCGAAGAGAAGGATTCCATACCGAGGTAGGTGCTCGAAATCCAATACGCTGACTAAGCCGACCAGTCTCCTTTCATTGCCATGCCATGTTTACTGGTTACACGATGATGAAGAACGCTGGACGCTCGCATCACACGAATTGTTCCGGTGCTGTGATACCCCCTTGAACCTCTATGGCAGTAACAGGCGTGTTATCCGCCACGGCAGTCTCATCGCGGCGCCGGATAAACGACTTGAGCGTCTGCAACGCATCTGCGAGTGGTGGACGTTCAACCCAATATTCCTTCATCAGCTTTACGGCGTATCTTCAAAGCGCTTCAACACTTGCCGTTGCCGTTGCCGTCGTCGGCGAGGGTGACAGTTCCGCGTGTGACTTGTCGAAACCATTTATCAA
>NW_003315037.1:1411481-1412637 GCF_000150825.1 Verticillium alfalfae VaMs.102
CCTGTTTCGATTTGTGCTTAGAAGCTTCGATGGTTGTGTCCTGTATAGCTCCGACATGTTTGGAGTGCTGGATGTAGTTCCTTTTTGTATCTTCGTGAGACCGATGCGAGCTATCTGTGGCGTTCTCGATTTCTTTGTCGGTGATCCTCTGTCGTTGAAGAACACCTGAGGAAAGGCTTTGGCAGAGAACAATGCACTTGTTGGTCTTGTCGTTGAGATGGACAAAGACATCAGGTTCCGACAGGGACCTTGTTGTTCTCTCGACGTATTAGATGAGAAATAGGTGAATCATCCTGGTTTCGTCTCACCAGCGGTAGCTCCGGAATCGGTTCACAGTTCTGTAGAAATTGCTCAAAATCTTCGTACGACAGCTACGTCAGGTGGACATCGTGGGTTTCACTCTCCTTCGTCAAGACCCATCTACACTCCTCTCACATCCGACTATTCCATGAATAAGGAGCAGAATTGAGCGATTTTCATAATAGGACTTCACTTGGACATTCGGGAAAGCCTACCTCACGAGCACAATGGGCATTGATCTTTGCGCATACAAGAGTGTAACAGTCATGAATATGAATCGAGGACACCCTTTGTTGAGGAAATATGGAACCCGGTTTTTAGATACGCAATCAAGGGAGCCAAGCAGAACACTTGTAAATTCACACCTCGATATCCGAGGCAGACCTGTTAGAGGAGATTATGACCAGCTCTCATCATTCATTACCACGTTGACTTCTTTTTGCCAAATCGTAAAACGCCCATGACTCTCCCAGAGAGAACCCACTGTGTGCCAACTCAGGCGACTCCTCAGTAAGGCACACACTTCCGCATGGCAGACCCAGAAAACAAGGCCGATCAAGCCTTTCCCGCCCATCCTATGCACACACCCACTCGTTCACTTAACCACTCTCGCAAGGAAAAGGGGAGGGGGGGGGTATCATATAACACACAATGCGCGCAAAAGACGCACGCCCATTGCCCAAAACAAACCGCACAGCCGTCTAAACCCAGTACCCCCCAGCCTCCGCCTGCGTCCTCTGCCACCTCTGCGCCTCAGCGAGCCTCTTCTCGAGCTCCTCATTCTCCCGCGCCAGGTGCTCGTTCTTCTTCTCCAGGTGGCTGATGTACTCGGTGCCTTGCTGAGGATGGTGGGAAT
>NW_003315037.1:1412737-1413813 GCF_000150825.1 Verticillium alfalfae VaMs.102
CTGGAGCTGCATGGCGCAGCGCAAGGGCGGGGCACGGCGTCGCGCAGGGCGAGGATCTTCTCGTTAATGTTGACGCGGTAGCGCTTCTCGATGAGGTTGTGCGGGTTCTTGCTCGGGTCGGCGGCGCCGGCGCCGGCGTGCTTGGTGCGGCGTGCCGGGGGCTCCGGCGAGGTCGAGCGGGACGAGGCCGAGTCGTCGCAGGTCGACGATTTGCGTTTGAGATCGGCGGGACGGCGGGCGGGCGCGCGTTGGGCGGCGCGCTGCTGACTGCGGGTCTGGACCTGTGCCGCGGGTGCCGTTGGTGTGGTCGAGGACTGAGACTGGGACCGAGATTGCGTCATCCGCGCCATCCGGGCCGTGGCGGCCGCTGGCGGGTTGGCGATGGGCAGTGTTGATGGTGCGGGAGCCGACTGGAAGAGAGGTTGGACATCGTTGAGATCACCGCCAAACGCCACGCTTTCGGACATGAGATCCAAGGGGTTGGCGGCTGGGCTGAGTGTGGGGTTCTGCGCCTGCGCGTCGACGAAGGCCAAAGGACCGCCGAAGGACTCGCCGTAGTAGATGTCGAGATCGGGAGACATGTCGCTCTTGTCGAGGTAGGCGGGCCAGTCAGGGTCGATGGGCAGCTGAAAAGCGTTGCCAAAGATGGGAGAGATGGGAGAGCCTCGTGAGGGCGCTGAGTCGGCGCTGAAGTCGGCCTGAGGGTCGTAGTATGAAAGTGGCGACACCTGTTGCGGGCTCTGTCGAGGTGTTAGCTGTGGATGATGCTTGGTTCCGGCCGGCTTCACCAGGCACTGTGGATCACATGGTCTGAACAAGATATCTGAGGTGGGCGGGGAGAAGCAAGCAGGAGAGGTTCAGGGAAGGGCTAGGAGATGAAAAGATAAGAAGATGATGTTACACACCATATCAAGGCCGGTCTGGGGAAATTGAAGGCGGTCAAAGGACTGCTGCTGTGCTATCGTGGTGTCCATGGCGGAATGGAGTTGTTGAGTGCTGAGAGCACTGTGTGAAGATGTGTATGCTGAGTGGAACGAGTCGACGTCAGATCAGAAGGTGAGAGCCAGTGGACTGAA
>NW_003315037.1:1414990-1416743 GCF_000150825.1 Verticillium alfalfae VaMs.102
CCCACCGGAAGAAGTGGAATGAAGCAAAGGTTGGATGGTGGGGAGATGGGCAGGCAGATATACGTCGGACCCGGGCTAGGCCAGGGATGCACAAGGTAAAGATGGCCGAGAGGCACAAGGGAACGCAAAGAAAACAGCACGGAGTCTTGTCGGGGTCGGAGAGGTACGGGCGTGGGAACTGGCGATGAACGCCCGGGCAACATACGAGAGCTAAAGTGACAAGCGTCTGCGTGGGCTCGAGAAGTGACAAAAGAAAATGCGAACAGGCAGGACAAACGGCCGAGGCGGGCTTGGTACATGTGGTCCCCAGCAGGCCATTTCTTGATCCATTTGTCAACTGGGCGGGGAGCCCTCCATTACCAGGCAACATCAGGCAGAGAAAGGTACATTCACAAGAAGACACTTTCAAGGGCGGGGCCTCGGAGGGACCCGACATACAGTCGTAGCCGGAGCCAGGCCTGTCAGGAGGAAGAAATAAACAGCATGTCTCGTCTCGTGGTGCCGGTCTGTACTGTTAGGGATAAGGGGGTTTGCCTCGCTTCGGGATTTGAACGGGGCCTGGTCAAGGCGTGGGAGGTGGCATCCGGCAACGTGCAGAAGCTTCAGATGCCGTACCTAGTTAGCTACCTTATTCGTTGGGACAGGAGAACTACACCCCTTGACGTTTTCTCCCGCCGAGCGAAGCGCCACCACAAGGCGCGGCGTGGCACGGCATGACGGGGAGCTCCAGCCTGGCGTCAGAGTTGGCGCCGCTGTGGTGCGCCCTCGATGCCTCGCCCTTATGCTGGCTCCCCTCGACCTGGCTGGCTGCAAGCAAGCAGCTGGACTGCACAGCGGGTACTGGCAGACAGACAAACGGACAAGACTAGCAGCGCAGGGCCTAGTCTTCCTTGGTTCTAGTGTAAGGCGTAGATGAAGCAGGGATCACGGAGTAGCGAAGCAAAAGACACGCTTGGTAGGCAGATCGTCTCTGGTACCTATTTTTCGTTCAGACCTGACAGGTGACAAACGAACAAGCCTTTCGGATGGGGGCATGATTGTGCGTTTGGCACATCTCGATGGCGTCAATCATGCCAATTTGGGGGCAACGCTGGCACGGGTGAAAAGTGAGGGGGATCTTCATGGCAAACGCTCCTGGGCACTCTTGGGTCCTGTAGGCGAGACAGACTCAGACTGGGACGACTCGCTTTGCATGCGAATCCGGGGAAGTGCCGCGGGTGATCCCCCAAAGGGCCCCCCCCCCTCCCCATCCGCTGACTCGGCTTGTCTCTCCTCCTCGGATTCGCAATCATATTGTCGAGTGAAGTGATTGATGGCAGCAAGCATCGTGGAGTGGTCTCGGTGGTCCAGCATGCTCCTTAGTGCATGGCGGAATTTGACAGCGCGCTGCTGGAGGAGCATGCTCCCTCATTGAAATTGCTGATGTTTGTTGTGCTCAAGCAGGAAGCCGAACAGTGTGTGTGTGCGTGTGTGTGTGTAACAAGCGCACCGGACCCGGATCTAGCCCACCAGGTACCAGATGCGGCGGGTCAGACGGAAGCAAACAACGCAAAACCAAGAATAGAGTCGAGATCTCGATCCAAAGAGGACCCTGTGATGTCACGCTCATGGAGTTCGATGCATGGCAGTCGGGCGAAGGGGAGGGAAACAAAGGTCCCTGCAGTGCTCAACCGGCGCATCTACGAGAGATCGAAGACCGCCCGTGTGCGAGAACAGGACGGGCAACACAGCCGTTCGAGCGTGGAGGAAATGG
>NW_003315037.1:1416949-1436783 GCF_000150825.1 Verticillium alfalfae VaMs.102
ACCGTCTGCCCGATAAGCGACAAGTATCCCAGCACTCTATTTGAGCCGCGGGGGTACTTCTCAGCTATCTCGGAGCGATACCGGGACACCACCGAGCGACTCTGCCCACAGTTCTTCCGTCATTTCCCGACATGTTGACCATTTTTTCCCCATCGCTTCAATACCAAGGCATGATGAATGGAGAGTGAATCGAGCATGTAAATTCATCAGACTCCTCTAGGTCTGCTCCGTGGAAATAGCCATACTGACCCCAAACTTGACCATGCTCGTGTCCTGATCGCCAGACGCCTTCATCTTCGGTCAGCATCACGGGGCGACCGTGTGCCGGCGACTCTTCGTCAGCTTTCGACGCTAAAAGGCCTCCGAGACCTCAGAATCATCCTCCCCGCGGCCCGGCGGCCCACTTGCTTTTGCTCTTCCGTCCGCCCTCGTGCTTTCGGGGGACCCCTTGCCGACGACCGAACACGATCACGCAAGCAAGGCCTTTGGCACTTTTGCTGTTCACCACGTTGTAGACTCAGAGATGAGAAGGAATCGCCACAGGTCGTACCGCGTTTTCTCCGTACCATACACCCGAGCTACACGCCGCCTTCAACTCCTCCATATGCTCCACAGCCTGATAGACGCCGTCTCACGAGACATGCGATCCCTCCCAATCACACGACATACTCACGTCGCCGTGGCGCTTCACCGTACCGGAATGCCGGGTCGCTTCAAGTCTTTTGGTTGGGTCCCAGCGCTCGTGCCGAGCCTGGACCTCAATTAACCCTCCGGCTACGCACTGGATCGACACGTCGCCGACGGTGCTGTCACGTTGATCGTCGTTGGCCTTTTTGGCGTCTCCTCTAGTCGAACGCTGTGCCTTGCACGAGTGCGCGTCTGTCTTACCTGACCGGGGTTGAAGACGCACAAAGGCCGCCATGTCGAGGCGTCTCCGTTTCTTGCACTGACTTGACCCCTCAGGGGCTTTAGACTTTATCCGACAAGTGTCACTTCGATCGCCACGCCTTCGGATGGTGACTGAACAATTCGTGAATAATACTGGGCGTGCGCCACGTGTTTCATCAATAGTGTATAGTAAACGGGAGATGCTGACTTTTGACTACCGTAGTCCGAATGACTGGTGTCCCTGATGTACGCTGGGACGCCTCTTCCTGGCGAGATTATGACCGCCGAACGTACCTTTTTACCTGCTTATCACGAGAATGATAAAAGAAGAGAGAGATCAAGAAAAGGGGGTGAAAAAAAGGGGGAGGGTAAGGCAGAGAGAGAGAAAGAGAGAGAGACAAGCGACCAAAAGTTGTCGCCTCCCTCACTGGTTGTAGTACAGATCCTGCTCTTCCTGCTTTTTCTGCAGCAGACCACCTTCGACGCCCAGATCGCCGCGAACGTGCTCTTTTCCAGCCCACAGCAGCTCTCTGTCGCGCAGGACCTCAGCCGTCCACGCCTGCGCCCGCGGCGTCCGTATGCGCCCGGCGACGGCAAAGAACTCGCCGAGGTCAACGGCGAGGTCGGCGTCGCGCTCGTACTCGAGGGCCTGCAGCATCATCTCGAGCTTGTCGAGGTCCTGGGCAAACTCGCCCTCGGGCGTCAGGCCGGCCTCAAACTCGATCCAGAGGTGGTGGACCTCGCGGCCAAAGTCGCCCCAGTGCGTCGTCATCCAGTGCATGGCCGCCTCTTCGCGGTGCGTCTTCTCCTCGCGCGAGACGCCGTCGGCCGGCGTTATGTCGCCCACGACCGTCTCGGCGAGGTCGTGCACGAGGCACATCTTGACGACCTTGGCCTGGTCGAGGCTCTGCGGCGCCAGGAGCGCCATGAAAGTCATGCGGTGTGAATGATCAGCGACTGACTCGGGGCTGCGTTTCACGAGAGTAAAGGAGACAATGTCAGCTCAAACGGGGCGCTCAGGCAGGGCAAGGGGGGGAGAAGTCAGGTACTGACTCGATGCCGAAGCGTTTCCAGCCCTGGCGTTGCAGCTTCTTGAGGCGGCCTGCGAGGGAAAAGAACGAGACGGGCGAGGTCGTGGCGTGGAATCCCGTCTTGGCGAGAGCGTCCTCGATAGTCCAGCCGCCGCTGAACTTGCGCGGCGGTGGGATGGGATCAAAGGCCATCATGCTGCGTCCTGT
This sequence comes from Verticillium alfalfae VaMs.102, assembly GCF_000150825.1. NCBI lineage: Eukaryota > Fungi > Ascomycota > Sordariomycetes > Glomerellales > Plectosphaerellaceae > Verticillium > Verticillium alfalfae. The sequence continues at coordinate 1,419,076 of NW_003315037.1, forward strand.
TGTCCTTGGTCTGGCCGTTCTGGATGTGGTGCTATATGACTGCTGGGAGTGGTGCTCTATGGCTGTTGGCTGGAGGCGGCTAGGAACGTTCCTTCAGTTCCAAGTAGTTGAGATTAAGGAAGACGAGGTTGCTCAGAGTCAAGTGGACCAGGTGATGCTGTGATAGTGGCGTAAGTGTCCATCGAGGCAGGAAGAGTCCAGTTACCCCGCTTTTGACAGCTCGGCCCGTGCCGTCATACAAACAGCAGTGGCAAGTCCCCGTGAACCCCGGCGCTTGCCCTCCCTGCTCGGTGGCAAGGCTCGAGGAGGTTATCTGGCCCAGCCGTAGGGATACATCGCTCACCGGCCAACACCCTATCTATCCACGATCAGTCGTAGCGTTGATCTCTGTTGGCATCTCTGATGGGCCGTTCAGCGCTGTCGTTATCAGGTTCAGGTCTTGCAATGTCATGTTGGGTGGATGCATCTGATCAGATCAGTTACAAAAGAGGAACCCCTGGGCCTTGGCTTGCGGGGAGAAATTGCTAAAGACTCATGCTGGGCGCATCTTTGGATCATGAACATGTCCTCAAAGATAGAAATGCTAAGCTGAAACTATACCGCAGCCGAGCCTCTCTGGTCGGCCCGAGCATGCCAGTAGGAGGAGACGAACAAGACTGCGTCGGCGGTCAATTTTCAGAACCCTGCGTATGTGACCATTTTTGGTTACCCAGTCAGATCCTCAGACTCTGATTTGACCCCTCATCTAGCTGCTTCCAGCTGATAGCGGCCGCATCCAATGCTGCAATTCAGGCTGAACGACATCAACGTTACGCAAAGTCTCCATTTGTTGGCTGGCCTGGTGTCAATAAGAAGCCAATTGCATGGACGGACAGGGCACGAGGAAGATGACGACTACGCTCAGCATGTCGTCGGCTCCTGTGACCAGCGGAGGATCCGGATCAAGCCCCCAATGAACTAATAAACGCACATGAGCAAAACAAAATCACAGCAGCCAGGCTCATCATCACTTTATTAATCTTAAGCCGTCTACAGGTATTTCGGTCGGTCGAATTAGGTCCCGGAGATCCACTCGATGACAAGATACAATCGGGAGACAGTCACGCTGCCGACTACCGCGCGATTGAGAAATCAGTCAATTATCGACATATTGTACCTCGTCTATTCTTTGCGAACAGTGAATAGCCAAGTCTATGCTTCCAAGTTCGGCCGATCAGACTGTCGGCAAGAGGCGCGAATTAAGCGACCATGAGAAAAGGGTAAGTACTGTTTACCCCTTCACATGCCTTGTCATCCACGTGTATAACACAGCAATTCATTGTCCACACTCTGGTTTGGACGACATTAAAACTATTCCGCACTATACAGGGCATACGTCCCATCCACCAATCCTGACAGGCGCATATGCTTGGTCAGGTTTAACAAATGCACCAAGTTGAATCTGTTCATCCATATACGTAGCCCAAATCAACATTCGATCGACAGGATCGATGATCGCCAATACTCGGAATCTTCCCATAGGTTCCATATCACTCCACCCAGATGCAATCGTGAATTGGCCACAAGTTTGATGATCCCCTGAAGACTGTGATGCTGGGAGGCCATGGCCAGCAGTGGTGGCATACGTGCAATCGAGAGGGGCATCAACTTGTGTATTGATGGAAAATTCAAATATGCATTCGACATCGTCTGCATCGCACTGCCTTCGGAGAGATTGAATGATCCATTGCGGTTGAGGACCGGTCATAGAGGAGAGGTTGTGAAATATATTGGTAGACGAGACTTTCCAGGCTTTGGCTATAACCACAAGCAAGATCGAGAAGTTGCGCTGGAGCATTCCAACGAATGGTAGAGATGAGATGCAGTAAAGGTGGGTTGTCTAATGTAGATGACGAAAATTTTGTCAGATCTCCTACTTTCGGAAGTCAAGACTTTTCAATCGAACAACGGAGATAAAATCCTGAATGTCAATCAGGACATAAACTGAGGTATTTATTCATGAATCTCCCTGAGATGCTCATACATGATTCACTGCTGAATACAAGGCAGGATGATATCATTTCAAGAGAAGCTCTCACCGACATGAAGCATAAGATAGCTGTCCAAAGACTACACCAATCGATGGGTGTAGTATGAAACAAGTCGATCTCATAACGAAAGGATCTTTCACCGACACGTATCATTGGGTATATGTTCAGAAGACTATTAAAGACAGTTGGCGTGGCATGAGACACGCCGAGATGTCACTTGAATGCTTCCTCACCGACAATGACCCTGCGTCCGGTTTTAGGTTCAGGTTTCTTTTACCAAGTCCTACAACGAGACAGGTAATTTTCATCATTGAGACTTTTTGCCACCGATATTTCGCCAAATGAGTTATAACAGATCAGGTTATCAGTATACGTTGCTTTCTCCAATCCGAAAATACTAAAGCATGGCTGGCTTTTAACCCGCCCTCTTTTTACACAAGACTACATGGTTTCTACCCTGCAAGGCAAACACGTACTCTGCACCAATGGCCAAAATAACCCCCCTGCACTATTACGATGACATTCCTCTATTCCATAAGTTTGCTATGACATTACTCTTCGTATACGACGATCTATTAGACCCCCGAAAGCTTCGCGAAAGCCTTGAAAGTCTAGTTCAGCAAGATGGCTGGCAAAAGTTGGGTGCGAGGTTGCGTCGCAGTGTAGGCAAACTTTAGAAACCGTAGTACCAGCTTTGCCGCTGTCGCTAATGCACGTATCTAGCTATCGGGGGGGCTGGAGTATCATACACCATCTACCTTTGGCGAACATTGCCCTGCCATTATGTTTCGGCTTGTCCAGCATTCGTGCAGTGTTTCTGAGCACCCAAACGCTTCGAAGCTCCCTGTATCGACCGATGGCCCGAGTGTTTTGGCCGACACAATCAGTTTCCGAGGCCTAGCTTTTCACCCAGACACTCCTCGTCTGTTGAAAGACTACTTAGACGCAGATATACCGCAATTGGGTCTCTTCGTCAATTTGTTCGACGACGCCACGCTTGTTTCGTTATCTTTCCCACACACTCTGTGCGACATGGTGGGGACAGGAGTTCTCCTGAAAGGGTGGCAGGCTATGCTTGACAATCGACCAGAAGATCTGCCGAACCTTTGGGGACACAACTTCGACCCACTTGAACAATTCGGATCCGGGCCTCAAGAAGTCTACAAACTTCAAAACTACCAAGCCTCTACTTTCGGATTGATAACGCAGTTCGGCTTGAGAAATGCTTCCGGCCTCCTGTTAGGCACAGCCACCAGAAGCGTCTGCGTGCCTTCAGCTTTTATCGCTCGCATGAGAAACAGGATACTGGGTGAGCTGATCGCTCGTGACCCCAGCAACATCAACCCCTTTGTCAGCGACGGTGACGTCTTGTGCGAGTGGTGGAGTCGGGTCGTCTCCTCACAGGTTGTCAGAAATAAGAAGAGTACTTTGGTGATCAACAACGCCATATCTTTGCGATCCGCTCTTTCCCAAGACTTGTTACCGGCCGGGAAGAGTTACCTTTCCAACGCCATGGGAGTTGTTACAACCATTGTCCCCATGGAAGATGTGTTGGGAAAGCCCCTGGGTTTGGTGGCAAATAGGATTCGCCAATCCCTTAAAGAACTTGGGAAGAGAGAACAACTAGAGGCCTATGCCTCCTTGATCCGGAAGTCGTCTCGGAAGCTCAATCCTGCGTTTGGAAAGGGAAACTTTCACGTCATCTCGTTTTCCAACTTCACTAAAGCAGACTTATTTGGAACCGACTTCTCCGCGGCGATTATATCTGAGTCTTCTGCGGCTACGGATACCATGAAAGTTGGTCGACCAAGGTGCATTGAGTTTTGGGAAGGCTACAAGTTTCCGAACTCATTTTTTATCTTGGGGAAAGGCTCAGAGGGAGAATACTGGATTTCAGGGAACTTACGTCGCAATGTCTGGGACAAGATTGAGGGAAGTCTAAGAACACAATCTGGCTTCTGATATTAGTGAGTAAAGGCACCCTTGGGGCCGTTGCCTGAACTGCTCGATGGTATAGACCAAGCAGAACTCATAGGCGGACGCAACTAGATGAGTATGCGAATGGAATTAGTAACTCTCATAGGCGTCTGAATATGCATCTATATCTTTCAGCTATAACAACGACTTCTTCTGAACCTTACCGTGCTTGTCAGATCTTATGTAGATGACGAGAATCAGCCTACGCTATTCCTTGCCTAGAGAAAAAGAATGATACACAATACCAGTCCTGAATCACTCAAAATACAAGACAAACCGAATGACCAGATCAAGTACTAGATGAGAACAGTACCCATATGTTCGAGACGCGGGTTAGATGCCGTCATGGATTCCCCACGCATAGATGACGGTGACAGACTCAAACAACTTAAGCATCCAAGTACTCATAATTGGACCCCGATTTTTAGTATTCTCGTCGGTGGGTTGGGCTTGTTGGTAGTTTTGGGGTGACGGCCTATAGCTTCGAGTAAAGATAACAAGCTCCCAAATCCTGCGACACAAGTCTACAAAACTTTTATGTCCCCGTACTTCCGCGCAAACAAACCCAATGCCTTGATTGGGAAAATATACTTGTAGTTGGTGTAGGAAATCATGCTGCCAGACGAATCAGTAGGTACCATTGAGTGCGATCGTTGCATACTCACCCAGATTTGTTAAAAACTCCCTCAAGCGCTTCTTGTGCCCATTGTCCGTCAGACTGTTGGCGTGCCATAATCATCCGTATCCCTCTTACTATAGGCTCCATGTCTGGATACCCTGCCTGCATGAGCCCTATACAGGACCAGGCAGTCTGCACAATCTGGGTGTCCTTATGATCAACATAGAAACCAAGCTCACAGCCCCGGAAGCTCTCGCCCCAGCCTCCATCTTCCCGTTGGTGGGCCAATAAGAATTCACAAGCGCATCGAATGGATTCGCTGTTATGCCAGGTGTCGCCAACGGCCTCCAGCGCCTCAAGAGCAAACATGGTTCCGTAGGTGAAACATATTCCCCAAGAACCATACCAGCTGCCGTCATCCCGTTGAGTGGATCGGATAAACTTGATCGCTCGTTGTATAAAATTTTCAATTTCCAGGGCTCGGTAAAATGGGTTGGCCTTGCGGAATTTGTTGAGTGCCAGCATACATGCCGCTGTGCACTCAACGTAATCGTATTCAACCATGATCTGGCCAAACACCTCTGCGGCATTCAGGTATTCCAGGTGCTCGCTCCCGCGACGGAGTTCGTAGCTAGAACACCCACCTGTGTTGTTTTGCATCGATAGTAGGATGTTTACGGCATCGCAAAGCCTGTCCTCTGTGACTATCTTCGGGTAGCCGGGGATGCTCTGAAGTGCTAAGACGCTCTTTAACCCTTCAGCAGTGCAGTCGGTGACGGTATAGCCCTGTTGCCGGGTGCTGAAGGGCCACGCTCCTTTTCTGTAGTGACGGTAGCAGATTCCCTGCTCTCGACAGTCGTCCCGAATCTGGTGTTCTTTCAGAAACTCGAGAGCCTTCATGAGCGTAGGCTGGTACCTAGGATCGTCCGCGAGGCCTGTGTCCACGATAGCCTGGATGGAAAAGGCTGTATCCCAGACCTGGGCCCCGTTGGTTCCGTTCATGAGCATGCCTTCATCCTTCTTCCATAGGTAATCTGTCAGATGGTCTAGATGGCGAGCCATGGCGGTGCTCTTTGGGCCTTGTTGAATGTAGCAAACCAGGGTATTCATTGGGGCATTCACGGGTCCGAGATTTACGTATTCGGTATTCTCATCCTCGTGCTGAATGAGATCGTAAACCCATGCCTCTGCAGCGGTCCTGAGCTTATCGTGACGGAGATAAGGATTCCAAATGTTGACAATAAGCCAGTTGGCTGTATTCAGGAGCCACGATTTGCTGTGGTAATTGTCGCGAGGGGAAATGCTGTTCCGGTGGACAGAGAAATCAATCATCTCCGGTGGCTGCACAAAGAGTTCTTGACGTATATCCCTGGTGAGATCGCAGAGAGGATGCTGCCAGCGTCTTGACCAAACCCAGGACATGGGTAAAAAGACTTGTCGTATGTGTATCCACCACCTCCAGGGAGCAAAGGGAACCCAGTCCGGAAGGAGCCACAATTCAGGAGGAACAGGGTTGACTATGTCCCATGGCATAACTCCTAGTACGCTAAGCCAGAACTTTGCCCAATGAGGCGCGTTGAGGGCGCCACCCAGCCTGTGCAGCTCGGATCTGGCCTTACAGAGACGTGGATGGTCAGCTCGAACACCAAGGAGCCTGAGAGCTGTATAATTCATGGCCAGTCCGAAGACGGACCCTTCTGCTTCGATATGGAGGCCCCAGCTGCCATCGTCTGGGTTTTGCCGCGCGAACAGATAGTTCTTGATTTCAATCTTGAAAGCTTCTGGTATGGACGCTTCGGTGACGTACCAGGTAATTACCAATCCAGGAAGCAAAAAAAGAGGACCGCCCTCTTCACAAGCCCAATGACCTGAAGGGAGCTGAAGCTTTGAATAGACAGAGACAGCGTTGATGACTGACTGCATGGGCGTTTTTGCCGGCTCAACTTCAGGAAAGCCCTGGATCAAGAGGTCAGCTCTGATTTACAACATTTCCAAGGGTAGGGCTTACAGTGGATAAACCCAAATGGTATCTGTCCACCGCCGTCTGTGGCCATCTTTGGATGTCTTCATCCCTTGTCAAATAATGCCAAACGTTGCGACCGCCGTCGCTGGACAGTCTCCATCGCGAAGGGTCCGTTGTTGCCTCAGCGAAATCACCCGGTGAGAAACCAGACTTTTCCTCACAGAAATTATTGGTACCGGAGCAGCTCATGATAAAATCGAGTCCCGGGATACGGATGAAATCAACACAAATACTTAGGGGATTTGATTGAACCAAGACTTCCAAACTGATTTTAGTAAATTTGACGACAACTGACTGATACAAATACGCCATGGGACAACACAGACTTTCTTTATCTCAGTTTTTGTATACACAGACGGCGATCAAAGACAAATTCCATTACGGCTGGTAGACGCGGAATGCCCTGTGGGAGCCGCTATCATCCCTCCAACTTTCGGCGTCATCATGGTTTACATCTCGGCTACTTCTCAGCGTCGATACACCGAGGTTGTCATGAGTATTCATCCCGTGTTTCAAGACCGATCCCGACATTCCAGCGGTCAACGACGGCTGATTTACTGATGTTTTACTTTACGACGCAAAGTGGGTTGATCTGTCAGATACGGTTGTGAGCAGGCAAAATGAATGTAGTCAGAAGCCCCGCGCAGGAGCTTGGAACTGAGACGACGGGGCCCCGACATACCGCCACCCCTGCAGGTGAACCCTCAGTAAGACACGGAAGAGCGGGCGCTTTAATGTCTCGATCACGCCCTGTAGGATCTGCATGAGAAGCAAGAAAGAAGTTGTCTTCAAGCATTCGCTGGCCTTGAAGCTGAGAGACAAACATTTCCCTCCAAGCTAGCAAAATAACGTGTCGATTGATAAAGTCAGAGTGGCTCACACGCAGAGAAAAATTTCTTCCCTCAAGTCATCCTCAGCGTTTACTGCGAGAAGCATTTTCCAACGGATTCAAATTCCAATCTTTCACCATGACAGTTATCAAATCATACCTTAGTTCTCCCGAGTTCATCTCTCACGTAGGTGGTGTTCTTCTGGCCATCGCCAGTCTCTATGCCTGGAGCTTCTGGACACGAGAGGCATTCTATCCTGGGTTTCCGGTTTACGGCTTCTCCAAGAAAAACATATCCTTGTCCTCGGCAAAAGAAAAATACTTGACTGATGGGAGAAGGATCCTACTAGAAGGGGCCAAAAAGGTGATTATAACAGACAGAGTGAACTAGTCTAAGACACTGATATCAATTTCGCTAGTTGAACACATGTTTTCAGGTTGTTACTGCCAATGGGCCACGAATCATCTTCCCTAATCGCTATGTAAATGAGTTGAGAAGTATCAAAAGCCTTTCTCTTAGTGAGATCTTTCGAAAGGTAAATTTGTTGCTCTACTAATCGGCTTGCAGAGCAAGATAAATAACAATTGACAGGAGCTCTTTGCCGATTACCCCGGATTCGATCCTATCAGACTTGTGACAGAAACCGACGTTATTCCGACCACAGTTAGGACCAAGCTAACAAGCTTTCTTGGTATGTATATCCAGTTGAGGAGCCCACTAAGAGAACTCGTACGCACGATCATGCCTAACCAGCTCATATGACTAGTCCCTGTGTCTGGAGCACTACGAGATGAGTCTGCGTATGCAATCGAACGCCTGTTTGGAAGCTCTGACAACTGGGTTTCGTTTGATATTCACACCCATGCCACTGGACTCGTGTCCCGCCTTTCTACCCGAGCATTCATGGGAGAAGTGCTCTGTCGGGATGACGAGTGGCTGACCATTGCAGCTGACTGGACCATGGTGCTGATGGATGCGGCTAGGGCACTGCGTATGTGGCCTGGCATCTTCAAGCCCATCATACACTGGTTTCTCCCTGAATGCAGGCTGCTACGCAAGACGCGCAACAAGGCGACAATAGTTGTCGAGAGAGAGCTTACACGACGCAGAGAGCGGGAGCGTGCCAGCAATTCTAAGCCATCGACAGTCAAGGTGGGAGATACACTCGGATGGATGCAGGAAGTTGCAGGTTCAAAGAACATTGATCTCGCCGGCGGACAGCTCGTGTTGACCTTTGCATCAATCCATACAACATCGGACCTATTGACCAAGTGTCTTTACAACCTGAGTGCGCACCCGGAGTATCAAAACCTCCTCCGGAAGGAGATTGTTACTGTTCTGTCGGAGAAGGGCTGGGACAAGACATCTCTGTACCAGCTGAAGCTTCTCGACAGCTTCATGAAGGAGACACAGCGTTTAATGCCCACCTCAGTGCGCTTAATGAATCGTGTCGCACAACAAAAGGTCACCCTCAACGATGGAACCATAATCCCGAAGGGAGCTATTCTCAGCATTATCCAGGATAGGCTCTTCGACCCCGAAGTCTATCCCGAGCCACAGAAGTTCGATGGATATCGCTTCCTCAAGCTGCGATCACAGCCAGGTCAGGAGGCCCATTGGCAGCTTGTCACGACTAGTACGGACCATACGGGATTCGGCCATGGCATCCACGCATGCCCAGGCCGATTCTTTGCCGCAACAGAACTAAAGGTTGCGCTGTGCTTCCTTCTTCTACGCTACGACTGGCAGCAGGATTGTGACAGCGACACAGCCCCGACATTTCAGCATGGGTCCGAGATTATGGCAAATCCTGATTTCAAAATCTCATTCAGACGTCGACAGGAAGAAGTTGACATCATGAATCTTGTCAAACACGTATAGAAAGATGGCTTTACGTGTCAAATTGCGGGCGCTGGTTCCTAAGTCTACGTACGGCAGATGTTTAGGACTGGGTTTGAGTTGCACGAGGTTGTTTCTTTTTTGGTGGAACGATTCTTCCAAATGCATCGTGAACTTATTACTGCAGCTTGGAAAGCATCAATCCAAAAGTGAAAGTAATGAATGTGTTACGTCCTTCGATATTTGCTCTGCATGAAAAGTTTAATCGTGACACTATGTCTTGAATGATTCAACGTAATGCCTATGTGACAACTAATGGTTTTCGATCAATACTTGCGCATCCGCAATGAGCGGAATTTGAGAACGTTTACATAGTTTGGCTATACATAATATAATCCCAGGTGTCAGGGCAGAGCAGTCCATTTAGACGATTAACGTACATGCTGGTATATTGCTCAAACAACGAATAATGAGCTACGCGTCGTTAACAAATTCAACTGACACGCCACAGCCAGCTCTGGCCGTCAGAGAATGATTAGCAGCACAGTGAACGAGCTGTCTTGCTGCGCATTTCCTTGGGGCTCTTTTTCTTGTAGGAGTCTGGCGATACCGGCTCAACCACGGCTCTTGCCTCTAATTCAATCCAACCGTTGACGCGAGACACAATTGCGATAGAAAAACTCCGGAGAGGGAACCTCGTGTGTACGCCGCGCCAAAGATCCTACAGCAGGGATCAAATTGCAATCACAACCGCAATGAGATTGGAGACAAGATCGAAGTAAAGCTGAAAGACAACAAGAGGGATGGGATGTTCGACGCGAGCAATGAAAATGACGCATAAAAAAAGGGGGAGACATCAATTGTTTCGCCACAGACTGAGAACCCTTTGGTTGCCCTTCATTCACTCACGAACGTAGACACTTTCATGGTACTACAATATCGTGTCAGCAGTGTCTCATGTGAGGAACACTTGCAGCATATACTCGGCCACTCGTACCACTTCCTCCTCTCCATAAGTTGTCTCTCGGTTTCATCATTTCGGCCTAAAACCCGGTTCTGGATTTTTGAGTGCCCGCTGGTAATCGATGTGTTTTCGAAACCCCGAGCCGCGAACATGGATTATCACGGCGAGCTGGCCGAGTAGCGGCCGATGTGCGACGTGGAATTTCTGACCGCCACATGGATGAATCACTGTGTACGAATGTAACTTGCCCGAGTATCGGCCGATGTGCGACGTGAAGTTTGTGACCGCTACATGGCGGGTTAGAAACCCACTGCAGGACATTTGAATCGGTTGCTTGTCGAATCCCTGACGTGGATTATATTACGCAGGTGAGGCCATGTTTCCCGACCCACTCCGAATCAGTACTGTTTCTGATGTGCTGCCTTATCTAAACGTGTCAAGTGGCTGGTCAGCGCCCTCTACATGCCAGTCTGAGACACGGGTCAACCCGTGTATGTCTAGCCCATCAAAACATTACCGCAGGGGTAGTAGCCCCATCCTTGCTTGAAAGAAGCTACCCTTGGCTCTGTGGGTCGTCCAAGACTCTACACAGCGCATCAGATACAGATGACAGCCCAGAAGACTAGCTACTGCGGCGCTGACTGGGAATCGCTTCGTCGTCGGATATTCCGGACCCAGAGATTTCTTACCGCTTTTCTGGGGCTTGAATTGTCACGGGGTACGTATGCGGATTGGGCAGCCACCGCAAGGCTCCATAAGTGACTTGAACAGACACTCCCAGGGTTGACGCGTTTAGGGCCTTAAAAACCACTTAATTTGATTCCATCACTGAACACAGGGTTGCGTCATGATCACCACTGAGTCTCACGGGCTGAATTGCTTGAAGTTTGTTGTTCTTCTCGACTTCTTGGCCATATCGTTGGTAACTATGATGCAGATCGTGTAGCTGGACTGCAACAGTGTAATGAAAATCCTCCTGATATCATTACATGTTCGTCAGTGGAAGACGTTCCAATGTAACAGCCATGTCACGTATTTTTCTATCGACGACCACCCTGTTCATTGGAATGTATGGAAAAGAATATACCATTGTAGCTGACCTGCGTCGCATCTCAAAACACTACTCTCGGGATGTCGACTTAGCGACTGGCCATCTACTGGATCAAGAAGTCGGAGGTCAAGCCGTGATTTATGACCAGAGCCTATCTAAGTGTCTGGGGGAGCGGGAGTGAGATCGAGAATTGACTTCAGATCCAGTTCAGTCAAGCGCTCCTTATAATACACAGTGATTTCAGGATTTGACATAGTTTCGGCTCCAGAAAAGATAGTTGTCGGAGAATTGTCCGAGCCTTCTCTGCGCCAATCGAAACGCAGAAGTAGATGAATCAGGATAATCTTGATCTCGAGTGATGCGAAAAACCTTCCTGGACAAGAGTGGTTACCATATCCAAAGCCGGCTTGGTGTATGTTCGTTCGTACAAGCTGATGATGGGTCTCTTCTCCAGGCCTAGCACGTAGTTCGAGGAATCTGTAACCGTCAAATTTTGTTGCTTGTGGATAAATCTCGTCGTCATAGAGACGACTTGGTATAACGCTGATAAGGGCACCATTCGGTAGTACTGTGCCATCGTGGAGCGTTATTTTCTTTTCAACAAGTCGATTCATAAGCGACAGCGATGCTGGTGCTAGGCGTTGCGTCTCCTTCATGAAACTGTCCAAGAGACGCATCTGAGAAATGCATGTTGGATCAAAAGACTGTCCACGAAGCGTATCGAGAATCTCATTCCGAAGCAAGTCTTGGAATTCGGGAAAGGTGCAGAGATTGACCAGAGTTTTGGTAAGAAGGTCCGATGTCGTGTGTAACGATGCGAATGATAGAAAAAGCTGGCCGTCTCCTAGATTAAAGTTGGTGCCCTTTGCGGCAGCCCTCATCCAGCCAAGAGAGTTCCCGATAGAAGACTTGGAGGGCGATAGTGCGTCTGATTGCCCAACGTGGGCTTCTATTCGCGAGACTTCATCGTCGATTATATTCCTTGCATCTCTCGAGACCCGACGCAGAGCGGTACACTCAGGTAGAAACCAGTGGACAATAGGCCGTAGAACTGGCGTCCACATACGTAATGCACGAGCGGCTATCATCAAGACTATGGTATAGTCCGTTGTGATGGCTAACCAGCGCTTGTTCTTGACCATTTCTGGCCCCAGGAAGATCCTTGTCGACAGCATGCCTACCAAGCCAATGCTGTGTTGCTTTTCGTCGTATTTCCGCCAGCCGTCGGAGTGCTCGGTGGTAAAGTACATTTGATCAATCCCTGTAGCCGTCTCCTTGTGTAGGATAGTAGCAATTGGGCCTGTATTTAACGTTAGCCAGCTCGTTCTCATGGTCTGCAGCCCGAGGGCTCAGTAAACACATCTCAATACCCAAAGAATTGGTCAGGTTCTTGCGAATGGTGTCGACAATGATATCAGAATGCATTAATGCCCTCGCAGCTTCGAACCCAGGAATATGAGAAAAGAGGTCCTGGTGAGCGACTTGAGTCAGTCTCTTCCCTGTTGCAGCAGTGTTGTTCTCTTACAGTAGCGATCAGGCGCCGCGCCGATAAATTCTTATGACCTTTGAGTTCATCCGCGTAGTTGCTTGGCAGTATAAGTCGTGGTCCGTTGGCTGATACGATTTGAAAAACTCCATTGATCTGGGTTTCTCCCTCTTAGCTGTCCTGGTTCATTCAAGGGGTCAGACAATGTTCTGGCTTACTTTCGCTGCTCCGTCAAACAATATTCGGCGTGCATCCGTCATGAACTTTTGCTTGGCATCATATAGGCTGACACTTTCTTTCTCTACACCATAGACCTCGAATCCTGGGTAATAAGACTCGGTCTCCCATAGACTCCATGAGATGGCGAAAGCTAGGATTCCTGCAAGAGCCACTGCTTGGTATAGGTTGAGGTCGGTTATGACTAGCTTCAAGTGCTGCAACATGATGATAGCGCTTATGATGGACAGTTGTTGGGCTAAGTGCCGGAACAGCGGAAAACATGGGCGGTGTTTAATACATGACCATCTACAACACCTTCATTATTATTCACGGCAAAACCCACCACTTCAACGGCACGTAATAGTCAGTCAGTCTTCGTCCCACATAAGACTGAGACATCGCCTCTGTCACGCAGCGCACATTCCACTTCAAACGACAGAATTCAGACAGCACCTCCCGCACGGCACGTCCCGCACAAAACATTGGTCCCATTCATGCAGCGCCAGCCGGCGGTGAGTGCCAAATACCTACCGAGTCTCAGACAGGCCCGACTACGAGCAGCGGTCCCCTGTGCTAGCGAACATACGTATTCAGGTCGATATGGCCATCGGATCAGATCGACCTGGCGATTGAAATCTTTCGAGTGACCAACAACGACAGACAGTCCAATCTCTTCTCCTTCGCGGATTATCATCTCTTTTTCACACGACGACGGTCGGCACAGATTTTCAGTACATTTCACAGACATATTGCCCCACGGTACACGACCATGGCCTTGTTAGGCTGGATGTTAGTGACAGCTTCTATGGTGGCCCTCTGGATCAAGGTACTACGGCGTCCTGTGCTCCCAAAACACGCTCCCAACTGGTGGAGCGGTCACGACTGGCCATTTCTCGGAGCAACTCGATTTTATACAAACCGTAAAGACCATTTTCTAGACGGCTTGCGTAGCTCTTCTACCGGGGCATTCAGCTTTTACATTGGCCGCAAACATCTTATTGGGCTTTCCGGACCTGTCGGACGGAAGGTGTTCTATGAGACTAGAGGGCTAAGTCTCGCTGCAGGGTAAGCGCCAGAGAGCCGCCGACTAACACAAGAAATAAAAAATGGTCATATCAGCGTCCAATATTGACCGTGTTTAGCTCTGCCGACCTGATCACTGGTCACCCTTCCTCGTCCGAGGACATGGACAACTTTGTGAAGTGGTTCAAGAAGACATTTCTTGTAGTAATGCGAAAGGAACGAACACGCAAAAACGTTCATTTACTTACAAACGACGCCCAGTCGCTGCTACAGGAGCTTCTGCCTGAACTCTCAAGCTGGGGAGTTTTCGATCCTTTTGATACAATATACGAGATCATCTTTCAATTGACCATTAGGATGGTAGGGCCGACAGAGATAGCACAAGATGCTAAGCTCAGGGCGAAGTCATTGACCATCCTCGAGTCTATTGAGCACTCCAAGTCAACCATGAGGGTTGTGTTTCCTTGGCTTCCAACAATCATGCATCTCAGGCGAACACTGCGGAATATTCAGCTGGGAATGCTGCTTCATGGACTGATTAGGAAGAGACAGAAGTCGGGGATTAGAGAGGATGATACGATGCAAACCCTTCTAGACATGGGGACAAGCATGCGCAACACCATTGGCGTAGGTGAGACTGCCCTCCTGATATTCGACCACCTTGGCTTACATCTTTTGCGCTTGGCAGTTCGTCATTGGGGCATTGTTTGCAGGCCAGCTGAACACTGGCATCAACGCCGCCTGGGTATTAGTCAAGTTGGCCCAGAATGACCATTGGACGGCTCGGGTCCGTAACGAAGTTGACGCTGTTGCTGTCAGGTACAGGAAGTATCATGGCCAGCCCACTACCGAAGTACTTGGGTCTCTCACATTGGACGATTGGGAATCAGAATTTCCCAACATCGGCTTGTGCTTCCATGAAAGCATTCGATTGGCATTGACCGGAAGCTCATTTCGAAAGAACATCTCTGGGCAGGACATCCCAATTGGTAACTCAGGAGAAGTCATCCCTCACGATGCTTATGCAGCGTACCTTCACGATGAGCTTCATATGAACCCCGATGTCTATCCCAATCCTACTGAGTTCGACCCTGGGAGGCATCTGGATGAGCGAGGCGAAGGCAAGAATGTCCCTCATGGCTACATCGGATGGGGTTCCGGCCTACACCCATGCAGTAGGCGAACATCAAGCACACGACGCTCGAAAACGGTTTGCTAACTTGTAATGCAGTTGGCATGAAGATTGCCAAGACTGAAATGACCATTGTCTTGGCGTATTTCATAGCCATGTTCGAATTTGAGCTATCTGACAAGCATGGCAACAAGATCAATAGCGAGCCTTGTCGGATCAATCGCAATGCAGAGCTTGCGGAAAAGCCACGTTCCCACATATATCTTCGCTACAGACGCCGGTCGGCGTGAACAATACGGGTTCAAAAGAAGGACCTTTGCCTCGCAGATGCCTTAGTAATAGCTAGAACAACGGGGAACGAATGCCAAGTAGAACTCTTAATGCTATCTCATAGAGCTGGTTGTATACAAAAGCTACTTAGCTTGTCTTACAAGCGCTCAAATGTCTTCTCTGAGGTATTGGCTAGCCAAAATGCATGAACCCACTTTGAAGTTCAACTAGGTGCCATATCCGTAACCAATTTCTATGCTAGGACAGATAGTATACGATCCAGTTGCACTCATTCCGGGTGTTAGCAATCTATCAGACTTGATCATTCGATATGCGTCGTAAGTGCAAGGAATAGTCTCACAACCGAGACACGGGATTAGGTCAGTTTTGCCGATGCCCGCGACACCCCACCCTCTCTTCACGGCGCCGATGACGGGAGACAGTCAAGAGGAAGCTCATCGCATGAAGTGTCAAGCTCCGCCCTAGAAATGTCTCAAACCCTTGATTCACACATGTCTGAGAGGTATGTTTCTAACAACGGAAGGGAGGATCTTCGATCGAGCATACAACTCGATCTCGATAGAAATGAAGGGCTTTAGACAGATTGATCCTGCTTTGCAACGACACCGAAGGTTCCTGCTAAGGGGTATTTAATTTGACCTGATTTGAGGCGAAACCATCGTCTTCATCCTCTTCTTCGTTTTCAACTACAGCATGGCTTCTAAATCTCAGTCTGGGTTCCGAGTACTCGTTGCTGGCGGCGGCATAGCTGGCCTGACACTTGCGAACTGTCTGGAAAGAGCAGGCGTAGAATACATTCTGCTTGAAGCTCATGACAACGTTTGCGCCTCGCGTCGGTGCCTCCATTGGACTGCTACCCAACGGCTCCCGTATCCTTGACCAATTGGGATGCTACGACAAGATTCTTGAAGAGACTCAAGGCGTACGGATCACCCGGTGTCTTGACCAAGATGGCAACGTTTTTCATATTTCCGACGGAGTCCGTCTTCTGGAAACAAGGCAAGAAGCTTCTGTAGGAGTCTTTGAGATGTTCAGCGTGCTTACTGACATGTGAGCTAGGTTTAATTATGCCATCAGTTACCTGGAGCGCGAAACTGTTTTGCGAGTGCTGTACGAGAACTTGCACGACAAGTCACCCATCCAATTGTCGCGCCGTATCATGCGTGTAGACCACAGTGGCACGGACGGCGTTGTTGTGCATTGCCAGGATGGGACCATCGTCGCGGGCGATGTGCTTGTTGGTTGTGACGGGGTCAACAGCCTCGTCCGTCGAGAGATGTGGAGGCTCTCGGAGCAAGACAAGCCGCAAGCAACACCTGAGTCCGTTCGACATGATCTGAAGGCCGAATTCCAGTGCCTGTTCGGGCTGTCGACAAGGACACGGGGCGTCGACGCAGGCGAAATGGATGTTAATTTTGCCTCTGGCTTCTCGACGATGGTCATCGGCGGCAAAGATGGGAGGGTCTTCTGGTTCGTCTTTGCGAAGATGAATAAGACGTACACATCACCCAACATTCCCAAGTACTCGTATCAAGATGCCGTCGAATTCGCAAACAGATACATGGATTTCACCATCAAGGATGGGCTGAAATTCAGCGACCTATGGCAGTCCAGAACGTCCGTTACCCTTGCGGCAACAGAGGAAGCTGAACTGAAGGAATGGACGTGGGGCCGTATTGCCTGTGTCGGCGACAACGTCCACAAGATGACACCTCACATGGGTGCCGGCGGCAATGCAGCGATGGAATCTGCCGCAACCCTGGCAAATGAACTCAGGAAGCTGGGGCAAGCTGCGAAAAAGACCAAAATCGATCTCGAAACGGTGCAGAGGCATCTCGAAACGTACCAAAGGGGGCGGCGCGATCGCACGAGCGCCGTGTGTGATGCGTCAGCCCAACTGGCTCGGCTACAAGCTCTTGATTCGGTCGCAAACAAGATCATTGCGTTTTGGATTCTTCCAACAGCCGGCGACCTGCTGGTTGACGTTAACTGCGACATGATTATCGGAGCAGCCAAGCTGGACTATATTCCCACGCCCAAACGTTCTGTTCAGGGCACGATGGCTTTCAACCCCAGTCTCGGACTTGGCAAGGGCGAATCGAAACTCAAGAGAGGCTTCGCAGGCTCCATTACTTGCACTTTCTCTTTACGGACCGTGGTTGGCGAACCATCGAATCTCGCATGATGACAGCTCACCGCTATCTTGTCGTACGATCATGCCAGC
>NW_003315037.1:1436973-1463542 GCF_000150825.1 Verticillium alfalfae VaMs.102
TCGTGAGTTCCGAGCTCTACACGGCCGAAGCATCTACTAACCTTGACACCAAGACCGATTGCCTTCTTCTATTGCCTTCAATCCTTCAAGATTGTTCAAGTCATGGGCATCTACTGTTTCGCGCACTATGTCAGAGTCCTATTGAGAACTTCCGCGCCAAGGACATGAGACTAACGAACCGAGCCTATTCTGGTACAGTTCTTGTCACCCTGCTTGTGGCCTATTATGTGCCACTGGTCACCGCAATTATGCCAGTCTTTAGCATCACAACTCGACTTACCTGGGGATACGTGTTCCAGTACTTCCCTTTCTCCATCTCTATACTACAGAATGGACTCAAGCACTTGTTCCTGGAAGATGTCATGGACGAGGACAAGATCCGGGCCCCAGATGGCGACTTGTCTTCGATTGGCTTGACAATCTATACATTTGCCTTGTTCGCGTTTGTCGCAAGAGTACTGGCGCTCATCGGTACTCTAACATCACAGGTCCTCTCGCAATCCTCTGACATGATCCTCATGACAGAGCTCGGAGGATGGGCTCAGCCCATTCGCTTATTTGAGATACATGCTATTTTTGCAGTATTGCTTGTTTGGCTTCTCTACTTGTTTTCGGACCTGAAGCGAGCTGAGATCGTGCAATGGAGCTGGCCGACTCTTCTCGTGTGCATCGCGGCAGCCCTCTGTCTCTTCGGGCCTGGCGTCACTGTCGGTATGGGGTGGCTGGTACGAGAGCGGCTGCTTGCGACAAAGAGCCATAAGGACGCTATTGTTGATACCGAGCTCAAAAAGCAGGCTTTGTAGATCTTCACGTAGTGCTCGCAGGGAATTTGGAACTCGTTGTGGGCAACTAGACAGAACTCTTGCTCCATCATCATTGTCTGCTAAAGTAATACTGAACCGAACTCGATCAGGTCAAAAAAAATGTGGTTCGATCAGTGCTTGTCCATTCGTCCTCTTCTGTGGTAGGAAGCACCAGCAGTCTCCTCTGGTCACTAACAGTACCCTAGTAAGAAAAGGTTCTTCCTGATGACGAGGGATATGGAGACTGACGACCTCCGTCTCGACTTGAGAAGCAAGAAGGCCCAGCTGAATGTGGCAACAAGCCGGGCCGAATGTGCTGTACGTACAGCAGGTATTGCTTCCCGTCTTTCCATGCAGTGATGGGCACTCCCGGTCCGATAAGACATATCTTGCGATCACCTCGGAGAAACAGACAGATGACAGCTCACATGAGCCAGGATCGAATGAACACCAAGACACGGCCGACATGGGTACGAGCCGTGTCTGAGAACGGCTTCCGGGATGTATGGCATCAGCGACGCTTGAGTGTTGTCAATTGACTCAGGCGAAGGTTTTGGTATACCATTTATCTGTCAGCACAGCCATGCTTCAAGATAATGTTAGAAAGCAGACCTCTGTTGCGAGCTCACCAATCCTCAACATTCGTCTACACCGCGGAAAAGTAGCACCTGACAACGATGTTCAATTTCTCTGACAAGATGTCAGAATCAGAAGTCGGCAGCTGGGGAGCCAACATGGCATCACAAAAAGTCCCACTTTATGCTTTGTTCACAGCCTTTTCGTTATTCGCAGTCTTTGCCTACCGGACCATGAGCAAAGAAAGGCCGCTCGTGGGGTATCCGATGGCTTCTATTCCAGGTAAAAGTGCCAGAGAGAGTTGGCTGCTTGACGGAAGGAAGCTTGTGGAAGAGGCAGAGCAAGAGGTACTGGAATATCTTGGTTTTCTTATCAATGATCATTGGGCTGACTAGCCTCTATAGTACGATGGACCTTTCCAGATCATGA
This sequence comes from Verticillium alfalfae VaMs.102, assembly GCF_000150825.1. NCBI lineage: Eukaryota > Fungi > Ascomycota > Sordariomycetes > Glomerellales > Plectosphaerellaceae > Verticillium > Verticillium alfalfae. Next base: position 1,438,782 of record NW_003315037.1, read on the forward strand.
GTGGCACGGGGCCGAAACTCATCCTTCCAAACAAATATGCGCATGAACTACGAAACCACCCTTTCCTGAGTCTTAATAAAGCTTTCGTTCAGGTCTGATGGCTCGCCTTCGAGTTCTCGAGATGCCTCGTACTGACCGAATTATTAGGACTTTTTCACCGAGTACCACGGATTTGAGCCATTCTTGGAGGGGACCCGCGATGACGGCGTTATCTCAGATACGGTGCGAACCAAGCTGACGCAATCTTTGGGCTTGATCACCGGAGATCTGGTGGACGAGACCAATGTTTCCATGCCCCACATCTTTGGGGACAGCACAGCGTGGACAAGCGTATTGCTCAAGGATGCCATCCTCAACCTTGTCGCTCGCCTGTCATCAAGGGTCTTTCTCGGCGAAGAGCTGTGCAGAAATGAGGAGTGGCTCAGGATCGCCAAGAGCTATGCCGTCGACGCCTTGACCGCAACCTATCTGATGCGAATGGCCCCAAGCCTCCTGCGTCCTATTGCGTACTGGCTCATCCCGCAATGTCGAAGGAGCCGCCAGGCGGTTCAGAGCGCGCGCAAGCTCATCGACCCCGAAGTAAAGAAGCGGAAAAAGCTAGTGGATGATGCTCTGCAGTCTGGCGCCAAACCGAGCAAGATATCTGACGCCATTGGCTGGATGTATCAAGTCGCTGCCGGCCGGCCCGTCGACTTTGTTTGCGCACAGATGCAACTTACGCTTGCCGCTGTTCACACGACCACGGAAGTTCTCACACAAGCCATTCTGGATCTCTGCGAGCGCCCAGAGCTTGTGCAAAAGCTACGAGATGAAGTGATCGAGGTGTTGGGTGATGAAGGCTGGGCAAAAACAAGCTTCTACAAGCTTTAAACTCATGGACAGCTTTTTTCAAGGAAAGCCAGCGGGTTTACTCCTCTGGTCTCAAGTAGGTGCTACGCATGGGCACTGGAACTGCTTCTGACACGTTTACAGCAGCCATGAATCGTCTGGTGGAGAAAGACATTACGCTCTCTGACGGGAGGTTTCTACCAAAGGGCGTCCGTATTAATGTCCTGACAGACTTCAGGAACCCGGAGAAGTATCCCAACCCGGATGAGTTTGATGCAATGAGGTTTGTTCCCATGCGACAGGGTCAAGGCAGCGAGAACGCTTCGCAGTTGGCATCGACAAGCTCTGAGCATACCCTTTTCGGCCATGGCCGACACGCTTGTCCCGGTCGATTCTTTGCCGTGAATGAGATGAAAATCATTTTGGCTCAGTTTCTTCTGGAGTACGACCTGCGCGCTGAGGAGGGGCTTACCAAGCTTCAGCCACAGGCGTTCGAGACTTCCATTGGCGTCAACCCAGCGGTTACGATAGAAATTCGACGGAGAAATAAGAGCGCTGATATCGGAATTGAGAAACGACAGTGACAGACTAACGAGTTGTCTTCAGGTTGTCTTCAGGAGGTTACTTGACAGGGACGAGGTATTACTTTGGGGTCGAATCAGGTCTACAGCGTACCCAGCCGCGAAGTTTACGTGGATACACAAGGCCTGTTCATATTCAGTGGTTTTACATGTATTTGGTCACCCCCAATAACACCAATATCGATTTATTCCAAGGAGATCAAACACATTGCAGTAGTAGACGAGAAAGTGGGGGACAACCGTTGCACTGTTCGCCTGGAAAGCAAACCAGTCGGTCCAGCACCTTTCATAGTCAAAGGATAGACAGTCCAGCCCAGGGCTCACATCGATATATCCGGTTGAACTATAGTACTGTGCATTAGGCTCGGATGCAGAGAGCACATTATGCCGCGTCCAGGGCAGGCTTGAGAGTGAAGGTTGAGTGACGCGAGGGAATGCCTTGGCCAGCTGCTCAATATATGTAGTGGTTTGTCGTGCCTCGACGTGGTTGACAAGCTTGGACATGTGCGGTTATACGTGGCTTTGGCGCACACATACCCATCTCGACAGGCGGGGTATTACTGGGCGGTCAAACGCAACATACAATCCGGGAGAGAACGCAGTGTTCACTTGCGGAGTGATTCTGTTGCACGTGAGCTGGCTTAGCTACGTCATAGGTGATTAACAGCGGTTAAGTGGACGTATGTGGAAGCTTGTGAAATCATGTCTGATATCTGGTCTTGGTACCTATGTCTGTGATCCGATCAGGCGAAGGATGTAGCATACAATGCTTTAAATATGGACTCAAGGCCTGGATTTGAGGAAAGCCTCCGTTCATTCCTTACTCCCCTTTCCGCGCTGTGTCGAAGTAGGCCGTGGACGTCTTCGCGCCGATCTTTCCACCAAGAAAAAGAATTCATGACCATCAGGCAAATCACCGAGAGGCCAAGTACCATTTGCCTTGAACCATGCAAGTGCTTGGAGAGGCTCGTCGTGGTCAACGTAAAATCCAGAATCAACACATGATACCATGTCATCGGTGTTGCATGAATCGAACAGAGAACCGCGAAGCTTCGCTGCTTGGATATATTCGATTGGCGAGACTGCCATCACACCGGCTGCATGAGCTTGGGCAAAATCCAAGGCGACGTCGGCAAAGCGGATGTCTAATGCGTTTGATTAGTACCGATCCAAAAAAAAAAAAATCATGCACGGCGCCAACGTACCTCCGACAGCTTTGGCAAGAGCTTTGCACGCCGCTGGGTGGGAACTCATGATACCGAGCGCATCGTCCTCAGGGTCGATCATGTGCAGTAGCAGCGTGGTTGCTATTTGTCGTTGCCGATAGTCGCTGTGAACAACCAGCTGAGTGACCCAGCAAACCTGACGTCCCGCATGTTTCCAGCGGCAGGCAAAAGCATTGCCAACCAGGGCTCCATCGATAGTTACTTGCATATAAGAGCTTCTCGAGCCGTCTGGGAGACATTGGGATCGAAGACGAGCAGGGCTCATCTTGACTCGGCTACCTTCTCAGCTGTCAGTAGTGGAGGCGTGAATCACCACGTTGTCTTACCTGGTTTTCCAAACCCGTTCTTGCCCCAAATACCATAGTGCTCGCTAAATAACTTGGCCGCCTCCTCCAGCATAGTCTCCGTGACCTCGGCACCCTCGAATTTCTTGAAAGTCGTGGTCATTGTGCCTACGGATGTTTTCCTACGCTTCGGGTGAGGATCTCCCACTTCGAAAGTTTGAATGGCGATGTGGTCGGAGAATCGCACTCTAGAAGCGGTACGATCCATGGCGACGGCTGAGCCAGCAGTGTTTTATTATCATGTCTGTTTTGATCGGGCAGGCTGATATGGTTCTGCACCTTCCTTCCTGTCCGTGTAAGAAAGGGCGTGAGGGTATGCCTGCCGCTGGATCCAGACACGGCGCCCCACTGCACCTACCTTACGTTACGCTACAGTGGATACAAGGCAGGTGCGTCATTGGGAAAAACGCACGTGTCATGCTGAGCTAGGTAGCTGGGTTTTTGGAATCCGGGAGCTGGAGCTGGAGCTGGTGGAAGCTGGGGAGCTGCACAGGCAGCGACAAAGCGGCAGCCCTTTTGTGACGGTCAAGCAGGCAGACGACTTCGCCCTCCCCATCAACAACGACTGGCAAGGCCACGTAGCTGTACAAGAGGGGCCCTCGCTGCGCGACACTTGTTCGGTCTGGACAAATATCCACACGTCCGCTGCTAGTCAGCCCGCACCCGTTGCTCTAGAGACAGACTACACCATCGAAAATCCATCGTCATGGTGTCCTTCTGGCCCTGGAGGGTACGTCTTCCGACTCGGCGGGCACTTCTCCCACGTTCATGACTGACCTGCCACCAGGGCGATGACTCCTCCCCGGCTTCGTTCGAAAAAGCCCTCTCGGCTCTGTCCACCAAGATTGCCGACTCCCAGGCGCGCCTCGAACGGCGCCCGCGCCGCGTCCCGCCGTGTGCGGGTGCTGTGGACGCTCTACCTCTCCTTCGGCTACCTGATCTATGCGATTGTCCAAATCCTGGTCGTGGGCACCAATAACATGCGCACCCGCGAGTGGGCGGGCGTTGCAGGAGGTCCGGTCGTGTAAGGGTCTCCCCCCCCCTCTTCGCCTAGAAGAGTCTGCGCCCAGGTAGACTGCGTGAGCGCTGCTAACAAGTGGATCTCCCCTCCGCGCAGCATCTTCCTGACGAGAACGGTCGTCACACTCTACTTCAACTTTCGGATCGAGAGGCTCTCGGTGCGCCTCAAAGAGCAGCAGGACGAGCGCGCCAAGACGATCCAGAAGCTCAAGGACGCGACCAAATACGACTCGACCATGCAGCTTCTGGAGAAATACGGCGGCGAAAACAAGACGGACAAGGATGGCAAAAAGGCGGACAGCAACCAGCAGAACCCCGGATCCAAGCAGCAAAATGAGCAGCAGCAGCAGGGCCAACACGGCAACAGATCTGGTCGCACTGCGTTGCCTCCTCCCCCGACGGCCAACATTCAGCGCCGTAACGGACCCGTGGGCGTGGCGACCCCCGGCACGCACCAGTCTGGTCACGGCGATTCGCAGTTGGGTGCGTCGCGCCGCTTACCGGCCTCGAGCCGTCGGCCGAGTTTGCGCCCAACGCCTACACCCAGCAGCCGCCGCAGCACTATGCCCAGCAGGCCGAGCTCACGACCGACTCGTCGCACTGGTATGACCGTATTATGGACCTGCTTCTGGCGAGGACGAGACGGCGCCCAAGAACCGTGTGGTGCTCATCTGCCGCAACTGTCGACTCGTCAACCGATCAGGCGCCTCCGGGAACCAAGTCTCTGGCAGAGCTGGGCATGTGGAAATGCATGTCCTGCGGAGCCGCGAATGGCGAGGTGGACGAGGGCAAGCGCATCGTCGATGAGGTGCTCAGGTCAAAGGAAACCACGAGCGAGGTCACGGCGGGCGAGGAATTCAAGGAGGAGGAGGACAGCGAGGAGGAGACGCCCGAGATGGTGCAAGTTGGCAAGGACGAGGTTGGCCCCGAGGGCCAAGCGTCTGGAAAACACACGGCATCAGGCACCCGCAAGCGGAAGGGAAAGAAGGGCTAAACAGGCTAAAAAGCGCCCATGTGCGACGTCTACCTACTCTCTAAGACAGATGAGAACAATTCCCTTGACGAATGAAAAAAGTACATTCCTGAACACAAAATCAGCCGCTTCTTCGTCTGAGATATCAAGTGCTCTGGGCGATCAGGGTCCAGCTGTAAAGCCACACTTGGTTCTAAAAAAGGTCTGCACTGCCACAGCCGCTCCCAGGCACCCCCATCAGCAGCACCAGCGCCGCACGCGTCCAAGCTTTGGTCGTCCGTGCTCCCCCAGGGTGTCTGGTGCGACGGCCAACAGCGAACAGCCTGGTCTTCCATTGCTTCAACAAAAGGGATTCCTTGTCCTCAAGGAGCAAGCCGCCCAACACAACGACCACCATTGTGTCGGCCTCTTCCGTACGGCCCCGAAAAAATTCGAAGAGATACAGAGGACGATGCATAGTTTCTAGATACCAAAAACACTATTTTTCAACACCCATCGACCAGCCCATTTCGACCCGCGCATGGTGTCAAGCTTCTGAACTGAACGAACCCCTGCGCCGGACATCACCATGTTCCAGGTACGCCTGTTCAACTCTCTCTCTCTCCCTCTCCCTGCCTCTGTTTCCCCAATTCACAAGCCTCGCGCCCGAGCAGACGCAGACTGACCAACCGTCCCAGCGACTCAAAGCCTCGATCGACCGCACGATCGCCGAAGAGCAAGCTCGCCAAAAGCCCGACCAGCCCCTGGTCCAGCGCACCCCCTCCACCTCCCGCGGCGGCGGCTCCACGTCGAAGCAGCGCAACCGGTCTCAGAAGCCCGTCCCCGACCTGCCCGCTGACGCCCCCGCGAACCCAGACCCGGCCGTCTTCGAAGCCGCTTTTATCCTCGACGACGGCGAGGAGGCCAGCCGCGCATCGACGCCCAAACCGCCCGGCATGACGGCCGACGAAAAGACAGAAGGCGTCGAAGAGCTCGGTGCCGCGCAGCAGCAGTCCAACGGGGACAAGGAGAATGACAGGTCTGATGGCGCGGGCCAGGCCGATGCGCCGCATGAGCTGAGCCCGGAGATCCGTAGCAAGCTGCGCAAACTGGAGAAGCTCGAGAAGACCTATCCTGGTAAGAGACGACCCCCAACACACGGCTCTCCGATCTTCCTCGAGATACGATCCCTTCCCATGCTGACTCGTGAGCAGAGCTTCTGCGGTCGTACAGAATCGCCCACAGCCGCGCCACTTCGATCGAACCTTTCGAGCGAGCTCTGAAGGAACATACGAGCGTCACGTCGATTAAGGAGCCTGAAGCTCTTGTTGAATACCTCGACTCCCTGAAGCAGAAGGAGCAGCTCATCATGGAAGAGTACAAAAAGGTCTCGATTGAGAAGGACGAGATGAAGAAGAAACATCAGGCGACCGAGAGGGAGCTGGCCGAGCTGAAAGACGAGGTCGCCACTCTCAAGGCCAACAGTCACGCCACAGACGGCCCAGTCAAACCCGAGACTGAAAGCAAGGAGCCCGACGCCGCATCCGACCCGACGAGCAATCCATCGTCAGTCAAGTCCCCCGTGCAGTCCGTCCTCGGCATCTTCTCCCCCAAGCAGAAGCCCCAGGCTCTCGAAGATGACAAGCCCGCCGCAACTGATGGGGGAGACTTCTTTTCCTACGACGACGAGGTTCCTCAGATGCAAGCCGACGTCAACGCCAAGACCGAAGAGATCGAGAGGCTCAATGCTGAGGTGGCCTTGCTGAAGCAGGAGCTCGCTGTTGCCAAGGAGTCCAGCTCGGAGCTCGTTCAAAACCTCGAAAAGTCCACCCGTGAAGCCGGCGAGCTCCGCGACTCAGCCGCTGTCACTGCTACACTCAAGACCCAGCTGGAAGCCAGAGACTCTGAAATCTCCTCCCTCAACAAAAAGCTGAAAGCGACACAGGCCCAGCTAGAGAGACCAAGACCAGCCTGTCGAAGAGCTTGACTCACTGCGTGCATCCTCCAAGGAGTCACAGACAAAGCACCGAAGCTATCAAACGTGCCGACAAGGAGCATGCCGAGCTGAAAAGCTTGCCAAGGTCCAAGACTGAGTCAGAAGAAGAAGATCAGACCTCACGAGTCGATCGACGACTTGAAGAAGCTCAAGGCACAGGATGAAGCCAGATTGCCGAGCTCACCAAGAAGCACGCTCAGGCCGCACAAGTAACCGCGAAAGCGCCGGCCCCTGCTACGCCTGCTGCTCCTGCCGCTCCAACAGCCGTGCCGGCTGCCGCGCCTACGACCGCCTCCGCAGCGTCAAAGAAGAAGAACAAGAAGAAGAAGAAGGGTGGTGCAGCAGCAGGCTCGGCAGTAGTCGAATCTACGAGCGAGCCTGTCACCGAAACCACAGAAACCACTGCAGCTGTCCCGGCTGCGGCCGAGGACCCAAGCACCAGTTCTGCCGAGTTGGAGGCGGAGATTGCACGTCTCAAGGACGAGGTCACGCAGCGTGACGCACAGATCGAGCGTCTCTCGAAGCAGCGCAAGACGGAGGAGGATCTCACCGAAGAGATTGAGACGCTCCGAGACGAGTTAACTGACATCGGACAAGGTCACGTCGAGTCTAAGCAGAGGATCAAGGAGCTCGAGGAGGAGAAGGCCACACTCCAGGCCAGAATCGAGGAGCTCGAAAGGGAGATTGGATCAGCGACGCACGATGCCGAGGCCCAGGTCAAGCTGCAGAGCGAGTTTGATGGTCTGCGCAAGGAGTACGACGACCTCAAGATCAAATCAACAACTCTGCAGTCAGATCTGAGCGCCGCGGAGCAGCTTGCACAGACCCGCTACAAAGACCTGACAGACCTGCGTGAGGTGTTGCAAAAGGCTCAGCCGGAGATGAAGGCTCTTCGACAGGACTCGGCTGCTCTCAAGACGACCAAGGAAGAGCTGGCGACTAAGATAAGCGAGCTCCGCAACGTTGAGAAGCGAGAGAAGGATGCCAAGACCGAACTGGCCAAGGCACAGCGGTTGACAACAGAGCGTGAATCAGACATCAAGTCACTGCGGGAGAAGCTCAATGCAGAATCAAACAGTCGAGTTCGTCTCGAGGATGCACAGCGTGTGGCCGGGCGAGACCTACGTCGATCTGAGGCCGAGAAGGTAGAGATCAGTGCCCGAGAGGAAAAAGCGACTCGCGAGCTACAGGAAATAAAGGCCGAGGCCAACAAGTTGAGGCCGCTTGTGAAGGAGCTTGAGGAAGAGGTCGAGAAGCTGCAGTCAGAGAAGAAGTCGCTACAGAATGAAGCAGCCCTCAAGACACAGCAATACACCAACGCACAGAGCCTCCTGGGCAGCATGCGCGACCAGACGGCCGAGTTATCGACCCAGCTCAAGGAGTCACGGTCGCAGTCGGAAGCGTTGGAGGAAGAGCTAGCCGAGATTCAGAAGCACCTATCCGAACGCTCTCGCGAAGCGGAGCGCATGCGCGGCATGCTGGCCGACGTGGACGGGCGCGCAGACAGCAAAGTGCGCGAGATGCGATCGCGCATGGAGGCGGCCATTGAAGAGCGGGACAGGATCGAAGACGAGTCGAGCACACTGGCGCGTCGTAAGTCACGCGAGACGGAGGAGCAAAAGCAGAAGATCCGCGAACTAGAGCGCGAGGTCAAGAGTCTGGCCATCGAAAAGGACGAACTGGAAACGAGGGAACGCGACTGGAGGCGACGACGCGAAGAGCTTGAAGGCGTCGAGGAGAAGACTGAGGCAGAGCTCACAGAGATGCGGTCGGCCGTTTCAGATCTACAATCAGCTCTAGACGCATCAGAGCAGCAGGTGCGGGAAGCGGAGAAGCAGAAGACGGACCTCCGAAGGCTGTTGGAGGAGTCAAGGCAGCGTTTCGAAAAGGTGTCCAAGGACCTCAAGACGGCACAGACTAAACTCGGGTCCAGTCTCAGCTCGGAGCGCAGCTCGATGGATTCGTCACGGTCAGGGACCAATGGAGCTGTGGGGCCTGGCGGCGCCGACAACATGTACCTGAAGACGATTCTGCTGCAGTTTTTGGAGCAAAAGGACAACAGGTTGCGAGAACAGCTGGTGCCGGTCCTGGGGAGGATTCTGCAATTCAACAAGTGAGTACCAGGACCCGCTGATGAGCGCTTTGAGGTTGTTGCCCATTACTGACGAATTGGCAGGACGGACGAAAAGAAGTGGCGCGATGCTATTCAGCACATCAACGTGCGGTGAGGTTGAGACGCCAAAAAGAAGGACGGGGGGCCGTTTTTGCCATGACTTTGTCCTATGTGCTCATGTAGGAATATTGCTGAGACCATTCGTGACGTCGCTTCGAGCCGTCCGTGTATGACCTAGGGGAGAAGGGATGGGACGCTTTGCTGGGCACTGGCATGGAGCTACTGACGATACCTAGCTCAGATGATTGAATTGACTGGAGACCGCCGCCAGCGCGGGGGCTTTTTGTCGATGCCAATGCTCGATGCGCGATGCGGACAGCGTGATGGTTAGATCATTGCAGAATCAATGGAACTGGGGAGTCGGACCTTTCCCTCCGACACGGGCGATGTTCCTGCCCGATGTACCAATCACGGTAGCTGATCAGGGTTAATCCCGGCCAGAAGCAGCAAAGAAGGGGCAATGGACAGTGGATGCGTTGTGCGCCAATCGCTCCTGCTTCCAAACGCCAACGCCTCGTCATCTCAAGCGCGTCTCTCCTGCCGTGGGAAGGTTCGATCCAGAGCGCTGTCGTCATGAGAACGTCTCGATTCTAGTTCTTTCTGCACATGCCCGATTAAAGCCGTCATCATCACGAACAGGTCAATCCGCCCACTTCCGTCTTGGGAGGCTGTCAATAGCGGATATAAACACATATGTACCATTTCTCTAGAACGTCTCATTGATAAATATGTTTCATTTCTCATCTCTTCGTACCTTGGCCGTCTGCTCCAAAGCTCAGCGTACCTTATTTACCAGTGCCCAGTGCTCCCCAGGACCACCATCGACCAGAATCACCCACTTCCGAGCATCCACGAAAGCTACATCTACCACTGTGCTCGCCCCTAAGCCCACACCACCACAGCAACAGCGGACAATGTCATCAGCGAAGACCGCCGGCCCTGAGGGCAACAAGCTCTTCACGCGCGAGCATCTCTTCGACCTGTCCGAAAAGGTCGCGCTCGTCACAGGCGGCGGCACGGGCATCGGCCTCATGGCCACGCAAGCACTGGCCGCCAACGCGCCAAGGTGTACATCACCGGTCGCACCCAGGAGAAGCTCGACAACGTCGTCAAGACCTACGGCCAAAATATCCGCGGCGAAATCATTGGCATCCGCGCCGATGTCTCGGACAAGGAGAGCATCAAGAAGCTAGTCAAGGAGCTTGAATCGCGCGAAAAGTGCATCTGTATCCTCGTCAACAATGCCGGCATCAGTTCCAACTCGTTCGAAGTCGAGGCCGACTCGGGCAAAGAGATGAAGAGCAAGCTCTTCGACGACCAGGCCGCTGGCTTTGACGACTGGCTGTCGTCATACCAGACCAACGTGCCCTCCGGCTACTTCCTGTCGACGTCGCTGCTGCCGCTGCTGGAGAAGTCGACCGAGACGCACCCCGGCTGGTCGAGCATCATAATCAACATCACCAGCATCAGCGGTATGATCCAAAAGTCCCAACACCATTTTGCCTACAACGCCTCCAAGGCTGCCGCCATTCATGTCAGCCGCATGCTGGCGCACGAACTCTCCCAGAACAGCGTCAAGGTCCGCGTCAACAGTCTGGCGCCCGGCGTCTTCCCCAGCGAAATGACGACTGGCGACAGCGCCGACGACGCCCAAAAGAGCCAGATCCCCAAGGAGAAGTACGAGTCCAAGGTGCCCGCGGCGCGTCCCGGCAAGGATGAGGACATGGCGGGTGCCATCCTCTTCTTCGCCACAAATCAGTACCTCAACGGCCAGAACGTGGCCGTCGACGGAGGATATACCTTGCAAGCCGGTCTCTAGAGGTCCGAAGAAATAGTGCTCTTGATGTTGGATTAGCGTAACGAGGAAAACAAACACTTGGATCATGATTCATAATGACAATGGAAAAGGAACTGTCAAACCTCCCACCCGTCACATCGTCGCAGATTTCGCGCACCCCACTCCCCTTTTTTCCAGATAAGGCCTGTCTGTTGCAGTGCATGGAACCCTGGGCGCCCAAGTCGGCAAGAAAACGCCTCGAATGCGGGCTAAAATGGTGCCCGTAAGCTTAACAAACCGTGATGGCCTCACGCATCAGGCACTGATATTAGCCCAGCGAACGGTTGTTGGCAATTGAACCCACTCGGGGGGCTTACTTGGCACAAGACCAGCAAACATCCGCCAGTGCCTTTGTGCAAACAACCCGACTTGTTTGACTTCTCACGACAAAGTCTGTCTCGATCGCAGTTTCTCTGGACCAGGAACAAACGCTAAGGACCAGTTGGCATCCGTTGGACGGTGTGGTTGGCTCGATTCGACTAGACATACCACGCAGAATATCAGTAACAGCATTGATTCGCGGATCGCGTAAATGATCCGCTGGACGAAATGAAGGCAGTGGGTTTCGGCGTTTGCAATGCTCCATCTCAGGCACTGTTGTGGGTTTGTTCCTCGCGCCGCGTCAAGTCGAAGAACACTAGGAGAAAAGAATCATGGACCAAAAACGCCCATTGCCGAAGGAAGAGGAAAATCCCAGACGATCCACATGGCACCCGCGTGGCATGGCCCATGCGGTGCCTGGCGCTGCGATGCGACGCCGCTTGAGGAGGGGGGTGTCGGCGATCATAGGGCTGAACCTGTGCCTTTTTTGGGGCAAAGGGCGGGGTGGGCACTCGCGCTGCGAAAGCGAAGGCGGCACTCGTCCCAGTGGCCCCGAACGTTGGAATGGGGGTTGCGCTCGTTACTGCACTGGGAAAGGAGCGCGCTGTCAGCCAGGGGGGCTTGCTACACTTCTACCCGCCCAGCCACGGATCGGATCGACGGTGCATTTTGATCTGGTACGATACGAGCATCCTGGCAACTTACTCCGACTGCATGTCCGGTTGAATGAAGAGTCTCGGGACAATCATTGGCATGGGTATGGGTTACAAATTGCATAGATTCAGTGTTGATCGAATGAATTGGCGACTGATTGCCGCCGATTCTTTAACTTCCGTTCTCCCTCGAGAATCATGTTGAATACCTCGAGAGGAATAGTTCCTGCAGCTACAAACAATAAAAAGCCTTTCCAAGGACTCTGGAAATCAAAACCTCCTTCGGATGTATATTTCTTCGGCTGCAGGCCGCAATCTCTTCTCGAGGCTATCAAACGCCAAAAACATGCATCTCGCTCACTTCCCAAGCCACAGAAAAGCGGGGTATGTCCGAGAAAACCATATTCCATATGCCCAAACAACCAACAAGTGAAGAAAAATAAGGAAATGAAAAATGGAGTGAGGGGGGTGACAAGACTGGGGAATCAGATGTATGTCGCACACTCCGGGTATCATGGTGATGAGAATCCCTAATGCTGGACGTGACCATATCGTCATGTGGTGCCGAATGAACCACTGCCTGACCTGGCAGCTTGTGACAAAAGAGAGGAGAAAAGACCATGACATCGAACACCACATATCGGGCTGCAGAGCCCTGAAATATGGAGCGGGTCGAATAAGGAAAAGAAACAGGCAGGTCCCGTTGTCGCTGAATGCAAAACCAATCATTGAACGTAAGATTCGAGTCGTGAAACGGTTAAATCATGAATCCGTGTGCTTGTAGAGAGGAGATGGCAACCGATAGAGTATACCGGATCATCCACCTTGCTGCTGCTGAAGAGTAGCCGGTTTACATCGAGGAGGCAAAGGGCGCCATCCACTTGATGTCCAGCCAGCCAACCTTATCAAATGCTGTCCAGAGTTTGGATGCCTTGTTGACGTCAATCTTGCAGGCTTGCTGAGCATCCGTTTTGCGGAACTCCTTCTGGATTCTGGCGCATTCGAGGCGACGGATGAAGATCCGACGCTTGCTGGTGAGGTATGTAGCGCAGTCGAGTCGCAGTGCTGCTGCCAATGTCACCTCATCGGGGTGAAGGTGGTGAGCATTGGGGTCATTGGAGAGATCGACCGCGGTGCCCTTCCAATCCACCTTCAGACTGTTGGTCTTGTCGGGAAGAGACGAGAGTGGCGGACAGAGATCAGGCAAGGATGCGAAGTCGCGATCCTCCCGGTTGGGTGCGACGATGCGACGGCTAGGTTCCGGTGTGGCGCTCGTGACCCGAGTCTTCTTGGGTGTCGAGTTGGTCGGGCGAGCCCTGGCGACAGCGGGGGCCGGGCGGGGGCCATGAGCGGGCTTGACGACACGGTCGGGCTTGGCAGCAGGAGTCCTCACGGTCTTTGTGGCAGACACTTTGGCGGACAGCTTGGTCGACTTGGCCGGAGCTAGAGCAATGTATCGTTTGTCTGCCCTGTTCTGGCTCGTTTTCCTGTCGAGCACCAACTGTTTCTTCTCCCTCTTCAGCCAACCTTGAGGGTCCTTGCTGTACATCTCAATGACCTTCGATCTGAATTGTAGGACCAATTCGTATTCCTCACGTTTGGGCGGTGGAGAACGGCGGAAAGTGGTCGTGTCTCTGGAAGCGATGTGTTCATCGACGAGGCGCCGGTGAGAGGCAGTCTCATGTGCAGGGAAGAGAGGCTGCTGAGGTGGGCTCAAAGACAGGTCGTCGCGAGGGAAAAGAATGGGATCCTTTTCGGTATGGCTTGCGGCAGCTGCGGCAGCATTGTTGTTTGCGGCTTTCGTGAGTGGCGAGACTGGTGGCGACATGGGCATCCTGAGTGCATCCCCAGCGGCTTCCTGCGCAGGCGTAGCCATTGGGCTGACCTGCGCAGAGTGATTGAAGCTGTCGAGAGGAGTCGGATCGGGTGGCGACATGAGACTGGTGAAATCGAAGCCCTTCTTAAGGGCATCGGCGGTCAATGCCGCGGAAGCGTGTTGGTGCGCGCTGCTCATGGTGACGATGGGGAGGCGATGTTGAGAGCGAGGAGTGTAAATCGAGCAAGTGTGAAACGGGGAAATGAATTGGAAAGGGGGGGATCCAACGAAAGATATCGCTGTGGGTTAAACAACCTCCGAAAGGTAAAGAAGGTGTGTGATGCGTTGTAGAGGTCTGGATGAGTGTTTGTCAGCTGTCGGGGGGTTGTTGATGACTGCTTGTATTGGTCGCAAGTGGTGGGTGGCGAGATGCAGTGAGGCGGAGTTGGGCGACAGAAGCTGACCGACAACGATGGAGATATCGGAGATGGGAGGGCCTGCGACCGAACCAGAAATACGTAGCCAACGTAAGCGAAAAGAATGGTTGATATTCCCAGGCAAAGCTGACACCAAGTCAGATGAGAGAAGTCCGATTGATGGATTCCGTTTCCCTGCGCTCAATTGATGGATGGATGGATAGATGAGCGGCGGCGGCGGTCGGGCGAGAGCCCAAGTCGCGATGAAGGTGGAAAAGCGTCGTTACGGCCTATGATCCCCTGCACGCAAGGTTGTTTTTTCGATGAGAGACCAATTGAGTGAAAGAAGTACTGGTGTGTGCAATTGATTGCCGGCACCATTAACGGAATGGAATCGTCAAAGAGAACAGCAGGCGTTGGGATAGATGGTCAAGTTGGGTAGGAGAGGAGGGGTAAGATTCTAGGCACCGCCTTGAGACTCTCTCGATGCTTTCTGATCTTCTTGATGGAAGGACAAACAGGGCGGATTAGCGGTATAAGGCGGGGCCAATGCGTTCTTCCACTGAACAGAACAATGGATCGTTTCGATGCAATGTATCAGGAAGAAGGGTAACTTATGACGAAACCCGAGCGTAATCTTCCGGTTGTCTTGTGGTCTTGTAGCGTACCTCTGTTGCAGCGTTGGTGCTCGTGTGAAACGGTAAGACGTGATGAGCAACAGGTCAAGAGGGTGGACGGAAGAGGTGGAACGGAAGAAGAGGAGAGAAGGAAAGCATGGGAAGAAAGGAGAAGGAAGTGTACGAAGGAAGTACTGGTGAGGCCCTGGATGTTTGTGATGACTGGACTGGGACCACCGCAGAAGGCTCCCAATGCCAGCCTGGACAGACACTGAGGACCCCCTCCCGCAGAGGCCAAAAGAGAGCGACAGCAGGAGAGGCACAGGCAACGGCGGCAAAGGAACACGGTCAAGGTGGCCCAAAGTTGTGGGCATGGTCAACTTGACGGCTTCGTTGGAGGCGGAGTCACGCCCCCAATCCTCCCACCCCTTCGAACCTCCTCTGATCACGCCCCACCCCTTGCTTCCAGAAGCCGCACGCCCCCTCCTTGAACCCCCTACTGCCCCTCTCCAGGACGCCCGTTTCGGCAAGGGTTTTAGGGCCACCCCCACGAAGATTCGCGTCCAGCCAGTGAGACCTAGCCACACCAGATGATCCGGTGTGCTCTCTGACACCCGTTTTCCGATGAAGGGGCGAAAAGAGGAGGGAGACATGAAGTGTGAGCCAGACGGAGGGTTTGCACGCCAGAACACTGCTGCAAAATACGCAGTCGCAACAATATGCTTGCATTGTTGTATGCTTGGTCATTCCTGTCTTATTCTTAATTGATGGAGGCGCTCTGCACACCTCGATCAGGCAGGCAGCGAGGGGAGCGTTCCCGTCCCCGAGGCAGGCTGCGGTGGAAGGAGAGGCCGGGAAGGTGAGTGGTTCCTGCTGCTGCCGCCGCCTGTGCCCTATTCTGGGGCCGTCGGTGCCAAGTCGTTGGGGCCTGATGTACCCCATGTACCCTGGCACCAGAAGTACCCCGGGTGCCTGGGACCCACGAGCAGGCGGCCACCCTCTTTCGCATGGGGGCAAGCATTTGTCCTCACCTCAATTCCACCCTACCTCTTAAGGTACTGTAGTTAAGCAACCTTCTGCCACCTACCAACGTGTGCGCGTGCTGCCAACGCTCGAGGAAGTTGTCGGTTGGCGAAGTTGCGATGGCATATGAATGTGAGGGGTCAATGCGACAAGCCATCGCTCTGGAGCAGTTGGCAACGTTGGCAGAGTTGTCAGAAACACCCAATGGAAGAAGAGGCATGTTGGCGCCCACCCGCCCGAACGATATTGACCACCTTTAGCAAAGTGGTTAACAAGTAGGCTGCGGGAGGTGTGGCCCATCCGAGAGCGGGGGGGAGGGGGTGAGGATGTGCAATCAGACGGAGGGGTGCCAACTCGCCACGGACAAGTGACATGCTGTCTCTGAAGTTGGGTGTTGCTGATGGCATGGTTAGCAAACGTCAGATGGGGGCTGATTCCACTTCGACTATTGTCTTGTTGCGTGTGCTGTCTGGAGGGGGATTGGAACCACTTGGTGAATCTGCACGTCTGCATGTCTGCCCTCGACTGATGGTCGTGCGAGGTTGTTTTGGGCATCCATACATTACCTGCGGCACTTGACCTGTCGTTGGTCTTGTTAAGTCGCCTCTTGCGTTGAAACGCAAAGGAACTCCTCGGAGCCCCTCTGGAAGTTAGGGTCCAAAATGACGCGAGTTGTGGAGAACGAGGCGGTCTGGCTAGATCGACATGTGTGAATGCTAGTCATCTATGGAGCTACTTAAGGGCGACGCGAGCGATTCTTATGAGCACGGCATGCGCCTTCTAAAAAGAATAAAGAGTAAGGTATGTCGTAGGCTCGCCCTATATGGGCAAGGCGGTCAACCGAAGTAAGGAGCAACTCGAGAGGTAGTCTCTGGTAAGGTAGATAGGTGATTGGGACGGTATCGATAATAGGTGAGGTAGCGTTCTTGACGTGCAAGTCAGCTCGCACTTAGCTTGAAGGGGTTCGTCACTTGGTGCGAGGCAAGCTTGCACTGTCAGGAGCAGGCTCCAAGCGAATGGAATGGAAGAACGGGAAAGTTTGCTCGACGTGTTCTGTTGCCTCGTGTCGGTGGGTGTTATATTTCTACCGACATCAGCTTGTAAGATAGATAGCCTTCGCATCTCGCCTGCTGAAGCATGGGAGGCAGTTTGCGAGAGAAAGAGGGCGACATCAACCACAGCGGCCGCTCCAATCTTGAGCAGGGCTGTGGGCCATTGTGAAACGGCAGAAAGCCGGTTTCTTGTCCCTGAGGGAGGGAGCCCTCTTCATCGACAACAGGAAAACATCCAATGAGGTGTCAGGATGGTGAAAGACATAGCGTGGCCATTGACGACCCATTGAGCCCTCTGGTGGAGGTTCGCCAGACCTGAGCCATGCGCAGTGGCCAGATCCAGGCACGCGCATGTGACAACAGAAGGGGGACAAAACGTGATGAATTGACCAATGGCTCTGGTCCCCCAGAAGGATGCCTATCAGCCCCAATTGAATAAGGGAGGGGGTGCAATTGGGTGTGGTGGAAGGGGTGGTGAATTGGTCTGACCGCTTGATGTGTTCGCTGTCAAAAGCTGGTGTCGCTGCCTGTGGAGTTCCTGGCCGCTGTTTAAGTCAAGTGCCTGCCTGGCGGCGTAGGGGAGAACATCGTCATCACGGATTGCGGGTTTTCATTGACGGCATGACTCTTGCGCTGGTGCCATGGATGGACACGCCAGACGAGGCCGATTCGTACGACATGTCTTGCGGTGAGAGAGCGCAAGCAGTCGGGCTATCGACTTCAGGTGGAGGTTCAGAAGAAGGGCAGAGGACACACAGGAAGAGTAGAGGTGGATAACGATGAGTCGATGAGTGAGTCACACAAGTACCGAGCATGAGAAGAGGTCGAATTTCGAAAGTCGATTGGCCCTTCCCATGGCACATTTGCATCGGACAACGCCCAGGCGCCTTGCTAGGTCGGGCTAGCCATGATCGCCATCATTCTATCGATAAGACGTCACCACTGGTGCAGAAGGCACGATGTAGCTTAGCTAGGCAGGAGGTATCGGTACGCGCCTACCAGTGGGTGCTGTTGCCTTGGCCTTCCAGCGCACGTGTTGGAGCCTGATACACCTGTCCCCGTTTTTCCCGTTATGGTGATGGAAATTCCGCTATTGGCACCTCCAACCTAGCATGGCCACCTGCGACTTGCCTCTACCTTGCTACCTAGGTGCAGAGCGCGCCGAACTCCAAGGATTTCGTCAGCGTGCCGACCGTGTCGGAGTCGGAGCATTCGGAAACTGACAAATCCAACCCCCAACAGCCGGGACTAACTCTCCAACTCTTAGTACAGTCATCGAACTTGTCGGGCTTTACCCACCTGTACATGGAAAGGCTGTACAGATGACCCTCCACGCCCCCTAGTTGACCAAACGAGACGGGAACACCTGAATGCCAGGTAAATGCAACTGCTGACAGCTCCTTTCAGCACTAAGCACAGTGCCCCGACCCACGAGTCCTAAAGCTTGGTATCCCGAACCTTCCGAGAGGCCAATTGTTTCGAACTCGAGCTCCTATGCGTTCTACTCTCACAGTCCAGGCAGAAACGATGGGCGCGCGAATTCATCGCGATCAAATGCGAGGTCCAGATCCAGGCTGCAGTGTTGGTTCCACCTGCAGCCACCGGGTCAAAGCCTCAAGCCTCGACAGTATGCCCTAGCAAAAAACGCACTTACTTCTGGATCCAGGCGTCCAGGTGCAGTTGAACCATTGAACCACCACGATTCAGTGCAGGGGCGTGCTACTTATTCTGGACGCCCTGACGATCAACCTTGCTACCCTGGGCAGTGTCGGTGTTGAACTTTGGCTGCCTGGTGCGATTGCCCTAGACACTGATAATCAGCCCGTTTGCTGTTCCGAATTCAAGGCATTCAAGGCTGCACATAGCTTGAGGCCACGCAGGCCTTTGTGCTGCCTTGAGTTTGATTTTCACTCTGCGTCGATTGACCAATTGCCGCCAATCGCCCTACTGTACTGTATGCCCAGCACGGCTTGCTCACATCGAATCTCGCATTCCAGTTCACCGAAGCAGGGTTGGGTCATGAGCACCCTGTCCTGTCCTGTCCTGTCCTGTCCTGCCCTGTCCTACCTTGCTTCGTCTTCACCTGCAAGGACCGGCGACAATTTGATCGGGGCACGCCCTCTCCATCTCCGGTGTCATCAAGGAAGCGCACATGACCCTGCTGTCGGGGTTAGTGGTGTGTGGTAGTGGTGGTGATGGTGGTGGTGTCCCCTCCCCCACTTACAACATGAAGAATGAACCTGCAAGCATTCTTTCCCTTACCCTTCCTTCCTTACAACCCTCACTGTCAGTGATAGGGCGGCTTCGTCAACTTGCCGCTGCTGGGTGTGGCGCGGCCCGTGTTGTGCCTCGTCTGTCATCTGAACGAATGTGCCCCGCCGCCAGCCGTCTCTCGTGACGGCCATGACGACGCTGGGCCGGTCACTCGACAACCATAATCCGAGACACCGATTGCCAACGTCCCGTGCACCGATTAGAACCGGGTGGCTTCGATAATACCATCCGATACTTATCGTCTGCGCCGACTTTGACAAAAGGAGAAACGAGAGAGAGAGGAGAGGTTCCGTGGAGCCGGCGCATGCCGGCGCATCAATCTTCACGCCTTCATCGTCTGTGGAAGGTGCTGTGCATACCCTTTCACATTTTGGCCCTCCTCCGTCTCCGTCCCTAGTCTGGTCTGGCCCGGCCTGGCCTGTGATGGACCCCCGTGAACCCCCTTGGATCTATTCATGCCGGGGACAGCAGGCCCTCCGTCACCGTGTAGCTCGCATCACCCCTCGGGCGCCTAATTAAGGCAGCTAGATATTAGTAGGACCCTCATCGCCATTTCACCGCCTCTATTCTGTTCGGCGAAAATGCTCACTTGCGTGCGTCTTAGCGACGGAAAGGAGGGGTCGAGGGCGAACCCCGACGCGACGAGGGAGGGGCACGTTGACCCGCGCGCATTGATCCACTGGAATTACCCCGCGACGCTCCTCCTATCGCTCGTATCGCTTGCGTTATCTTGATTAATGCTCAACCCCTCCATCGGGCCCCGCCGGCCTTCGTTTGGCCCTCGCCTGGGTCCTCAACAAGTATTGACACCCGATCAGCCCTCCCTCGGACAAACAGAACTGATCAGGGAGAGTTTTGGCCGCATTGCGAGCTGAGATCGGTGGCTGGCCGACTGCTGGCCACTGGCTGCTGCGAACAACAGCCTAAGTGACACGCATCGGCGCCTCTTACATCTGCAAGTGATTGCCTTCTGTTTTCCGCTCGATCTTGCCGCGCAATAGCGGTCACCTTAGCTCAACAACATCTACGTACTTGCAATAATTCTCCATTACGCTGGATCTATGATTGCATCCGCCGGGTGGCTTTCGGTGCCGTGACTCGCGTGACAAAAGCATTCGAAAGCAATGGTGAGGTAGTAAAGCAGTCGTAAGATGATCAGCAGGATTTGAAACGGGTCCCAGCGTCCTGTATTCAGGGTATTGGGAAGTGATTGATGTACTCATGTGGTTTGCAATGTGAGCACATTTGAAGCCACTCGAGTGTACATCATGCTACTTGGACTCCCTTGCCTTATACTACGGCCGTCATATGACATTCTCGGTGCATCGATTGGGCTACAGAATACCTGATTACCTTCAACTTAACAATCGGACACCGACGAGTAGCAATATGCGTAGGCTCATAGCTGATTGCCGCTCCGATTTGCCAATTGGCAGTCGGCCGCGGCCTCAACCTGCATTTCTGAGTGGGGAGATATTGCCCGACAGCTCCCTGGACCCCCTTAGCCAACAGACAACCTTGGCAGCTGGGCGTTCTTGTCAGTGGCCACGTATAATCGGGCGCGGAACAATGCCACTGCGGACTAACAAGAATGATGCCAGGGCCTGGTTTCTCAGCCCCTGATCTGCAGCACGCCTCGTGGCTCCATCCAAGAGGCACGTCACAGCGGGGACGGGGCGGAAACATATGCATTCGAAGAGGCCTATTCACGCGAGGCACTGTTGATCAAATTGTTTTTCTTTCATCATGATGCATCTATATTGGCATCTTCATCAAAATCGCTCGCCCCAATCGCAGGAACCGTTCCGTGTGCATCGTGTTTCGACACGACCATGCCCTGTCGGATGATGCCTAATCCAGCACCCATAGTTTCATTCATGCCGGTCGTTTCTCTTCGTTCCTGCCTAGCGGCGACGTTTGCCTGTCGGGCGGGAGAGCGACCTGAGCCGCAAGTCTATCATCCCCTGTTGTTGGAATAAATACTGAAATACCCTCATGCGCTCTCCTTTACTTCTGTCCCTGGCCGTATCCGTAGTTGTGAGCTGACGGCTGGTGCTGCTGCTCTTGTGCAAAGCCCGAGGGGCTGCCTCTTGGCACACCCGTGCGCTTGAAATGCTTGTGGTCGAGGTACGAGATGCCGGCCACCAAAATCGTCAATGCACTAGTGACAAAAGGCATTAGATAAAGGTTCACTTGACCGTCCCCCTGTAGGGTGGGTAGGATGCAGGCGGTAAGGCTGGGGCAAGCAATACTCACAAGATGACCAGGGCGACGAGCATGACGGCAACGCTGACGCCGCAGCTGCCGCCGGTGCAAGACCTCGACATGCCCATGCCCTTGAGGATGATGACGACAAGCCAGAAGACGGGCTCGATAAAGTTGAGGATCATGTTGGCCTTGAGGCTCTCCCACTTGCGGTAACGGGTTGTGTGCTGGGAGAGGAGCTGGTAGCCGATGATGATCAGGGACTTTACGCTCTGTAGGAGGGTGAGAGATGGCCTCGTTAGCATGTTGTTTGACTCGATGAAAAAGAGCGGCGGATGGAAGCTTACGAAGGGAATAATCATAATCTCGGAGCGGGTGAGAAAGGAGATCATGGAGATGTAGATGCCCGTCAGGATAAGGGCGATGATGATCAGGACTGTTTCAGCAATATGGAGGCGGAGCTTGAGATGAGGCTCGAAAAAAGCGGCAACGTTGACCATGATTGCGGTTTCCGAGAATCTCAATTCTGCGATAGGAAGGACCAGGAATGGTGTTCGCGGTGGAGAAGCAAAGTTGAAGATGATCTGAAGCCGTAGGCTCTGGTAGTTTTGCTGTGTTCGAGATGTGAAGAGGAGAACAAACTATACAGACAGGCTGGTGATTGATCTCGGTACATATACGCGTCTCAGTTCCCAAAGTTGTCCACGCCCCGCCAGCCTCTTCAATCCTGCATCAGACACGACACGAATATCGCGGCGACTCGCGAGTTCGGCTGCGATCCCGAGAACTCGGCCTCAATGTATTCTCGGGTTTCTCGGCTGTCACCCGAGAGCCTTCGTATCTCCACAACTTTCAGATGCTTGAGCCAATGACGGCGGCCCCAGCCCGACTTCCCCTATGCTCTTCGTCTGCTATGGTCGTCATTATATGAGACATGCGTTGCCCCTGGTGGGATCTGAACATCATTTTAGGCTCATCCACCCCTTGCATTATCTCCTTGTTGAGTCTTCCATTGTGGGGGTTCGGGGGGCGCGAAGGCGGCTGTGGCGCGATAGAGGCTAGAAACAACGACAACACGCCCGAAGTTTTACATTGCGCTGGCAAATACTTGACAAGCAAGAGGCAAACCTCCGTCAAACCTGGGCACACCCACCGCCTGCAGGGACTGGTTCGGTAGCGGTCGGACTCGTGCCTGCACGGGTTCGCCTATGATCAGGATTGCCATGGAGATGTGGCTGACTTGCGTCAGAGTCGACGCGGCTCAACTTTTTTTTTCAATCAATCCTCTCGTATGAGATTCCTGTCAGCGTGGAAGAAGGCACTCTGATCAAGGCGTCGCTCAAGTAAAGTCGTACACCATGAGACTTTCCCGCCCGTCACGGGATTCCTTCAGCACAATCACCATCTCGTCGTCAAATCCAACCCAATTGCGTCGGTCATCCCACTCATCTTGTGAAGCATCGCCCGCGTTGCTGTCTTCTGCTTGTTGCAGCTGCGAACGGACTTCGATACTCTTCGCGTTTGCCCGGCCCTCGAGCTCCCAAACGCGGATCTCTTCGCCCCGGGAGCTGACACTGACAGCCTTGCCGCGCGCCGTGATCTCGACGTCACTGATGCCGGAGGTGTGGCCCCACAAGCGGAGGCCCGGGGACACAGAGAGGGCTGTGGCCGTTGAGGTGCAGACGTGGAGTATCAGGGTGTTGTCGGGCAGGGTAGCCAAGAGGTAGGGGTGTGTGTAGCGAAGAGACGTCGGCCCATCTCCTGGCGAGGCAAACACAGGTATGTCTGGAGACGAAAAGCGGTTTCCAGAAGACCTCACGCTCTCCGAAGTCCGAGACGGTGTTACAGGAGGCGTCGCATAACCTGATGCTGTTGTGACGGGGGTGGTGTAGGCCAGGCGCGTCGATGTGACCTCGGATTCGCCTGTGCGGCTGTGACGAACGTGAAGGTCTTGGACGCCGATAGACCACCCAGACAGCGTCGCAAAGGTGTATGCGATCGAGGCTACCACTGACCCCGCCATGGTGCGTATGGAGAGTGCGAGTGGTGCCCTCGAGGTATGTGACTTGAGCGATGTCATGAGGATCGGGGCCGGCAGCGATGTTTGGTCTTCAAGGGTTGCATTTTTTGGCTTCTCCTCGTCCTCTTCATCTGAGTCGTATTGGACGTCGAGCTTGCGCACACGGCGATGCGTCGGGTCGTCGGACTTGGCAGCTGGTCGCCGCTCGTAGTCGTAGAGAGATATGAGGACAGAGTCTGTGGCGGTGAGCAGGAAGGGATATCGGTACGACAATCCGACCAGAGCGCCGTTGCTGGATTTGGCATGCCTATGTCGGCGCTCGAGCTTGTTGTCGGCAAGGTCCAGTCTCCAGACGCCAAAGCTACCATCGCCGAACCCCAGGCAAATGTCCAGCTTTTGCTTATCCAGAGACTGGTCGTCAATCGCCATGCAAGTCGGCTCAGAACGCCCTCCGTCGTCGTCGAGCAGACCCACGTGCGCAATCAGGCCCTTCGTCTTGAGATCCCAAGCCCGTAGCCCAGCAGCGGCATCTGCTGTCATGGCAACTCCTTCCACGACCTTGGCCAGGGTCTTCTTTGACATGCTCGTGTCTCCCACGTCCAGCTCTTCCACGGTGGCCTTGCCGCGCGCCCAATTGTGCCTCAGCTTGTACTGCCGCTTCCAGTCGGCGTGGACGTCTGGGCCGGAACCGCCTGTACTTCGCATGTCCACGAGACCGCCTCGTTTGCCGATGCCGCCGTCGGCCCAGACGGCGCGGCGTGCAGAATAGTGCAGCCTGCTGGCGCTCTTCCTGGGTCCATCGCGGAAGCCGGGTATTCGCAGGGCGCGTGGGAGGACGAAGCGCGAGTAGTATAGGGCACGCCACAGCTGGGAGTCTGACGCAAGCCGGGAGAGGTGGCGGGAGACGAGGGCGACGTCGAGGAGGGTCGCTATGGGGAGAAACGAGAGAATTCGAATGGCTACCTCGTCGGAGAGGGCGGAGAGGAGATCAGGAGCAGAGCGGCGGGAGGTGGGTGAGCTTGCTACACGTTGACGCTTGGGATGGGAGGAGGCATCATAGTGATCGTCTTGCGGCCGGTGCCGCTTGTTCGGCATGCTCATGGGACGGTTGCAGCCAGAGATGAAGAGCTGAGGCGAATATAAAAGTTCTCAGTAGATGGTTTGGGACTCGAATTCATAGAGAGGCTCGGTAGAGAGCTTGAGCTCTGAGATAGTAAGCTGTTTAAGCTGACGAGTTGGTCGAGGCCAAGGCGATGATGGCGGTGAGGCGGCCAAGGTGGACCAGGTGCTGATGAATGTTCCATCCCAAGTCCGACACCCACCAGATCCCCCGCAGCCAGTGCGCTGGGGAGGAACTTTGACCCCTGTAACTTTACCCTTACAGCGACTAGGGGCCGAAGGAATCCC
>NW_003315037.1:1463862-1487828 GCF_000150825.1 Verticillium alfalfae VaMs.102
CTTTGCAGTCATTCTACTGCAGCATTTGCTCCAAGGGCTACTCACGCATGAATGACTACGAAGCCCACTTCTCGAGCTACGACCACAGTCACAAGCAGCGCCTGAAGGACATGAAAGCCATGGTTCGCGACCCCAATGCGGCGCTCGCGCTCGCAAGGCCGAAGCCAAGGCTGATGGCATTATTGCCATCAAGACGCCGGCCGGTGGCGCTGCCCCCGGTGGCGGCGGTGGCGGCGGTGGCGGCGGTGGTGGTGGCTTCAAGAAGGGCGGCTTCAAGAAGTCGGGCTTCAAGTCAGCATTCGCGCCAGCGGCCGAGACACCTTCCGCCCCTGCTGCCGCGGAAGCCTCCAAGACTGAGGTTGTGAGGCCGCCTCTACCATCAGTTGAGGACAAGGGGTTGGCCGAAGAGAGACCCGGCCTGCTGGAGAGCGATACCGACGACGAAGATTACGACCACTATGACCCGCGATATCCCACCGACTGAGCAACCGCTTTGCTTCACTCCGATTGACAGTGTAATGTGGCTCGCCACGTCCCTTTTCAGGATACAAATCCAACCAGGATGGACGCTCTCATCTACCGGAGCACATCGCAAAACCAACCCATTTACTCGATCCACCCCGTTGGCCCGAACTGCGAGAGATCCTCTTCCAGCAAGCCCATCATCTGTTGGTTGCCAGAGAACCAGTTAGCCAGCTGCTCCGACTGTACCGCTGTCTGCGCCGCCGCGCCGGCCTCGACTCCGGTGCCCGGCGCCAGCAGTTCGTTGGGAGGGAAGCCCAGCGCGCTCAGGTACATGTCAAACTCCTCGTTGATGGGCGCCTGATTGGCAGCGGGCTGCTGCGCCTTGGCTTCAACATAGGTCAGGGCCACGTTGTACAGCGCCTGGCAGAGCCGATGCAGCTTCTGCACCGGTTCCGAAATGGGCGACGGGCCCCCGAGCGAGTCGGCAAACTCATAGAGCCGCTTGAGATCTTCGGCCGAGGAGGTTTCGATGACGTGGCAGAAGAGTACGAAGAAGGGTGCAAAGGGTGTCAGGAGGATGGCCCTGCGGCGTGTTAGCTCGGTTCAGTTTGGAAATTGGTCACTCGATGCAAGCCGCGAGAGCGTGGACCACGCCAATCGTGGTACCGAGGCTATCATGACATACCAGTGCACATAGACAGCCTTCATGTGCTGCGCCTCGTCAAGCTGCGCCATGCACTCGTGGTGGATCTGCATGGCGAACCGAGCCGTCTCAATGCACTCCTGCGTGAAGCGGCTGGGCGAGCCCTCGGGCGCGGGAATGGCGCGGTAGATCAGCGTCAACGTGGACTGGTGTGTCAGCTCGTCGCCGCGCAGGTGAATGTCGATGAGGGCCGAGGCGTTGAGGGCCTTGAACCCGAACATGGCCTGCTCGCGCGCCTGCGACGCCGCCGCCATGATGTCCTTCTGGTCAGCCTCGAGGCGGCGTGCGGCCTCGATGCGCTCGTGCCGTGGTCGGGCAAGGGCGGTCGGGCTGTAGAGGTGCTCGTAGACACGGTGATGCATCTCTGATTCGCGGATCCACGTCGTGATGATGGCGCCCCACGGGTCCTCCACCATGGTGCTGTCGACCGTCCGCGGCAGCGTTATGTCCCAGTCCTGGATGGCTGACGACCGCCCCGTGCGCAGCGCGAGGCTCTTGTCGAGCATGTACGTGTGCCAGAAGAGCAGCGTCTTGACGTCCTTGCCGCTGGTGTGGGGATCGGGCTTGACGCGGGACGCCCGGTGGTAGCCCAGCGTCTGGCACAAGGTCGCCGCCGTCGAGACAAAGTGCCACGCGAGCGACGTCTTGGACACGTCTATAGAGTACAGGGTCTGCCAGAACGTCAGCGTCTTTCGGCATACGAAATCGGACGTGTTTCTCTCTCTCTCTCTCTCTCTCTCTCTCTCAGAGGAATAGCACTCACGGCAACGAGCAGGGCCTCGATGCTCTCGGTCTTGGCGGGCAGCATGAGCGGCAGGCTTGCGAGGGCGGTCTCGAGATTCACCTGGCACATGCGCTGGTACAGCTGAAACTCAGCCCTCGACGCGTTGTCCTTGGCCAGGAAGCTCTGCTCCATGAAGAGGTAGTACAAGGAGCCTACGACGATGACGAAGCACGGGTGAGAAAAGGTGTCGGTGCAGAAATAGACCTTGCGGCAGAGCTCCGAGAGATCGTCGATGTCGAGGAAGGAGCAGGCTATGGCGAAGATGCTGGGCGGGGCCGCTACCATGACGTTTTAGCGCTGACTTTTCTTTCCGGCTCTGAAGGCCTCGGAGTACACGCAGGGTGCCGAGACGGGGCGAACAGACCTTTCTGGTGCTTCAGCAGCGACACGACGGCGGCCATGGGGGGCATCGGCAGCTCTGGTAGACCGCCGGGCGGCAGGGGTTGCTGGTTGGGGAACTTGAGCTCGCGGATGGACGACGACTCGTTCTGCATCGAGACCATCTGGCGCAGGGTCAGCAGGGCGGACTGCATGTTGGGCGTCACGTCGCTCAGGGAGGTCCTCTGAACGGCGTTCTCAAGAAAGTCGCGGGCGAAGACAGTGTGCGCCGTCAGCGAGAGGTCACCCTCGAAGGCTTCTGTCTCGTCGTCGTCGTCGTCCGGCTCTTCGTGCACGAAGGCTTGAGCATCGCCCAGCGGAGCCGACGCTGGAACGCCCGGTGTCGTTGTCGCGGTGCGCCTCGAGTGGTTGGTCTCGGAGGCGAGACCATTGTTTGCGATTGTGCGTAGGGCGTCCTCGATACCGGACAGCCTCTCCTCGATGAGGTCGATTTTCCTCTCACTAGAGCGGCGTGTCAAGATTAGGATGCATGAATGAGTACCGGCGGGATGGCGAGATGAAATGAAACTTGTGTAAAACTCGAAAGGTGGACTGACTATTGATGAGAGATGAGCACACGCTGCCGTTGCTCTCTGGGTTTATGTGTAACGCCGATGGAGCTACATGACCGCAGAGCCGTCCGGCAGTTGGAGCATGGCGTGCCCTTGTCACAGCGAATCTGCCTCTCATCAGCCTCATGCTTGCGTGCACATCAAGTCAGATGGCGAGGTGTTGGTCGTGACAGTGACAAGCTGGCCAGGGTGCATAAAGAAAAAAAGTGCGAGGGGATATGACGGGGACCTTACTTTACGTATCCTACATTGATCACACTATTTCAATCCACGCCGCGTTAGCCAACTGTCACAACACATAACAGGCAAAAAAGCCGGTCCGTGGACGGCCGCCGGCGGGGTTGGCGGAACACGGCACGCCATGGCCCGGCTGATTCAGAGACATACCGCTCTGCGAAGATTCGGGTCCTCGGGCCCCGTAGACGGATCGACGTCCATGACTTGGTCGTCTCGGGGCGTTGTCCCTTTTGCAAGAATTGAAAATAGTACGGATTCGGGACCTTCGGCGATGGGTTGCGATGGAAGGCCACGCAAGCTGTCGGTCACGACGAGACCAAGGCGGCAAACAGAGGGACTCGAGCTAGGCAGCAGGCTGGCAGTCGCTCTGCCTTGACGCGACCAACGCAGAACGACCTAGGTAGACAATGCGAACCGGAGATTTTGGACAGGCCAAATAGCTCTGACGGGCACTTCTTTGGATCTTTTGGACGGCGGCTGCTTGTGACGATGGACAGATGGGGCTAGCGTCTTTGCCGCTTTAACTGAGCCCCTCTGTTTCAAGGCCGACCTTGAGTGGCTTCTTGACAATTCGAATAGTTGTCTGGAGAGTCTGTGGCAAGGAATGTGCTTTGCTACAGCAGTCGAACACAGCCAGGAGGCTAGGAGCTCAAGTCTGCATTAGGCCATCCTTGATTGAAGGAAAGTTGGCATGTCAAGCCATGTCTGATCGATCAAGTATAAAGTCTGAGCAGCTCTAGCTTCAGCCTATCTGGGTCACCGTTGTTATTGTATCAGCCGACGGAAATTATTGGTAGAGAGCCCATAGGTAACTAGTAGTTGTATATCATGAAGCAGCACAATTCGTGTGCAGTTCCCCCGTGACAAAAACCATTGACTGAAGTTTTGGAAGACGTGCATGGAAACAAAGTATTCTAACAGTCGCCTCGTGAAAACTTGCCGATGAGGTGGTAGGTCGTCTGCTGCAGCCCTTCATGGAGAATGATTTCAAATGTCGTAAAGGGACTGAGGTTGAGGCTGCCTAGTGTTCGATGCAGTGCCCGAACATCAGCGTGCTTATAGGGGCTCCAGAAGCCTCGGGGGCTTGGCTAGGGGCGACCCAGGGTTTCCACAGGCCTCAAAGCCAGGCACAGGGGCTCTGCTCGACGTCATCGGCCTCGACACCTCGAAGTGGGTCGCAGCTCACCGCTGAGCCTATAGCACGCCTGGCGAATGTCAGATGCGACGCGATCCATCAACCACATCGAATTATTGTCCGTCGCATGCTCTCTCCAGCCGCTGTCGACAGCAGCCCGAGACTGACACCAGGCCATCACACGCAATGGCGTACGCTCTCCACGAGCAGGCGTCGCAGGAGACCCTCGTGTCTCTGCTCCAGCTCGACCCAGCACCCATAGAGTCTCCTTACGCCGAAGACGAGAAGCATCTCCAGTTCTCACCTGAAGACGATGCCGAGCACACAAAACCCACGACAGCTGGCTCACCAACGCCTCTCGGCCTCAGCCGTAGCACTAGCCATGCTTCGCACAACTCCATTTACTACCGTATGGACCTAGCCTTTGCGCCTTGAATCCCTCCGCCACTTTGATGCTAACGACCCCCCAGTCACCCGCATCCAGAAA
The DNA here is from genome assembly GCF_000150825.1 of Verticillium alfalfae VaMs.102. NCBI lineage: Eukaryota > Fungi > Ascomycota > Sordariomycetes > Glomerellales > Plectosphaerellaceae > Verticillium > Verticillium alfalfae. The sequence continues at coordinate 1,468,624 of NW_003315037.1, forward strand.
TACTCGTCCTACTTGATCCCCGTCTTCACGACCATCCACCTCGCCAACACCTCCCTGATCCCTCTCATCACTCGTTCCGTCCCCGCCTCCGAGACCTACCTCCTCCAGGCCCGCGAGCTCTACCAGACCGCCCTCACAGAGCCCCTCCTCGTCACCCTGCCCATAGCCGCCCACATCGCCTCGGGCCTCGCCCTGCGCCTGATCCGCCGCTCCCAGAACCTCGCGCGCTACGGCGGCAGCACGCCGGGCATGTACGCCCTCGCCCGCTCGCGCACAAACTCGCCCTCGCGGCACGGCAGCAGCAGCGGCGGCAGCAGCAACACCCACAGCCACAGCCACCACCACGTCAGCAACCCCCGCGGCAAGCCGCAGGCTCTGCGCATCTGCCCGCCCCCTCAGCTGAATCGCCACGTCAGGCTACGTCCTCGCCGGCCTGGTGGCGCCCCACGCATGCGTCAACCCGCCTGCTGCCCCCTCTTATGTCGAGGCCGACAGCTCCAACCTTTGCCTTAGTTTGGCCCCCCCGGGTTCGCCCCGCCACCCCGTCGTTTCCTGGACCCGCCTACGTCGCCCTCATTGCGGTGACGGCTGGCCACACCGTGTGGGGCGCCGCGCGCTGGGCCGGGATCGCGCCCGTGGCCATGGGCTGGCGCGGCGCCGGCCCGCGCGTCGAGGACAAGAGCGTCCGGCGCAGGAGGCGCAGGGCCTGGTGGGGGGTGCAGGGGGCTGTCGTTGCTGTTGCCGCCCTGTGGGCTGCTGGCGGGCTTGGCGTCGTTGCCCGTGGAGGGTTGACGCATGGCTGGGTCGGTAAGGTGTATGACGGTATCTATGATGTGTTGCCTTGGTAGGGAGTATGTTGGGTGTGATACAGTACAGACGAGAAGTTGTCGAGATAGTGTGTCCTTGCATAGAGGGGGCTGCTTGTACCAACAGATGTGAGATCGCGATTGTAATTTGTATCAGCATATGGCGGCATTTCCACCGTCTAATATACCACGTTTGTACATGTTCCTAGCACGAAGAGCAAGCACACTGAGATCAAATGTAGTGTATTCAAGTGACCGCTTTAAGACGAGGACTCGAACGTCCGTATCTATGAAATTACATGCAGCGCTGGTGCCTTTCTTTTCGCTTTAACCGTAGGAGGTGCAAGCAGTTGATGTCGGTTTCTTGCCACGGTTGTGCTTCATCGCAGCAGTCCCTGTGCGCTGCCGTCCCATAACCAACGCAACGCCTGTCATCTGTCTGAACCAACCCCTGGCAAGCCTCTTTTCACCACCCTGCCATAAGTTCAGGATGGTACCTTGGTGGACAACGGCAGCCCGCGCCGGCTCGAAGTGCCTCGCTAACGACGTCCCCTGACGGCTCCAGCACAAGGCCCGCCGCCCCCAAAGTTCTCCTCGCTATCACTGGCACCCGCAAAGACAATGTCCGGCTTGCCGGTGGGACACTCATCGTCCTCATCAGGGCCTCGGTATCCATAAATGATGTTGCAAGGCGGCACCACACTGGACTCGTCCCCATTGCCTGGCATGAACAGCCACCCGTTGCAGCCTTCTTTGGTGGACTGGTAGCACTGCTTACAGCAGTCCTCGGCATCATCGGCGTCGCTGAGTTTGAACTTCCATCCGACCTCGCCAGCAATCCCTATCCAGTTGACATCGGTTCTGAAGTCGGATGGCCTGCATTCGGCAATCTGATTCCCCAGCGCGTCAGCATGGGCACTAGAACTGCTCATGTTTGAAAGATCCAGGCTGGTAGTGGGACTCACTGGGCTGGAGGCAGACGTGCTGGAGGCTAACGGACTTGACGACGTGTCCGTCCGCGAAACTTGCGTGGCGGTGAAGGAGGTCTCCCCGGTAGGTATGCCATCATCTATCGAGCGAGAATCGCCACGCCTTTGCGATACAACGACCGGAACGATAATGGCCACAAGTAAGAGGACGACGAGAGGAAGCAGAAGCTTCCATGAGCAGAGACGACTGTTGAGAATACGTGTCTTCCAGGGCAGGTGCTCCGGAACCGGGGGTTTGTTTTCGGAGGCTGAAGGAGGGCGGATATCAGCTTCAACATCGACAGCACCATCTAAGCCCTTCAAACTCTGACCAGGAACGACCTCGGGGGCCTGTTCAACGGTAATCTGAGGTGCAGCGTTGGCATCGTACTCGGCCCAGTCAGTGCCACTTTCGCGTTGGCTTTGCTGGTTTAACTGCTGTCTCTGCTCCTGGTCTGAATCTTGGACAGACGTGTTCTGCAGGGAATCGTTGGCTGCCATCTTGGAAAGACCGTGGAGAGACTGCCTTGAGGTTGGCAGCCGCGGATGCCGTGCTACTTATTTGTGGGTGTCAACGGTTGTCGAAAGGTCTTTTCTTTCCTGATTGCGCACGTTGAAGAATGGGAGACTCATGAAGTAGGACTAGCAAGGGCGCTTAGTGAATGTACGGCGGTTGAAATATCATGTCGGAGCATCGGTACGGTAGTGTTGAGTGTTCAAGGAAACGAGAGGTCCTTAGTATTCCTCTTGATCTGTATGCCAGATAACTTGGAGCCGACGGCTCGAATCCGACACAGGGTATCCAGCAACAAGAATGTGCGATGGCACCAGGGGGCCAGGCAGGATCTGAGGAATGACTGGTTGACTTCAAAGAAGGACAGGCGGTACAAGATGCCTGGTCCTGACTGGGGGTCGAGTATGACCTCAGGAAGAGGCAGGTACAGCCACCTGTCCGGATGCTGGTGCAAGTGCAAGTGCAGGTGCCGGTTACCTTGTGAAACGGCAGGCGAGTGTTTTGCTCGGCCAGCACGCATTCTGATATCGGGCAGGCGCATGAAAGAAGCCGCCCTTCCCCTGATGGCCCTTTAACCATGGCAAACATAGGTATACCAGCGAAACCCTACTGGCATGTCCTCCCTTAACCACACCAAGGTCCAGCTAAGAGACTCAGAGCGGGCTGTCCATCTGAACCGAGTGGATCATACACAAAGGCGAGGACATCCAGCTCAAGCAACAAGCTGGGGCAGAAACCGTTTCACGTATTTTGGAAAAGGGCGGAGAGGTGATGTGTGCAATTCTTGTCATGAACCCTCCCAGCGCAGTGCTGACACAACATATTGTACACGAACGTTACTCAATGCTTTACCCCTATCTCACATTTCAACCTAGCGACTTCTAGCAGGCTTGGAGGATAGTCTTACTCAAATTAGGGTTCAATCCTTTTCTTTTAACACTAACCAGGCCGGAACCCCATGTGTTCGTGTCTCGTGGTGGTACCGAATGGGATTTCGAGACACACATGGATCGCACGGGAGTAGAACCTCATCGTCTATACATGTCTGCAGCGTCTATGGGTGCTACTGGCCTCGCTAAGCAACAAAGTTTGTCCATCTCACGCTTAAAGTCGATCCCTTCATGAGCCCCTCTAACGTCACTCATTAAGTATCGTCCCTTTAAACAAGGGTCTTCGCCTCACCCTCCTTCAGCTTGCCAGCGTCGACAAGACGCTTGACCTCGGCACTCCACACGCCCTTGATCTCACCGGCGACAGTAAGACCGTTGAGCTTGCCCGCGAGTGCAGCCATCTCGTCAGCGTCAATCTTGCCCTGGACAAGGTCAACGTCGCCAAGGACAAGGTCGACATCGGTAGCCGAGGGCTCGCCGGACGCGAAGTAGTTGGCGTCCTTGACAGATCCCTTGAGGATACGCTTGTTCTTCTTGACAGCGTTCTTGGCCGCCTCCTTGTTCTTCTTGGCCGAGTCACGGTCAGCCTTGGCAGCAGCCTCAGCATCACGAACAGCCTGCTCCTCGGCGTCCTTCTTCGCCTTGGCGTCCTCGATGGCCTTCTTCTCGGCAGCCTCCTTGTCGGCCTTCTTCTTGTTCTTGGCCGCGTTGGCTTCCTGGCGGAAGCGCTTGATGCGCTCGTCACCAGCCGAAGCGTCGTCAAGCAGCTTGCGGAGGCGGGCGTTGTCCTCGACCTTCTTCTTCTTGCGCGCGTTGGCGTTCTTGCGCTCCACGTGACGCTTCTGGTCACGGTTCTCGTTGTCGTCAGGCACATCCTCGTCGAGGTACTCAAACGTGCGCCAGCTGTCAAAGCTGTACCAGAAGTTGTAGAAAGTCTCGACCTCCTCTTGGGTAGCCTTCTCGCCACCGAACGTGGGCACAGGCTGCTCCTTGGAGAAGCGACCCTCGGCCTTGAAGACGTTGCTCCACAGCTTGTAGTAGTTGCCCTTGGCGACCTGCTTCTTCGTGGGGGGGTCGACCTCGGCCTTCTCGTCGACGGAGTCGAACTGGCGGCGCTTAATGGGGTCCATCAGCACCTCGTTGGCCTTCTGAAGGCACTTGAAGAAGTTGTCGTCGTCCTGGATACCGGCCGCAGCCTTCTTGTCGGGGTGGTGCTTGAGAACCTTCTTGCGGTGGGCACGCTTGATCTGGTCCTCTGTGGCCTTCCAGCGGTACTTGGAAAGGCCGAGAACCTGGTAGTGGTCCTGGTTCTGTAGTCCACCATGTCAGCATATGCACTCTTTTTCGTTAGTTTCCGACGTTGCTCGCGATAACGACATACCTTCCAGTCCTTGGCGTCGCGGGCGAGATCCATGGGGTCCTCGGCCTCGCTGATCTCACCGAGATCCTCAGACTCGACGTTCTTGACGGCCTCCTGAGCCTGGATGCGATCATCCTCAGAGAACGTACGCTTGTGGCGGGCGCGGCGGGCGTGGGCCAGGAAGTGAGGGCCGACGGGCTCGATGGTGCGCTGGGTGGCGGCGGACAGCTGGCCGATGGCCTGGAAGTCCTTCTCAGCCGTCCAGCCCTCGGCGAGGGCCGGCAGCGGCTGCGCGACGACAGTTGCGGTAGCCATTGTGGATGATGGTTGTGGTGGGTTGGCGGTTGGGTCGGGGAAGGGCTCCTCCCATCCAGAGCTTGGGGAAGTTTTCCTCTCGAAAATTTTAGTGGGGTGTCGAGCGGGACACCCGTTAAAGGCACAGGCTGCCTAAGTGCATATTGCGGTCATCACGGTGATGCGAAGAAGGCGCTCGGTTGGAATCGTTACATGGGTTTTTGATGAATGAGATACTACACGGTCCTGATGAGTTTCTAGTGATGCTTTTGACGCCCACAAACATGTGGAATCCAACTATTGTTGAATCACAGTCGACTAAATGACCAAAGACACCTGCATGCCATAAAGTAACGACATGTGTAGTACCTGGAGCCTCTCGCATCCCTCTATCTAATACACTCCTAAGATGAAAATAGCCTGTCGTTCTGGTCAGAGCATATTTTTGCGATAATATCAAGCAAAAGATAGAGGTCACAATCGAGATCTGGCAAAAGGAAATGGTCAGTATGAGGGTCGAACTCATGACCTTGGCATTATTAGTACCACGCTCTAACCAACTGAGCTAACCGACCATTGGAAAACCTTCCAAATCATTAGAAATATGTACCCTAGTGACAAGGCCTTGTGCTCACTGTTAGTACGCTGCAACTACTGTGATATCGTTTGTGTATTCAGTTCTGTGGATTGACTTTTATCGAGCACAGCTTCTATGATGTGTTACATGGGAAACTCCTTGGACGAATCAATATCCTAGAGCCGCAGGTGTTATCTGCTGCATCATCAATCCTTTCCACAGAGTACCCAGTAGGATCACGTGATTGCTTACCATATCGTCTTGGTCGCGGCACGGGCTGTCTACTACCTGGGTTGTACCAGCAGTTTCGAAAAGTTTATGAACCTTTCTGTCCAGACCAAACCGCAGACATGACGGCCCTCGTAGCGTATCGGAATCTGTGGCGGGCCGCCAACATTGCCTTCCAAGGTACGAACCAAACCATTGGACAGTTCGCGGGGCGCCTGCTGACTATTTGACCATAGGCGATGCTCCTGTGCTCGCTGCAGCCCGGCAGCAGATCCGCGACAACTTCCGCGAGAAGTCGACGCTTCCCGCCAACGACCCCACGATCCAGCCGATGATTGAGAAGGCCGAGGAGGTGGCCAAATTCCTTAGGCACAACCTTGTACAGGGTCAACCGCAGGGCAACGACAGCTTCAGTGAGTAACGGGTGCATGGTTTGCTGGTTGTGCTGATGCTGACGACACCACAGAGCTTCGGATTCACAAGGACACAGAGAGGGGCGATAACGACTCGATCAAGACTGCAGGGCAGGGCAAGTCTTCCGGAGGCTGCTGCCAAGGCTGAAAGGTAGTCTGCGAAGAAAAAGGGAGGGACTCGGTTCCCGTTCTGCTGTACAACAGATGATGATACCCTGTAAAACGATACCATGAATTCTCAGCTCACTTGCTGCCATGAAGCCGACCCTACGTGGCCTAATCCTGGCCATCGATGCTGCGCTCAAACTCCAAACTCCGCCGTGACCGGTTAATTACAATTTTTGTACCATCTGATTACTCGCCCGCCAGACTGGCATACTGGGGCCCGTCGTCGGCTCCGGGAGGAGGCGCCGCGATTGCTGCGTGGCTGCCCTCGCCCTCGTCTGCGCCTCCGCCGCCCGTAAGCTGCTTCTGGCCACCCCGCTGCCCTCCCTTTCGCGCCCCTCCCTGTATCTGGCGACCATCCCTGAGCATCTGTCCACGCTGCTCCTTGTCCATGGTGCGATGCCTTGGGCACACCCCAGCGCACCCTGAGCGGGCAACCTGCTATGACGGCGCGCCCCTTACACTCTGCTGCAGCCTCTCGGCACCCTCGCGCGTTTCGTAGTTGACGAAGGCGCAATGCGACATGTGTGAGCAGATCAGACTCTTGATCTTGCCATGTGCCTTGAAGAATTCCCTGATCTTGTGTTCTGGCAAGTCGTCCTCGACACCCGTGACGAACAGCGACATGATGTTCTTATCTTGAGGAGGCATCCAGTCCTGAGGGCCGGGGGGGCAGCTGCGCAGCACTGGGAAACGCCTGTTTCGCTCTGCCTCCAGGCCGGGCACCTGCCGCAGCCGCGGCTCTCGAGTCCCTGGTGCGGATCGGACCAGCACCGCCAACGCCGGCACCTACCGCAGGGTCTCCTCCTCTAGATGACCCCCCTTGGCCCTCGGTGTCCGCACCCTCGATGGCCTTGCCCTTCCTGAAGTACGGCTTGCTTGTCGCTAGTCGGCGCAGGAGCTCGCGCGCCTTTTCGTCGGTCTTCTCATACTCTTCGACGCCAGCGCGGCCCTCTTCGATTGCTTGCTCGTTATTTTGCGCAAAGTACTCCCTGTTGATGTCGGAGGAGGGACCTGGTGCCACCATTTTCAGGGCGGCGTCTCGGACGACGATTGGAAGGCCGAAAGAGAGATCGAGCATGCATGTCTGGCAGCAGTTCTTGAGTCGTGCGCACGTCAAGCAGATGTTCGTCCTCTTTTTGCGACCATGGGCGCGGTCGGCGCTCCAGCTGAAGACGGTAAAGGGCCTCGTACACTGCGGTGGCAGGGTCAGTAAATAGGATAGCAGGGCCAAGACAGCATATTGACCTACAAGTTTGCACTCGGCGCCGTAGTCTTCCTTCAGCATCTTAACATATGGGTTGTCGGGAAGGCAGCTTTCGCATACGGACGGAAAGTCAGTAGACTCCCAACCAGAGCGGTTGAGGTCCTGCTTGATTTGCGGCGGCATGTCGTTGGCGTGCGTATGTGTTCAACGGTTATGAAGAGGTGAAACGGTAGGATGAAGGTGCGCGCGGGTGTTCGGGTACTGTCGTGGCGTGTGATGCGACCAGCATGAGTGAGTGAGGTCACTGGGGTGGCTGGTGAAGTGAGGCAGCCTGATGCGGATTGGAAATTCTTGGATCAGCCTTACTGAAATCGCCCCTCAAGCTGCTGCAGATCGCTATCTAATCAGTGTTGAGCACGTGAGAGCGCATCCAATCTTGCTGACTCAGAAGTGTTTCCTCGCGCGCGCCGTCGCGGCCAGCCACAATCATCACATGCAACCAATACCCAAGCCCAAGGGCCCCATTCGAATTCGTATTCGCGTTGGTAGAGTGCCAGGACCCCTTTTCGTTGTCCGAACAGGCGGTCTCCTCACCGCCTGCCCAAGCGATCAGGCGCGCCCCGCAATCGGCCAATCACGGCCTTCATGTACATACCACTGCCAGATTGGCAGATTGGCTGCGGGTGGGAACATTTTCCCGTTTGGCTCCTGAGAGTCGGCTCCCCGAAATTTGAGTACGCCGCCTAGTACTAGAGCATTAATCTCAAATAAAAGCTCTGTCCCTTCATAAGGTTCACCACGCCATCTACCCCTTTGCCCCTCTTCCACCTCCATTCAAGCCGCGTCTCAATTTCTTCTTGTCTCCTTCTAGTTCAACACACTTGCCACTGCAAGCCGCTTTCACCGATACCCCCCCCACCTTCAACATGGCCCCTTCCACTATTGACAACCTCGAGCGCGAGGACCACAAGCGCGATGCCGACTTCAACAAGGCGCTCCACGGCAAGTCTGCGCAGGCCAAGGGCGGTATCGCCGCCATGTTCAGCAAGGGCAGCGACGCGAAGAAGGCCGCTGTCGACGAGTACTTCAAGCACTGGGACAACCAGGCGGCCAAGGACGAGACCCCTGAGCAGAGGGCCGTATGTCAAGACCTCGGACCCCTGAGGCGCAGTTCAAAAGACTAACAAGAAGAAAGGCCCGTCAAGCCGAGTACGCGACTCTGACAAGACAGTGAGTATTCGCCTGTTCATGTGCACATGCCAGCAACCGTCTGACACTTGTTTCCGCGCAGCTACTACAACCTGGCGACCGACCTGTACGAGTACGGCTGGGGCCAGTCCTTCCACTTCTGCCGCTTCACCAAGGGCGAGCCTTTCTACCAGGCCATCGCCCGTCACGAGCACTACCTCGCTCACTGCATCAACATTAAGCGCGGCATGAAGGTTCTCGACGTCGGATGCGGTGTTGGTGGCCCTGCTCGTGAGATTGCCAAATTCACTGGCGCTCACATTACCGGCCTGAACAACAACGACTACCAGATTGACCGCGCCACGCACTACGCCGCGAAGGAGGGCCTTTCCGGCCAGCTCGACTTTGTCAAGGGTGACTTCATGGTAAGCCGAGATTTCATTCTTACTTCATTTCCTCTTCAGTCGGTGCTAACGTCGTCTCTTTTTCAGCAAATGTCGTTTCCTGACAACTCTTTCGACGCCGTTTACGCCATTGAGGCGACGGTGCACGCCCCTACTCTCGAGGGCATCTACAGCGAGATCTTCCGTGTCCTGAAGCCTGGCGGTGTCTTTGGCGTGTACGAGTGGCTCATGACTGATGAGTACGACAATGACAACCTCGAGCACCGCGAGATCCGTCTCGGCATTGAGCAGGGCGACGGCATCGCCAACATGTGCAAGGTCGATGAGGCCCTCGCTGCCATGAAGGCGGCTGGTTTCGAGATGATCATGAACGAGGATCTCGCGGCGGGCGACGATGAGTACCCCTGGTGGTGGCCCATGGCCGGCGACCTGTCCTACCTCCAGTATGCCTTTGACTTCTTCACGATTGCTCGCATGACCAAGTGGGGTCGCTTCATTGCGCACAACACGGCTGGCTTGCTCGAGATGATCAAGCTGGCGCCTGCTGGCACCAAGAAGACGGCGGACAGCCTGGGCCTGGCAGCCGACTGCCTGGCCGCTGGTGGCAAGAAGCACCTCTTCACGCCTATGTACCTCATGGTTGCGAAGAAGCCTGAGAACTAAATCAGCTCACCGCCATGCGAGCGAAGGAGCAGGAGTTGGGGCTTTTTTTTATGATGATAATGCATAAGGAAGTGGCATTAAACATGAGGGGCAGCAGCGTGAGCGAGAGGCTCGGCGCACTTGACTATATGGTTTAATCTCATGTCCAACCCACACGTCTGCCTCGCAAAAGAAAAAGAGGGGGTTCTGGACTATTTTTTCATTGTATCATAGATTCGACAATACATGGTTGAACAGTTGTGTTTATTTCAATCGTCCTGATCACGTCCCATTCGTGTCATACATGCACACCAGAACAGTATCTGTAGTGAGGCACTTGCTGCTGATGCTGTGCTCAGGGGGGCGCAGGAGTGCATGGCAGGCCAACCAGGGCAGCCAATGTTGACACAGTGAGCGGAGACCGACGGGCGCAATCGGAGACAAACGGGTGTCGACGGTTGGATTGCCCGTGTCCCGCCTTACATAAGACGATGGGAATCGGATAGCGCCTTGCTTCATTAGGACTAGATCGCTGCCCCCGGCCTCCCTGTCTCCCCCAACGAAGCCAGCCCAGGCGCTGGAAGCTGGTGCGTGCAGGCGCTGAGAGGTCCGCTGCAATTCAACGGACTGTCGCTGCGTCGAAAAAGTTGGGGACGACCCGGAAAGCTAAGCAAAAAAAGCTGCTCTCGCTGCGAGAAGGACCGCCTCCGAAATTCCCTCGACAGCTCCATTCTCGTCTCGACCTCTACCCTTCCGCAATCCAACCCGACCCCCTCCACCCCCCTTTGGACCTTTCATCCTCTCGTCGTCGGCCGGTGTCTGTGTTCCACCCTTGGGGCTTTCAATTCCATCATTCGCATCATCTTCCTTCCCATCTCGTGCTTGCCCTCGAGATTCCGCGGCTGCCGCTAAAGTCAATTCGCACAGCAACCACACAACCCCCCCGAAGCTCGATTCAAGATGTCACGACTTCTCCGTCCCGCCACCCGCCTGGCCGCCTCTACGAGGGCCGCCGCCCTTCGTCCCTCTGCCTTCCAGCTCTCTGCCGCCGCTCGATTCCCCTCTTTCGCCGCCCAGACGAGGACGTATGCCGACGCCAAGGGCAGCAAGGACTACACTGTCCGTGAGGCCCTCAACGAGGCCCTCGCGGAGGAGCTCGAGTCCAACGAGAAGGTCTTCGTCCTCGGAGAGGAGGTCGCACAGTACAACGGCGCCTACAAGGTCACCAAGGGCCTCCTGGACCGCTTCGGCGACAAGAGGGTCATCGACACGCCGATCACGGAGTCCGGCTTCTGCGGTCTCGCCGTTGGTGCCGCCCTCAGCGGCCTGCACCCTGTGGTAAGCATTGACTCTACCCCGGAAGAATTGCCATGATGCGGCAGCCCGTCTGTCGAACACAGCCTGCGTGTTGTGCCGGCTCGAGCTGGAACACAGTGGCGGGTTCGATGGTCCGCGCCGCGAATTGCGCACTTGCTTTTGTCCGCCTGCTGACCACGTCTTTCTATAGTGCGAGTTCATGACCTTCAACTTTGCCATGCAGGCCATTGACCAGATTGTCAACTCTGCGGCCAAGACACTCTACATGTCCGGTGGCATTCAGCCCTGCAACATCACTTCGCGCCCCAACGCTTCGCCGCGTGTCGGTGCGCAGCACTCGCAGACTACTCTGCGTGTACGCAGCATTCCTGCTCAAGTGTGTCCCTTGGAGCGCGAGGACGCAAGGCTTCATGAAGGCCGCATCCGCGACCCCAACCCCGTTGTCGTTCTCGAGAACGAGCTGCTGTACGGCCAGACATTCCCCATGTCCGAGGCCGCCCAGAAGGACGATTTTGTCATCCCCTTCGGCAAGGCCAAGATTGAGCGTGCCGGCTCTGACCTGACCATCGTCACCCTGTCCCGCTGCGTCGGCCAGTCGCTCGTCGCCGCCGAGAACATCAAGAAGAAGTACGGCGCCGAGTGCGAGGTCATCAACCTGCGCTCCGTCAAGCCCCTCGACATTGAGTCGATTGTCAAGTCGGTCAAGAAGACGGGCCGCCTGCTGTGCGTCGAGTCCGGCTACCCCGCCTTCGGCGTCGGCTCCGAGATTCTCGCCCTCACCATGGAGTACGCCTTTGACTACCTCCACGCCCCCGCTCAGCGTGTCACCGGCGCTGAGGTCCCCACGCCCTACGCCCAGGGTCTCGAGGAGATGTCCTTCCCCACCGAGCCCCTGATCGAGGACTACATCGCCAAGATGCTGAAGCTGTAAGAAGGAGGTGAATACACGTGGAATGGGGAGAGGGCGAGAGAGGCGCAAAGAGAAAGAGAGGAGTAGATGGCTTGGGAAGAAGAGTCGCTGGCGTATTTTGGGAGCCTTGGAATTGAGGTTTTCCTGACCATCCGAGCAGCACTACTTCGATAATGGGCCGTTGACGCGCCGTTGGACTCGGGCGGAAAATTGTACTTGTATGCTGCAATGTCATATACACACATCCCATACCAGGAGGAATGGCCCGGGCTTCCACGCAGCGGGGAGTGACCTGCAGTCCTTTTTGCTTGAGTCTATTAGAATATGGCTTTGCTATGTTATATTTTTTCCGCCGTGTGGAAGGTTCTCGCTTGTGAACTGTGCGCTGTCATGTGTCTGGTGTTCTCTCAGAGCAATGGCAATGTTTGGATCAACGCATCGACATTAAGGCTCAGGTCAGATATCCGAAGCTGGGTGCACTGGCAAGGCTGGCATAGCAAATGGTTGTAGAGCAGAGCTACAGTGGGGTTGATAGCGCGTTCGGCCACTGAGCAGGCCCTGATGAGGAGCTGCTGGTCGGAAGCGACACCACGTCATTGGATCAGGGCACCACCCACCACCTCACTCTGGTCCCCTCCTCTTGCCTGCTGGCCCCATCATCGATTTGGAGCTCAGGTCACGCCTCGAGCCTCATCAACACTCAACGCTCAAATACCACTCTGACCGTCAACCCGCTGAGCCTCATCCAGCATCTTGAGCTTGGAGAGTCTCGCCAACCATGACGACAGACTTGGCCGAGGCCATACAAGGTCTCCGCCTCGACGAGAAAGACGTCAATATCGACGACATTCTATTTGAGCAACGTCCCCGAAAGCGTGTGAGGCAGCAGTCGTCAGAGCTCAAAAGCAATCTGGAGAAGGACTTCCTCTCGCCATCCACCTCCTTCTCCAATGACTGGCTCAACCGGCTCCAGCAGTATGTCGCATTGGCACCAGCCACCAAGGATACCCCGCTGACACGTGAACCAGACGCTGGGACTGTCCTGTCGACTACACGGAACTCTTCAGGCTTGCTCCGCCGCAGACTCGCACCGTGACCCGGTTCCAGCGTCACGGCCTCGAGGGCAGGGTCACCGGCTACAAGAACGTCACAGTCCCTGCCAACAGTGCCACGGCCAAGAACTCGACCTCGTTCTCCCGGAAACCCGCCAGCAGGGCCGAGTTCGTGCGCGGTGCCGCTGGCTTCTTTCCCTTTGCGCCCGGCGGCCTCGAGGGCGTCGAGTCGGCCGCAGCGCTCGAGGACCAGCTGCACCGCACGAGCGGCGTCGACGCCGGGTCCTCGAACAAGCTCGAGAGGGTCATCAAGCTCGGTGTCGACGGCAGCCTTCTCGAGGTTGCCCCCGGTCTCAGCCGCGGTATCAACTTTTCCAGCAAGAAGAATGACCAGGACGAGGCCAAGGCTGTCGAGCAGGAGCTCGACGAGGAGCCTGAGCAGGCGCCTGACGCGCAGAATGAAGAGACGGCCGCCAGGGCCGATGGAGACGACGCTCACACTCCTGAGGAGGACGACAGCGAAGACATCGATGCCATCTTGCCGGTCGAGTTTCCTGCACTCGAACCACACGGCACACTCGCGGCGTCCAGCGCGCGAAAGGCTGGACGCGAATGGGCGCACATGGTCGATATCAACAGGGATATAACCAATTTTAGAGAACTGGTGCCGGACATGGCGAGAGACTGGCCGTTTGAGCTTGACACGTTCCAAAAGGAGGCCATCTACCACCTCGAGAATGGTGACTCTGTCTTCGTGGCGGCCCACACGTCGGCAGGCAAGACGGTGGTTGCCGAGTACGCCATAGCCTTGGCTGCTCGGCACATGACCAAGGCCATCTACACTTCGCCCATCAAAGCGTTGAGTAACCAGAAATTCCGTGACTTCCGGCAGGAATTCGACGAGGTTGGTATTCTCACGGGCGATGTTCAGATTAACCCTGAAGCCAGCTGTCTCATCATGACGACTGAGATTCTTCGCTCCATGCTGTACCGTGGCGCTGATCTCATCCGAGACGTCGAGTTTGTCATTTTCGACGAAGTCCACTATGTCAACGATCTCGAACGTGGCGTCGTGTGGGAGGAAGTCATCATCATGCTCCCGGAACATGTGTCCCTCATCTTGCTGTCAGCTACTGTTCCCAACACGCACGAGTTTGCCTCTTGGGTGGGCCGAACGAAGCAGAAGGATATCTATGTCATCTCTACACCGAAACGGCCAGTACCCCTGGAACACTATTTATGGGCCGGCAAAGACATCCACAAGATCGTCACGGCCGACAAAAAGTTCAGCGAAAAGGGCTGGAAGGACGCCAATGCTGCTCTGCAAGGCAAGGAGAAGCCCAAGCAGATCGAGAGCAGCGGCAACGCTCGCGGCGGTGGTCCGCCAAGAGGAGGACAGCGAGGAGGTCAGCGCGGCGGGCCTCAACGCGGCGGCCAGAGGGGCGGCGGCGGTCAGCGAGGCGGAGGCGGCGGTCAGCAGAGAGGTCGCGGTGGTCCTCCCCGTGCGAGCCATGCACCAGGGCACATGGGCCGTGGTGGACGAAGTGGATTCGCATCTGCCGCTCAAGACAAGAACATCTGGGTTCACCTCGTCCAGTTCCTCAAGAAGAACACGCTGCTGCCCGCTTGTATCTTCGTCTTCTCAAAGAAGCGGTGCGAGCAGAATGCTGATGCGCTCAGCAACCAGGATTTCTGTACAGCATCCGAGAAAAGTGCCATCCACATGACGATCGAGAAGTCAGTTGCTCGGCTGAAGCCGGAGGATCGTCAACTACCACAAATCATCCGGCTTCGTGAGCTTCTATCTCGTGGCATCGCTGTCCATCATGGTGGTCTGCTTCCCATTGTTAAGGAGGTTGTCGAGATTCTGTTCGCTCAGACCCTGGTCAAGGTTCTCTTCGCCACGGAGACTTTTGCCATGGGTCTCAACTTGCCTACGAGGACTGTCGTCTTCTCCGGCTACCGCAAGCACGATGGACACTCGTTCCGCAATCTCCTCCCCGGCGAGTACACGCAGATGGCCGGTCGAGCTGGACGCCGAGGTCTCGACCCCGTCGGCTCGGTTATCATTGTGCCGCCGGGAGCCTCCGACGAGGTACCTCCCGTGGTTGAGCTACAGAAGATGATTCTGGGTGAGGCGTCTAAGCTGCGCTCTCAATTCCGTCTAACTTATAACATGATACTCAACCTGCTGCGAGTGGAGGCCCTCAAGATCGAGGAGATGATCAAACGCAGTTTCTCGGAACACGCGACGCAGCAGTTGCTTCCCGAGCACGAGAAGGCAGTCAAGGTCTCTGAGGCCGACTTGGCGAAGGTCAAGCGTGATTCTTGTGACACTTGTGACAAGGATAAGGTCATGGACGTGTGCCATCAGGCATCCCAGGACTTCAAAGAGCTCACCACAAGTCTTTACTCCGCACTGGTCAAGCTGCCTATTGGTCGCAAGATGTTTAGCCAGGCACGCCTGATCGTCTACAACAAGGATGGTGTTCGCACCCCGGGCATCCTCCTTGCCGACGGTGCAAGTGTTAAGGGCTCCTCCAGTGGCGCAACACTTCACGTCTGTGAGCTCCGAACACTCCGCGAGACTCGCGACTCGACAGACCTGCTGCCCTTCATCCCGGCCTTCCGCAAATACCTCACTCCTCTTCCACAGCACAAGAAGCAGATACAGGTCAAGACTCTTCACGTTCCTATTGCTGACGTGGAGTGTCTGACTCGTTACACCACCAAGGGCATCGTGCCCGATATCTTCCAGGGAGGTGAAGAGTACCAAAAGGCAAAGGGCAGGCTGCACGCCCTTTGCAGGGGCTGGGGACGATCTTTGGGACGAGGTCGATCTTGCCAAAATTAGGAATCTTGCACTCCAGGAGATCATCGAGAAGCGTCAGGAGGCTGTTCGCACTGCTTCCCATTCGCCTGCGCTGGAGTGCGATAACTTTGTCAAGCACGTACGTGATAATGATGCCTTCGGCCCTTTTTCCTTTGCCGCTAACACTTATGTAGTTCGCCATGTGTCACGACCAGTGGCTTATCAAGGACCACATCGCCCAGTTGCAGCTGTCGCTGTCCAACCAGAACCTTCAGCTGCTTCCCGACTACGAGCAGCGCGTCCTCGTCCTCAAGGAGCTGCAGTTCATTGACGACAGCGCTCGCATCCTGCTGAAGGGCAAGGTGGCTTGTGAAATTCATTCGGGCGATGAATTGGTGCTCACGGAGCTCATCCTTGACAACGTGCTCGCGGACTACGAGCCGGCCGAAATCGCCGCGCTCCTTTCGGCGTTTGTGTTCCAGGAGAAGACGGACAGCGAGCCGACGTTGACGGGCAACCTAGAGAGGGGCAAGCAGACCATCATCGACATTAGCGAGAAGATCAACAACGTCCAGACGATCCATCAGGTCATCCAGTCGACGGACGACTCGAACGATTTTACGTCACGGCCGCGTTTCGGCCTAATGGAGGTTGTGTATGAGTGGGCCCGTGGCATGAGCTTCAAGAACATCACCGACCTGACCGATGTGCTCGAAGGCACGATTGTCAGGACCATCACCCGGCTTGACGAGACGTGCCGCGAGGTCAAGAACGCGGCTAGGATCATTGGCGACCCTGAGCTCTACCAGAAGATGCAGGCGGCGCAGGAGATGATCAAGCGAGACATTACGGCCGTGGCAAGTCTTTACATGTAGAGGGGCTATTTGGAAAAGGGGCACAGGGGCGGATGGCGGCATTGGATTCTAGATGATGATGATCGACCATGGATACATGCTGAAGACTTTTCATTGATTGTTCGGGTTTCATCTTTTGTCCGTCACGTTTGTGAAAGTCTGTGTCTAGAAACTTGTTTACGCATATTGCCCATTCCTCACAAATGGAGAGGTAATGGCGGCCATCAGAAAGCCAGCTTCAGTCAGTCTGGTATTAACGATAGATGTAGTTCAAGGTCCCTCCGCTTCCCCTCTCGTCGTGTCTGCCTGCAATCCATGATTCGTTCCTCGTGCCCATGTAACGCCAGAAAAGAGATCCCCATTCCTTCTTGAGTGTGTGTTCCAACCTCCCGAGATATCCTCAGGCACAGCCGGCATCTACGCACGCAGAGCGCGCAGCCTCTGCTGCAGGGCATCCTCCTCCTCGGCGGTGGGCTCCTCGCGCGCGGGCTCCTCCTTGGCCGGGGTGGCGCTCTCGAGCTGCTGGCTCAGCTGCACGCCGGCGTCGTCGGCGAGCTTGCCGAGGAGCTCGTGGACGGCGTCCTCGGAGACCTGGGTGCTCGTGGACTGGGTGATGGCGTCCTGGTAGATGCCGTTGGACATGGCGTACTCTTCGTTCTGCTGCTTGAACTGCTCGAGGGTGACGAGGGTCTGCGAGTAAGATGGTCAGCGGGTGGGAGCACCAATGCAGCGTAAAATACGTAGGCAGGCCGGCGGCAGGTGGGCAGGGCAGGCAGCGGGCGGCTCACCTTCTCTGGGTTCATGTTCCTCTGCGCGACGGACATGGTCCGCGAGGACTGGCCCATCATGTGCGTCATGCGGTTCATCGAGTTGTTGGCCTGGATCTGGGCGGCCGAGAGCTCGGCCATGTCGGCCATCTGGTCCATCTGCTGGGCGAGGGCCTGCTTGGACAGGAGCATCTTGGCCTTCTGGTAGGCCTTTTGGGTCTCGCCGTTCTTGAGGAGCTGCAGGTGGTGTCTGTCAGCGCTGCCGTCGCAATGCACATGCGCGTGGCCTGGGCGTCGGGTACAGCGTGCGCCGCTGGGAAGTTTGGAGACGTACGTCCTGGATCTGCTTCTTCAGGATGGGATCCTGCTTGGCGGCCTTTTGGGCCTCTCTCCTGGCCTGCTTCGCTTGGAACTACAAGCGGGCGTCAGCGTTGGGTGACGAGCGATACGGGACTCTTGCTTTGCGAGCCCACCGAGCGTACTCGGAAAGGAGAAGACGTACCCTGGCCTGGAACTCGACCTGCATGTCGCGACCGAGCTGTCGGTTGTTCATGATGGGCGTAGTGCGGTTGAGACGCTTATGGCGGGGAAGTGCGGCACAAGGTGGCAGTGACTGCTTGGGAGAAAGTGATGGTCCCGTCTTCGCGATTGGATAAGTGTCGAACGCTCAAAGTCTCAAGATCGCAAGGGGTTCACGAGAGAGAGGCGAAATCGAATCGAGGTGGTGATGGGTCGGAGTTCTGCGTCTGATAGAGCGTAAGAGATACTGGGGAGTCTTGGCCTCGTCGGCCGGTTCTCGCACCACATGACGGGTGGGAGCCTCGCGGGGGCGGAGCATCGTTCAGCTGGCGGCAGTCCCCTGACAGTCTGATCAGGCCGTCTGGCAGGCCGTTAGACCCCGCCAACAGGGCAAGCCACTGTATGACGCATATTTGTGGCTGGTCAGCCACATTGAGAGCCACGCATGGCTGCTCCTCAAGGCGGGTGTGCCCTCCAGGGTCCAGCATACTGTACCTGACGGTCACGAGACATTGATTGAGCCTCATGTAATGATCTCATGGATTCAGAGACACCAATGCTCACGTCGGCGATACAGTGTCCCAGCCTGTATATATAACAGGAGTCTCGATTTCTCTTTCAAGCATCTGTGTTGAATTCCAAGACCACCGAATACGCAAACATCTGTCATCCACGTCCTGCTTCATACTTTTTGACATAGCATAAGATATATCCCCCTCCATCTCCGAGGCAGACGGAATAATGGCAGCCCGAGCTAGACTCAACGTACAGGCCTTTCCCCGGCCGCCCCTCCTCGAGAAGATATCGCGGCACATTCAAATCAAATGGAAAGGGACTGTGATAGCAGACACCAAAGACGCCTACTGGGTGCTCGAGACGCACCACCCGCCCAGTTCGTTGCGCCGTTCCCTAGCCTCGTCTTTCCACTTTGACGTGCTATTCAAGATTTTGTAGAGACACAGACTCATATCTGACAGCCTACTACATCCCACCCGACGCGATGAAGGTCAATCTCGCCAAGACCCGGCGGAGCACCTACTGCGAGTGGAAGGGCGCGGCAACCTACTACACCATCGCAGCCCCCGGCACGGACGAGGCCGTCTCGAACCGCATCTGGTCCTACGACAGCCCGACGCGGGGTTTCGAGCCGATTCGGGGCTACCTCTCGCTCTACGCGGGGCCCTGGGATTGTTTCGTCGACGGGGAGCTCGTCGAGGCGCAGCCGGGCGACTTTTACGGTGGGTGGGTGACCTCGGAGATCGAGGGCATCGTCAAGGGCGAACGGCAATTTCGACCCCGTCGTGTAGTCCACGAAAGA
>NW_003315037.1:1488538-1491353 GCF_000150825.1 Verticillium alfalfae VaMs.102
GTCGAGGGTGTGGTACGGAGGGAGTCCAGGGTGATTTCCCCGTCGCCCTTCATTGACCCGCCGCATCAGATTGGGAGGATATGGGGAGGCCTATCTGGGCCTGGTCTTCGCTTCCTTTCGCGGGGAATGCGGGGACGGAAGACGGAAGATGAGGCTCCCCTCTTCGCCTCCCCCCCCTTCTTCTCCTCTTCTCCCCTTCTCCCCTTTCTCTCTCCCTCCTCCCTGGTGGCGTGCCCTGCCCTGGTCTGTCGGCCCCCCTTGAAATGCCCTCCACTCACACATCCAAATCCAAGCGGCCGAGAGGCGCCGTCCATCTGCACTGCACTGCACTTGCAGCGGCCCTTCTGCCGCAAGGGGAATGAGGGGAAAGAAGGGGAAGGTCAAGGATGAAGCAACGGGGGCGAGGCGTTGATCGCAGGGAGCACGGATAGGAAGCAGGGAGGAAGGAAATGGAATGAGATAGTCCGACGTGGACAAAGCCCACTCGCCATTTTGCCTGCCTCCTCCTCGCTCAGCAGCCAGCCTCCTCGTCGGACTGCCTGCGCGTTGCGCCGAGCTGCCTTTCTCGCTCCTCAGACAGAGGGCATACATTTCTCCCCTTGAGGAAACTTCAGGGGCGAGCACGAAAGAATATTGTCTGTGACGACAGACCAGGCATTTGTCGATCGCAGGGCGCTATTGGATGAGGCAATGCAATGTTCCAAAACTCGTCCTACGTAGTGTACATGTAAGCGAAGCACAAGAAATAAATAGTGCCCAGCCCCAAATCACATCAAGCCGAAAATAAAAGAAGGAATTGGATCAGCCCCCACGTTGCACAGGCAGTGATCAACCTCGAAAAGAGAGAGAGAGAGAGATGCACACAAGATGCTCACGCCATCGGCGGCTCATCGGCAACGCCCAGTCGATGCACTGAACGGCCGCATTTGGGGGGGGGGGGGGAGAGGGGGGTAGTTTGGGTACCGGCGAACAGGAGAGAGGCCTTATTTCGCTCGACGTACGTGATACGTGATGGCAAACGAGGAAGGAGGAGCGGGGGCCACTGACCAGAGAGGGTCAGCTTCAACAGGGCCGACCAGAAGTGGTGAGCTCTTGTCAAGGCCGCCGGTGGGCGGCGAAGAAGCTTGCGGATCCGCCGAGTTGCGTCATGATGCAGTCCAGAGGAACAGACGCAGCGGAAGGAAGCCAAAGGAATGACGGTGGTCACGAAAAAAGACATGGCGCTCTTGGGCCCGTCGATTCGACTATCAACGATTCAAGGAAACACGGAGAGTGTGTGGCGTGTGCTGACAGCGGGTCACTTGGGAGGGGAGCGGCGCAATATGGCATGCCGTCCGTTTGCCGTCTCCCGTCTGGCGTCCGCCAGCAAGCCTCCAAGCTCAGGCCATGCGTGGCCAAGGTAGGGTAACGGCCTGGCGTGGAGGGAGGATCAATGGTTTGATGGACGCGAACAAGGAACGAAGACGGGGCAGGTTGCGTAAGACGTCGTAGTATCGGATAGGTTACACGGCGACATAACCTTTGCTCTTGAACGAAAGGGACCCGCCCAACTCGCTATACGATGGCGCGATGGTGCAGATGGTGCTCCACTGGCCAGATTCCGTATTCGTGCCTAAATAGAAACACACAAGAAAAATAGGGGGCCATCGACTTCTATGGAGATCCATGGATCCACGGATCTATGGATCCATAGGCCCACCGCGTCAGTTGTGAAGGCACCCTCGGGGCGACAAACGGTCATTTCCGCTGCCTTCGGCCTCGGCGGCGATGCGAAGAAAGGTTGATTTGATTAAGTGGTTTGATGGGCAATATTCCTTTGCCCCCAACGAAGGTTCGAGGTAGAACAAACCTTCTTGTGAAAGGGGAGGGGGGGGGGCACTTTGACTACGCGTCTTTGTGAGGATGGGATGACAAGAGTCAAGCCCACACGACCGTCTCAGTCTGGTGAAACGGGCAAACGCACGTTGGACGGGGACGCATGAAAGCCGTCATGTCAGTTCCTTTTTTTAAACTCGAGCGGGCGACGATCGGGGTGTGGACGGCACCTATGCGCTGTTCGAGCAGGTTGATGGCGGGAATGGAATCCTTTGGAACCTGGAGCCTACCTACGAAGGTGCCATAGGTAGGCAACTTGGCGGCGGCGGCTGCTGCTGCTGCTGCTGCTGCTGCCGCTAGCGGCTTCCAGGCTGGCTGACTGCTCACCACCGACAGCTGAGATGGCTGAGGTCATGGCTGACGTGCAGTTCAGCGCTGGGTCCCTGAGCCACTGGCGCGTTCCGTACCCGCTCTGGCGCAACCAGCCAAACCACAAAGCCGTGGCTACCTTACCTGCTAGGTCTGTTCAAGTGCCTCCAGAACCTTAGCATGATACCGTACCTACCTACCTAGGTGCCTAAGTAAGGTACCTACCTACCTATTCAGGATCCCACCCTGATAGAGTTCTCCTGCTAGGTATACCGCAGACACCCGAGAGGACGGAGCCCATGAACTGATACGAAAAGGCGAGACAACGCAAACTCACGCGTTATTTCGCCCAGATCAGTAAGGAGGCTCGTCAGATTGCGAGTCAATCTCGCACGTGAAGGACCCTGGAGATCATCCATGAGGATGATCATGTTTGAGGGGCCTGGTGCGAACTGGATCGAGTCGAGGTCCCCGAGAACCGTACCGTACAGAGAGGCGAGGGGCCCTGGCGCTCCGTGCTCTTCAGGGGGGCCGGGCCATGCTGCTGCCTGCTGTGGCAGGTCGAAGGCCCTGGGAGGGGGGCGAGTTTGGTGCTGATTACAGAAGGTGTTTCTGGCCCGTGGGGCTGTTT
>NW_003315037.1:1496050-1501970 GCF_000150825.1 Verticillium alfalfae VaMs.102
CGACGTGACACAACGTCCTGCAGTGATGTTGTTCGACCTGCCGTGTCGGTCGGAGGAAATGCCACAGTCGTGGGTGGCCTCACAGACTTCCCTGCACCCAACATGGACTTTGTACCTTCAGCTTCAGATGCTCATGATCACTTCCTCGGCGGTCATTTCAGCGTGTCAGAGGCCTTTGATGCAGATCGCTATGTCCTTGAGAGCGGGCTTCTCTCTTCCCCCAACTCAGTCGATTATGACAACGATATTATGGCTGGTGACTCGTCCGCGTTCGCATCCGCGTTCAACTTCGACATGGACGAGTTCCTCAACGATGAGGCCAGCGCAGCCGCCACTGACGCGTCAGCAGCGGAGAACAGCGCAGCGGACCCGGACTACGGCCGCCGTGCCCCTAACCCTGAGACTCAAGTCTCTTCAGAAAATCCTAACCTGCAGCCCCAATCTGGCGCGTCCACTTATGGATGCGACGATGGAGGCATTGCGGTTGGTGTCTGAGGGCTGTGAGAATCGGGTCGGGGATACGGACGTCGGAGCACCGGTCACGCGCGACAGTTCCCGCGAGCCGCACACGTGGTTCAACGGCGATGCGTTGCCCTCTAAAGAGGTACTCCTCACGCTTCTTTGGACCCTTCGGGTCGAAGAGCGTAAGATGATCCAACAAGGGATACTACCCAACCCCCATCCCGAGACGAACACCCACACACCAGCCAGCCTATTTAACTCGACAACAACCACGCCTGTCAAGAAGAGACAGGGCGATGAGTTGGTAGATGGTGGAGAGAAACGATTACGCTCTCGCTGATTTGACTTTTATCATGATAACGGCGGGTTCAGACAAAACTGGGAACTATTGTATGGTCCATGGCGCAACGGTGGTCTCCTGAAGGAGCGGTCAAACAATGGCCCGGGCCTGTAACAATATAACGAATTGAATTTTTGAGAAGACAAATCATGCTATGCGATTGCCAGTGACTGAGTACGCATTACGACCGTTCAATGGCTAGAGAGAAATCATTCTTTATATGTGTGCGCCGAACGCCTTGATCATCCAGACCTCGTGATATTCTGAAAGCAGACCTCCCCGAGTGAAACATCGCAAGAGACGTTCACCACATCCCATCCATTTCAGCCATTGCGGCTTCGTCATCTTCGTAGTCGTTGACCGCGGGCGCCACCTTCGTCTCAGGCTCCCGTCTCGGGCCCGTCTCTGCTTCCGCCTCCGCCATGAGCGCCTCGAGATCGTCCTCATCATCCGGGTCCGCAGGCCTCGGTACGTTCGTCGTGCCAGGAGCCGCCCTCTTGGGGGTCGCACCGTAGAGATCCGCCTCGTCCGGTACGTCGTCTTCGTCCAGCGCCATCGGCGTCTTGGGTCTCGTGTTCCCCGCCGCTCCCGCCGCCGCTGCCCCTGTCGTCCCGGCGTGCCCGTTTCTCTGCGCCATCGTCTCGTCGTCCGCGTCGTCGCCGTGTTGCAGCGGCCCATCGTCCGCGGGCGGGCTCCTCGTCCACGTCGTCGTCCGCGGCCGCCGAACCGCGCGGCTTGAGCTCGTCGATCCACTCGATTCTCTTGCTCTGCAGCGTGCGCTTGTGGCCTGCCTTTTCGACCATGGCGAGGCCGTCGAGGAATTTCGCCTTGGGGAAGAGGTCGTCGAGCCAGAACTGGTAAAACGTGAGGAGCCGCGCTGCGTCGGAGAACTAGCACGCCAAGTCGGTCAGCCTTTGCTTTCGATTTTTCAGGACTCTCCCCCCTTCCCCCTCGTCGCTCATGATGCTGATGCCATGCCACAAGAGGAACCATGTCACAAGAGGAATAGTGCACCCAGGGAGAGGGAGGTGAAAAGCGGAGGGGCCAACGCACTTCGTGGCCTTTGCCCTTGAGCTTCAGGTCGGCGGCGCGCCGGCGCAGCTTGGGGATGCCATCTTCCGAGAGGAGACGGGTCTCGTCGAGCTTGATACGGGGTACGCGGGCGCGCTTGGTGACGTCGACCTCCTCGTCAAGGCCGAGGCCGTCGGTCTTGCGCTTCTGGGAGGAGCCGTTCTGGGTTTGAGCCTGGGGTTGAGGGCTGGGGGAGCGGAACGGGTCGTCAAAGTCGTCAATGTCGTAGTTGTCGAGGTCGTCGAGGGGTGGTACTGTTGTGCCTGGCGCCATGTCGGGCAATGTATTCTCGAGCGGGTATGGCTTGTGGTGTCGTGGTTGGTGCAGCGAGGGTCACGCAAATCAGAGGGACGAGGGGTACCAATTCTTACGAGCTGACGCCTAGCCGTGATCTCGTGACGCGCCTGGGTTAATTGATTTGGAGCTGGACGCGTTCTGGAGCTGGTGACACGACGGCAGCTGGCAGCTGGCAAGAGCTGTCCCACTTGGCCAACGGTACGTACTGCGAAGTCGAGCACAGGCAGCCTCAGGCAGAACTTTGCATCTTCAACGTCCAGTGTCTGTGAAGCACCTCTAATCTTTGCCAATTCAACGATCCAAGGTCGCTCTAGAGGCATCACCCAGGCGAACCGACGACCGCAGCCATGTCGAACACGCAGACCACCACCTTTATCCCCTCAAAGCCCGTCCCGAGCGACTACCCGGTGCGTCCCTGTCCGTCAATGGCTCTCACCAATTGCAGTCGAGCTAATACTTCTGACCCATCCAGCTCATCGACAACGACCCGTGAGAACCTGCCGTCTCCGATCCGACCCCTCTGCCCTCGAGGACCCAGTTGCTGATGTAGGACCCTCTCACGATCAGGCACTTCAAGCGCGTCATCGGCTATGCCCGTCCCTCCGACTACGCCCACGGCGTCGCAGCCGCCGCATTTGCCCCCGCGGCCCTCCTCACCCTTGAGCGCTTCGCGCCTTCGCACGTCGGCAAGGGCGGTTTCGCCCCAGCCCTTCGCCTGGCCGGCGCCATTGCCCTAGCCGGGTGCCTTCTTCTACTTTCTATCAGCGCTCCAGCCGTGCGTCTCCCCCCCTTCGTGTCTTCCGCCCAACGAGTGCCCGAGGGACAGGAGTCCTCAGGGATGAAGATGATGAAGAAAAAAGGAAAGGAAAAAGGCTTGCTAACGGCCCGACCAGTTCGCTTCTATGGCGCCACCGAGAACGCCCGCGAGATCGACCTCGACATGAAGGAGATGGTGGCCAAGGTCAAGGCGGGCGAGCCCCTCTACGGCGAGAGCCGCCTGACGCCGCACATGCAGGGCGTCGCGGCGCGGCAGTCGCGCTACTCGGCGCTCTTCATGGGCGTCCTGCCCTGGTTCAACTTTGTCAACCACAACCAGCACGGCGTCGACACGGCCAAGTACTACCGTCAGGCCGAGAGGGAGCTCGAGGCCGAGAGGCAAGGGAAGTAGGCGTAAGCTTTGTATGTGTTGTGGAGAGTAAAAGGGGGGGCGGGCAGTAGCGGGGGAGAGGGTTGTAGGATGGAGGTCGCCCGATATGTGTATAAAGAGGAAGACGGATAGAAGCGGGCTTGTCACCCGAGCAATGATTTTCTTTTCACTTGACGGGTCAACCTGTGCGAGGGTTCCCTGTTGTTGGAAAGCCGATGTCTTCGTGTGCCATGATATTGCTGGTCCGGATGTCACGATGCCGGCTTCAAAACGTGCTGTGTAGAAGACCGCTGCTGGTCCATAATCGTCTTGTTTCGTTCATGTCCAACGACATCAGCCAGACAGAGCTTCGGGAGGCACAAGTCGTATCCTCTGTATGTCTTCACTAGTATATATAATAAATTCCCTGCATGGCGTAGTTTCAGCTATCTTGACAGGCTTGTACAGCTTCCCTTGTGGGAGAAACCCAATTCATCATAGATAGGCGTTTGTCTGATACGTACAACACATAGAGGCCGCGAACTTGAGATCCTGCGCCATCTTACCGCTACTCTTACACTTCGTACTATCAGACTGCTTGTTTGGGGCCGGAAGCCAACTCCATCCAGCTGGAAACATTGTCCTGAGTAGGACGGAGAATTCACGCGTCGCCTAGACTTTAGATATATCTACGATATCGGCTATACACAACCCAGAATTGAAAACGAATCCGTAAAGGAGATGCCAGATATTCATTCTGCTGCGATCACTCTAGTGTGCTGCGATTGTCTTTCCAGAATTCACCGTCGCCGTTCCTTTATAGCCATCAATTTGCACGATCAAGCTGTGTGGACTGGGGAAGCTTAGACGCTAGAGGTTGCAATTTCAAACAGCCCGATGAGAGTTGACCAGTCAGGCTGAATATGTTACTCGCAGCACCTCGTCGAGCTTGTCCGTGAATTTTACGGATCTGCACTTGAGGCGAGCAAAGCCGCACTGTTGGTGATATAATTTCAATACCGCACAACATGGGCCCCAGCAAGCCTAGTTAGTGTTAAAGCGGTTATCCTCTCCCTCTTCAGATCCCTGCCTCGCTGACAAGAGACTTGGTGCTTGCGTCTCTTATCATAACACCGCAATGATGGTTGACTTGAACAGCTCCAGAACGAGCAATACCACGCCAACCGGCTCCGCCCTCGGAAGCGTTTGCTGTCTGCCCCGTACCCCCATGTCTCCAACGTGGCCCCGTCAGGACCCATCACACAACGACTCTCGGAAAATATATACCTTAACCCTCATACCCCCGTCAACCCGGTTCGGTGGTGTAGTTGGTTTATCACGTCAGTCTAACATCCAAGATCGTCTGCGATCGCGGGTTTCACTGAAGGTCGGGAGTTCGAGCCTCCCCTGAATCACTTTTGCCAGCGTCGGCTCCTCTGCCACAAGCCACATCGTGCCTTTCGGGCACGTGAGAAATTATGTATGCTTGTCGCCGAGGACGCATGGCGTTGATGGTCAGCTTGAGGCTATATCTTTTAGCCGCAGGTTCGTAGAACATGTGCTTCGCGTTTTCCTCCTTATTTTCCGGGCCACCTTCCATCATCGTCATCCTGGGCTAGGCTTTGGCGCGATTTGCAGCACTGTGATCCTCCAGGCCCAGAAAACCCGGTACAATCTGCGCGCCGAATGCCTTCAGGTCTTCCGAATGGAACGGACTTCTCTTCAAGCTAGTAATATATGTAGAGCAGATCTAAAAGCATCAGCCCAAGCAGGCCAAATTTCGTAGCTTAACATTCCCAGCAATGACCTGTCGATCCTAAGTTAGGATTGCACAGCATTAATGCCGCAACAAAAAACAAATATGGTCACATATGAAAAAAGGGAAAGGGCTGCATGCGTTTTGCGGCAGCATTCCCTCTTGGCAAGACGCACCTCGATTGAGCGAGCGAAGCATGATTTATACAAGATACAAGATAAGGCCTTCGCCCCTACTATTCATTTTCAACCAGAAATAGCCTATACATAGAGCCATGTACCAATGCGAGACTCCCCAACTCATTACTCCCCCGCAATACGTGTGTGAAGCCCATTTCTTTTAGGCGCTCTTCTCACGATCAACCTTGTCCTGCTGGACAATATGGGGCTGCGGCTGTGCCGGCGCAGGCGTCTCGCCAACCCTCTTCTCCTCACCCATCAGGATCGATCCGCCATGCTCCGAGCTCGTTGTGCGGTCCTCGTATTGCGCTCCCTTGAATGGAGCAACGGGTTCATCAGCGGGCGCAGCAACTGCGGCGGGAGCCGTGTTGGACTCGTCGTCGCCAGGGTAGGGGCGCCAGAAGTCCTTCTTGCCCTTGAACAGACGGACGATCCAGCCAGGCAGGAGACCGCCAGGAATGTGCCAGGTCCAGGGGTCCTTCTGGTCCTTGTTGTGGGGGACGAGACGGCCACCCGTCGCGAGGCCGATCAGGAGGATCATTCGTGTTGATGAGGATGTAGCTGCAAACGCCGGCAATCAGGCCGTCGGCAATGAGTAGGTGAAGGCATGATAGCGATAGTGAAGAAGGCAGGAATCGAGTCGCAGGTAGCCCAGTTGATCTCTGTCACAGCTCGCATCATCATGGAGC
>NW_003315037.1:1502707-1504220 GCF_000150825.1 Verticillium alfalfae VaMs.102
AAAAAATGAAAACAATACCCGTCTCCAGTTCCAACCTTGATTGATCTAGGTATAGCATGGGGCGAGCCTTAGGCGGTAGCCGTTTTTCGGCCTGAGCGATGAAGATGAAGCCCTCGATGAAGATGGCTGTCATAGGCGACTTCGTAAGGCACACGACCAGTTCCGTTGAAACCAACAACGTCGTAGGCAAGGTAGGCGTTGAGACCCATGCCGCAGCTGATACCAACAGGCCTTTCTCGGGTGTGAGTGAGGGACTCCTCCACGGCATTTGGGGTTGGCGCATTGAGAGACTTACATGTTGGCAAAAAGGCCCAGACAGAAGGTGCTCAGAGCAGAGATGGCAGCGGTGGCGGTGACAAGGTCCCGCCTAATCTCCGTCTTGCACAGGAGGTACTCGGTGTTCTCAACACAGATGGGGTCGTCGGGTGTGCTGTTGCAGACACAGGTGCCGCCCGAGTCCGAGACAATAGACGAGTTGACGGCGAGAATGTAGGCCATGGCGAAGAAGGTGACGAGGCCAGCACGTAGTTCGGTCAAGAACTTGGAGCCCTTTCGCTCCCTCGGCTATGATTGCGCAGCTCATCAGTCCCAGTCTCGGTGGGCAGTCTCAGCCCATCCGGAGGGTTCCAATACGACTTACATGACCGCAGCCATCAAGCTTAAACCAGCGGCCAGCACGGCTGCGCGCGACCTTGTTGTTGATTGTGTCGGTCCACGCCATATTGGCAGAGTCAGAATCGAAGCCGATGGTCGGATGTATGAACGAAGAAGATGGTTAAAGGGGCAGGGGTGTATCGCTGGCAAGGCGAAGGCTGCGTCCTCTAGTAGTGCGTCAAAAGCCGAAAATTGGGGATAGCGAAGCTTCAGGAAGAGAAAAAAAAAATTCTCCGATTCGCTAGGCTAGATCTTGCCAATGATGGGTCCCTTGGGATGGCGTAACGGGGTCGCGGCAATGGAGGAAGGGGCGTCAAAAGTTGACACAGAGGAGTGCAGACAGTTAAGGCGCACACTAACTGTGGCAGGCAAACTGAGAGCAGTGTCGACAGTGCAAACGTGAGCTCCGGGCGGTCAGCTTAAGAAAGTCGCGATCAGGAGGAGGGGACCAACCTGGTGATATTTCAATGCGACAGGAGCAGCATAAACGCGACGGGGAGGCACGGCGGCGAAAAGGTTGTGTCAGGGCTCTTAGGGACAACATCTGACAAGGGGCGTTATCTTTACAGGCTCGACCTACTATTGGTGTAAATGAGTGATCATTAGCTAGATCCGTAGCTTGGGGCCTTAGGAAGGTGGGCGGGTGGGTTTTGGCGATGCAGGACTAGGGCGGGAATGGCCTTTCGGACTTGGGGATTGGCACGAGTAATCCATTCATGGATGGGGAGCCCTGTCGATGCCTGCATGTCGCATGTCGCATGTGTTGCTGCTGTTGCTCACGAACTGGCAACCAGGGGCACCGAGACGGCGGAAGGCCAAGGATACGTTGATGGGGAGGACAGGCGATATCGCATCATGT
>NW_003315037.1:1504486-1517876 GCF_000150825.1 Verticillium alfalfae VaMs.102
GGGGGAGGGGGGGGCGACAGGCATCATGCCACTGTCCACGGGCGACGAGGAGGACTGCGAGAGAGCAGGAGGTTTCTGCGAAGCGTGGCGTCTCAAAACTTCAGCCTAGGCGACTTTGGACTGCAAAATGAGACTGCCGCTAGGGCGGGGTGAAGCCGTCGATGGGCCTACCACATGGCATAGGTTGGTGGTGGCCACCAGATGAATAGCAAGGGTCCTGTCATGGCTGTGTGTCTTGACATGCTGAAGCTCCCGTGCAGCCAGCCAGCCAGCCAGCCAGCTAGCTGCATACTGGGGAAGGGGATTGTATCGCGGGTTGCCGGGTGGTAGGTAGGTCGCAGATACGGGTTGTGCGTATCTGAAATGTGGGGCGGGGTTGCAGAAAAAGGCCGGCGGTCGGCGAGGCATTGGACGCGGAGATGGCTGCCCAGTCTGGTAACTGGATGCTGTGCCGTTGAAGCTTCTGAATCGCGGATCAGCCAGATGAGGATGCCAACGCCGTGCAATGGCCACCCCGGAGCTGACTGCAGTCGAAGCGCGGCAGGCATTTCCGTCTCTGATTGACAACAACGCCAATTTGCCTTACCTGTTTGTATTGTTCCAATCCCGCCCGGCCGAAGACGCATGCGATGGGAGGTCAGGCCAGGTTGGTATGCCAATGGGGATTGGGATACTGAGAGCTGCATAGATGGAAGGAACATGATGGTGGCATGGTCATCGGGAGTACGCGAAGGTCTGGGTAACAAAACCAAGACAGCCAGTGGGGGGGGTGGCCGGTGGGCAAGTCCTCGTCTGAGGCCGTCCTGCTGGCCAAAGTTTCGTTGTAGGTACCATAGCAGGCATGATCACGGCGGTAAGTACATGTGAGTGTTGGAGAAGGTGCTATCGCACGACGAGGAAGCAGCGACAGAGGCCATCGGCCATCACCGCCTGCACTACTTTTAGGTGCCTTGGGCTGAGCAGCCATCAGGCATATGCGCACTCTTCCTCCGTTGAAGCCATTCGATCTTTGTCCATCGTCCACCACACATTTTCCTAATCGTACCAACCATCACCCACGTCCCGAGGCAGCTATCAACATCAGAGGCACCTAGCGCGCACCTTCGGGAGGCTAGCCAGTGCGCCACCGGCGCGGTCCTATCTATGCCACGCCTATCTCGCCGAGACCCGCTCAAGAACCCCCAAGTCCCGAAAGAGTCCACCCACGCCAGTCCTCTCTAGCATTTCACGTATCAATCTACCAACGAACCTCCGGTTGAAGGATCCTCTTTCAGCCTCGGTACCCAACTCGGCGTATCACCTTCCTCCACAGAACACTCACCAGCAGCCCGTCGCTATTACCAACACAGGTCAGATACAGAAGGCAGGACGTGCAAGAGAGGCTGCATCTGTGACCATCGCGGTCGTACTTGTGTTGCCAGGCGTTCTGGGTCTGCTACTGAATGACAGTTGAGGGCGAGCCCAAGGCCCTGGTGGTCCTACACTATTAATTTCCTTCCGCGCTCGAACAAGGCACGTTGCGACAGGCTACATCGCATATCCCGCCGCCGGAGTGTTGGGACATCGACCTAGGTCCATCATCTATCACGACTTGGTGAGAGCTGAGAGGTCGTCCAGCTCGTCCCAGCCACTGACCCCAAAGCTGTCGTCGACCTTTCTGTCGGTCATTAGCCGCCGAGCCGACGGAGAACTCCCCAAGAAGAGCCTTCCAGTATCCCCTCGCCCGGACATGACCCAGACGTATGCTGAGGCATGCCAAGGTTCCACGACAGCACGCCGTGCACTGGCAGTCAAACTCAATAACACGCGGCTCACACACCTGAACGCTTGACATCACCCCTGAGATCACCTTTGTAATTACCCAAGCCAGTCAACGAGACCAGCCTGTGCCAGTCTCGTCAGTGTCGGCAATGAAGTTGGAGCACACGACACACAATATAATTCAACGTGCTGGGAGCCCACAGAAGACATGGCGCCGACTATGCCTCACCGCCCGTGCCCGACGAGGGCTAGCAGTGGCCGTCGAATGTCTGTTTAGCGGCACGATGACGCCCTTGAGCCTCATCTCGTTTGCTGAGGCATCGTGGACGCCGAGTGGGTGCCCCGTCCTGACTTTGCTCACGCACACGGATGATGACGACGCCGCAAGCAGCACCAGGAAGTTTGTACTACTGGCTATGCTGTATTCTGACCGACTGACACACGAATAAATTGTGCTCGGGGTTCTGGCTGGCCCGTGAGGTCCGATGTTGACGACTGAGCGAGCCCATTGGCTTGGTTGTAGTCGTGACACGGCATCACAGCATCCTCATCATGGTTGGCCTATCGACATCTTGCTCCAACCGGGTGGCAATAGCACTGTGTCTCGTCGTTTTTTGTGGCCCTTTGGCCGTGGTCGATAGCCTGTCGTCAGTCCGGCTGTCCGAGTCCCGACGCCAACGCATAGGGGCTATAGCGATGATGTTCACTCCAGCGGTGAGCGCGGCTCACGCTCCGGAGCCGACTACTGGAACGACTGCCGGCGCTCCTACGTGGGTGACAGTTTGACGTCAGGGGATCCCGAGCGCTAGGGAGGATCACGCGACAATGGAGGACAGCGGCCAGCACACGGATCCTCGAGACGATACGACGCGAGAAAAAGGCGCGAATGTCCCAACGACTCGAGGGGTTAGGTTCCACTATTTAATCCCGCGGCGATGTGCAGCGTAGGCGATCACTCACAGCCGCGTGAAGCATCCCCACGACACTCGCCCTTCATGATCGTGGGAGAGCGTGGGAGCTCATGCAACTGGTGCATCACACAAGTGAGCGGAGAGAGGACCCAAGTTTCAGCCCAGGCCCTCGCTGAATGGCGGTCTGCACGACGCTCTGCTGCAAGATGTCCTCATGCGGCCCATGTCGGACTGGCTGGACGCGCTTCGATTGGGATTTGATGTTTGGTCGCTTGGTCCCGGAGGGGAAGCATGACGTCAAGCTTGAGGACCCTGCGTTTTACTCTGCAGCCCACCTTTTCTCGTTCGAGCCCATCAATCATTGTCAACGTAGAACGCCCAACCTGCCAAGCCTGCTTTTTATTCTCTCTCCGCTGCTGCATCGCGCCAATCCGGGCTGGCATCGTGGCCCGTTGAGGTAGGTCCGGCCGCTGCTGCTACTGCCATGGGTGTTGGTTGATGCTTGTTGGGAGTCCTCCATCAGCCCCTTTCCCCCGCAATCCTGTCAAGAGGTCAAGAGATCGACGCCTTGTGACGCTTTTCCTCAGGCGACCCTGGGCGACACTGCATTTCTTCAATCGCCGCCCCCCCCCCCTTGCATTTACTATATATTCCCCTTGGCTGCCCACAGCTGGACATCGTGACGCTATGTGCACTGCATCTTTATCCTTTTGCTAAGCTTCATTGCACTGCGCTTGGTTCTCTCTCTTGTCTTCCTGGAATATCATAATCCAACTCACATGGCACGCCATCAAAGGTATCCGGCAAGAGAAGTCGATGCCGGCTATCCCCCTTACGACGAGCCACCGCGACGTGTTGCCGACCCCTATGATCCTTATCCGCCGCCACGTTACGCCGAGAGGCAACGCCGACAAGAACCCAGTTATCACGATGATAGGTTCTCTCGAGACTATCCTTCTGGCTCAACGCGACGCAACTCCAGAGATGTTCCTTTTGAACGCCACCAACACGATGTACGGCCTGTCCGCGGCGCCTCCGAGATGAGGCCTAGTCGCGGTGGCTTCAACAACTCTCCCGAGCCCGCCCCAAAGTCCAGGCGCGGCCGTAGCGAAGCACCACGATCCTCACACGCGCCAAGATCAGAGTCTCCTGAGGCATATCGGCACCGAGCCACCCACAGCCGCCCAGCATATGATCGAGACGATGACGCATACAGGAGGAATACCAGAGCCAGAGCAGGGTCTCTGGATCAAGGATACGGCCCAGCCTCCAGCCGCGAACGTCAGAAATACCCCCCACGCGCCGCTGACACACGCCACTCTCGTTATCCGGCCTATGGCCCCAGCCATCCCGATGATGCTGGCGAGGATGACTTTCGCCGCCCAACAAGAGCGCGCACTCAGCCCATCCCTCCTCCACCACAGCATCACGAACGCCGCGCGGAGCCCGACTCGCACTATCCGACCCGTGGTCGTGCTCGCAACATGTCCCGTGGGCCCGACCATGATCCTTACCATGAGGCTCCCTCTCATGCCCCGCCTCGTTCCCGCTCTGTTCCAAGCAAGCCCACAACCCCCGAGCCCGCAGCAGGCGCCGCTCCAAAGCGAGAAAGGCCGCCGGCTACGCCGCCATAGGCGCCGCCACCCGCATGGCCATCCAGGCCGCGCTCAGGCTGCCTACAAGCTTCGTGACGACCCATCCCCGTGGATGGCGAGAAGGCGTTCGCGTCGCACTGCCGCCCTTTGGCGCAGCTCGTCGACGCTTCGTCGGCTCCAAAGCGCTCCCCGGTCAAAAAGGGCGGCATGCGCCACCAGGCCATGAAACAGGCGGCCGAGGCGGGCATCAGGAACTTTGTCGTCCAGCCTGCCACGACGCATGCGCAGCAGCACGTGCACGACGCAAGGAAGAAACGATAGAGTCCCTAGACTATGTGTGTCTGTGGTTCTGATCCAAACTTTCCCGATCTGCCGCTCTTGTCTTTCTTGCATTTTCGTACCCCACATACCGACATGTGTGATACATTCAACTCGACTATGACCTTCAACGAATGAACAGAACGGACACATTGGATATGCGCTCTCTTGGACGACGAGGGAGTAGGCGGCGTTATGAGGTTTATGATACCGATATGATCTTTGCACAAGGCAATTCTCCAGAAAATACCATGGTTGCGGTCGCCTAGTGTCTCTTCTCAACTCTTGCCTGTCGATACTAGCCTAGTGAAATCAATACCCCCCTTTGATCGAGACGCCACTTCAGACTGTGATTTGCTATGAGTGAATTTTGAGGGCTGCTGAGAAGCCATTGACATCACAGGCAAGCCATGTCTCTGATTTGCCATCCCGCCCTTCACCAAAGTCCGGAAGCAAGCTGAACCGAGACTCTCTCTCACCCCCCGTCACCTCGAAACACATACACGTCTGGGGGGACAGTAGTACTCTACACAAGCACATGCTTCCGGCCCGGGCCATGATGTCTGGGTCACAACCTTTCAGCCGCTGTCTGACCTCGTGTCGATCCGGGGCACTCCCATTGGCGTATACGTGTCTCGCCCGCCACTATAAGTGCCTTCATGTCGTGTCTTGTGTCCACGCAGTACCCTCGCTTTTTGCCAGCCGCAGCCTCTTCAATCAGTTTTGTCGCTGCTGCCAAGCGGGCCTGGCACGGTTTCCAACGTGGGCGTCTGCAGCGGGTTTTCAGCATTAGTTGCCAGCTCCTTCTCATCGACCGTTTCAGCGGCGCCGACTTCCTCAGGCGTGCCGCCCGTCACTACACCTTGGGTGTCTTGAGAGTTGCCGGCTTCCATCGCCGCGAGGCGAGCAGCGCGACCTTCCTTCTTCCGTGGTTGGGGAGCTGGAGAAAAGTCAGATTCCGTTTGTCAACAACTTAGTTGGTCGCCTTACCTCGACCGTTTTCCTGGACGTAGAAGCGCCGCAGTAGGCCCACGGCCTCCTCGCGTCCCCATCCGCCTTCGATCTCGAAACCGCGCTCAACATTTCCGCCATCGCCATCCGGGTTGGACTGTGGCATATGGTATTGTCCGTTCTGTGGCTTGGGAGCTAAATGCGTCGACTGAGCTGACTGAGCTGACACGGGTCGTGAAGGGGCTGTTGTGCCGCTGTCATTATTGTCTGATTCTGAGGGCAGTTCCTTAATGTATGGTCTGTCCTGTGGCCTAATAGAGTTCAAGTGAATACTGAAGACGCCGCCAGCACCACCGAACTTGTCGTTCACAGCGCCAAAGTAGACTTTGCGAATTCCTAGCTGTCTGAGCAGCCCGGCGCACATGACGCACGGCTCGACAGTTACGTATAGCACTGACTCGCGAATGATGGAGCGTGGCACGCGAGGGTCGGGATGTTGCTTCTGGCCATACGGATAGAGATGGCCATTCTTCACATACGAAGTGTCCTTCAGGCTGGGGTCAGGACCAAGCTCGGCATCCTTCTCGCGGTCTCGCTGCTCGCGCTCGGCAGCGGACATCTCGGTCGGGACATGTCGAGGTTCGGCAGCTGCGTCATCCGATGTCACGCCCATGGGACGGTAGGAAAGGAGGGCCGAGACGGCCATGAACTCGGCATGGCGAGTACCATTGCGCGTGACATTTGTTGCGTTCATGCCCTTGGCGATGACTTTGTTGTTGTGAACGATGACGCAGCCGACGGGCGTCTCGTTGGTGCGGAGCGCAAGGCGAGCCTGGGAGAGTCGGTCAGCTTCCTTTCCCTCGAGAACCTCAGAAGCGCCACGCATACCATATCCAGGGCTTGGTCCATGAAGCCGTGGTGAGTTGCCTTTTCACTATCCGTGTCAGCTTCCTGCTGTGAGGGGCCAGCGGAGGAAGCTAAGCCTGCTTTCCCGGGCGACGCATCGTCCAGCGACAGGCGAGCCATCGAGCCATCGAGGCCGCTGGACGCAGGCGGTCGATTCTCTTGGTTGGCATGGATCGACATGTTGTTTGTTGGGGAGACTGACTCCGAGGCGTTACTTTCGACGTCCGGTTTCGCGTCTGGTCCGTTATCTTCTGACTGCGCAGAAGCTGTTGTGGTGGTGTCCTCGGATTCGCTGTACTGAGACGAAGACACAGAAGATGGAGAGCGGGGGATAAGGCGGCGAAAGAAGCGATTCAGAAATCGACCCGTAGATAAAAATCGACGATTCCCCTCAGGCGTTGAGGCTGATTCTTGTTGTGCATTGGAAGAAGAAGCAGCAGTTGTTGGTGGTGTTGTTGCCACTGCCCGGGACAATGACTGCCCCGAGGCAGGAACCGGGGCCTGATTCACCATTGTAGAAGTTGCG
This sequence comes from Verticillium alfalfae VaMs.102, assembly GCF_000150825.1. Lineage (NCBI taxonomy): Eukaryota > Fungi > Ascomycota > Sordariomycetes > Glomerellales > Plectosphaerellaceae > Verticillium > Verticillium alfalfae. Next base: position 1,511,455 of record NW_003315037.1, read on the forward strand.
CTTAGTGTGTAGTACCTTCCTCTCAAGATTTTCTCTCTTTCCACGGTATCGGCAGTTGAGGTTGACCAGCAACGTTTCGCCAGCCAGGGACACTTCAGTGCGAATGATCCTCTCAACCCGCTCTGCAGTTGAGCGTCGTCCAAAGAGAGAATCGACTTCCAACACGTCTCTCAATCCGATTCACCTCTAATCCAACGGTCTCACAGCTTTCTCTCCCTCAAGAACAAGAGAATAAGAGAATAATGAGGAACAAGGTGTGTTGTGCCACCAGTCAGCCACGGGCCTCAATGTTGCATAATGACAAGGCCAAGTGCTGAAGACCACTTCACATCAGTACCAGACCAGAACAAGGCTCAGGGACGGGACTTTACCACTCAACCACTTTGAACGCCTAAGAAGAATGACTGGACTATTGCACACGGAGAGCGACTTGAGTTTCGTTTGCTGGTGTCTTTGACGGAGAATATTTTCAGAACTTCAACGTCCACCGAAGTGGAGCGCAAACACGTGATCACGTGATATCGAGCGACATATCTCGATGTTGGTGCCTGAGAACTTACAGCCATCGTTACTTCTCCATTGCATTCAGAGTCTTTATGAAGTATTGAATACTGAGCGGAACTTTCTATTACCTGTACCCTGCAGTGTTGCCATGTGGGTGGGTGGAAAACGGAAACGCACGTTGGTAGAGATGCTCGTCCAGTATGCTTATCACGACATGTTGAGTGGGCCATCAATTAAGCAATGGGGAGTGAATTATGGACACCTGCTCGAGAGAGATATTTCAGCCAGAAGTGCGGACAGAGACACAGTCACGATCACGCAAGGCCCAAATTTCAGCCAAATCAGTAGATTATCGACAGACCTCGGGGCAATAAGCGCACACATCCCAGCTACCTCACCTCCCCAAGCCCGTCCAAAACCCTTCACACTGACTGACCCATATGCCGGTCCCGGCAAAACCACCACCAAGGCAGAAACGTGGACCAAAATGAAGAACAGAGGGGTATCTCGAAAAACCAAATATGCTCCCAAACAACCGACAACAGTACACACGCTAAAGTGTACAGCTACACGGCGGAGCACCCCCGTCAGCAAGCGGCATCATTGAGTAACGACGCAGCGGAGGAACGGGTATGCCGCATCCAAGCCAATAGACAACAAGAACGAGGTGGCCCATCTTTTACCGAGTGAGCGCCAGCAACCTAGAAGTCGCCAGGCGCCCCATCGTGGGATAGAACGTGTCCATATGGCGACACTCGTTATGTGCTGTGAACCTCCAGCTCTCGCATCGTCGAGAGAGGAAGCTCTGCTTGTTGTCTTGACTCCTGGATAAGGGAGTGGTTTTGTGGATTCTCTGATCCGTACCTGACCATGCGGTCTGGGGGCAGTAGAGCGACCCCAGGGCGACAAGCCCAAGCACAAAGGAAAGGAGGCATACCGCCCTAGACAGGGGTACGCAACCAAGAACGCCGCATGCCACCACCATGCTAATCGCATGGGGTGTGGGCAGAAGGCTTGACATAGTCTCGCCTGCAGATGACACGGCAACGGAAGTCCCAGGCACGCCGCTGCTGCGTACATCGAGGGCACGGGGCATAATTGCGAGGCGGGCTGACGACGAGAGCTGTGACTTCTGCATTGACGCACCAGTCCTTAGTCGTGCAGCGACCGTTGTCGACGATGACGCGTCCGAAACGGTAGTAATCTCGGAAGTACCAGCAACCGAAGGGCGTAAGCTTGATAGTGGTGCTGAACTGGCCGCCGCGATATCGCACATGGCCTCACCAGTCGCACCGCGGGACCGAGGTCGAGACACAAAGTCTAGCCTGCCACGACCGGTGGACGAGCTGTTTTGACGAGTTGCGGACGATACTGTCCTTGGCGCATCTGTAAGAGGTTCATCCTGACAACTGGTTAGTGGCATCGGCATGATTTGGGACAGGTATTGACATACCACTTGAGTATCGGGGAGTTTGTGGAGATGCTGTAGATGGTGCACCGGACGCTTGGCTCTCATCAGATGAAAACCAGCGGTGTGTTCTGTGTCTGCGTCTGCCTTCCTACACCCAACGTCTCCGCACCAGAGTTGTACCAAGGTAGGCCCGCTCGGGCCATTCTGAATCTCAAGGTATCCGGGCAGAGAGCCAATCAAGCTAGCGCTCGCTGTAGGGGTTCGACGAGGATGGACGGGCATTGGAAGCCACGTTGTCGCTCCTACGTTCCCCGTGGAAGTTGGCAATGTCGTTGACAGGCAGAGACTCATCGTCAATAAAGCTAGCAGCAGGCGAGAACAGATCAAAGTCGACGTAGTTGGAACCAGAGCTGCCAGCACCCATGTATGGGAGAGACGGTGGCGTAGTTGGTGGTCGAGAGACTGGCTGAGACTGGGCAGTGACGGCTGGCTGAGAGGAGGATACAGAGCTGTTCGAACCGGGCGAGAAGTGACCGGCAGGGTCGAAGAAGAAGTCGTAGTCAACAGGGACACCATACATGGGCTCATCATCGTAGTGAACGAATGACTCCCAAGACTCTTGGAACTCGATTGTGGTCGCGGGAAGCTCAAAGCCGGCAAAAGCGTCATCCATGCTGAAGGAAGACGCATCGAATATGCCTAAATCTTGTGGCGCGGCAAGTGGTGGTTCGGTTGCGGCTTGCTTGAGCTTCTTGGAAGGCTTCGGTCGTGATTGGGATTGAGAGGGTGCCGGAGCCTGTGCCTGTGTCGTCGTGCGCTTCTTGTGGCTAGGGTCGCATCGGATCTTCTTCTTCTTGCAGGCGTCGCACGCCTTGATGATTCTCATCAAATGTGCGTGGTCGCGCTGCTCCTTGGTCTTGCAGCCGCGAGAGGCCGAGTTTGTGATGTCCAGACCATCACGGGTCATGATCTTCATTCCGGGGATGTGTGAGAAGTCATTAGCGGGCGATCGAGATGAGGAGGCGACGGCCTTCTTTGGGGCCTTCTTGGCGGCCTGCTGGGCAGCAGTATCTTGGAAGAAGGAAGCAGGGGTCGCGATGTCGACAGAGGCAGGCGTCGAGAAGCTACCGTCCGAAATCACAGGAGACACAAACTGGGATGCGTATCCGGAATCCTGGGCGGGGCTTGAACTGGCAGACGAGGTTGCCGTGTTACGTGCTGCTACTGGGTAGTACCTGAAGGTCTCGCCGGTCAAGCGAGAGTACTCGAAGAAGTCCATGGAAACGAATGAGCGCTTGTCCTGGATGGAAGCATCCCCGGGAATGTAGGCATGGATTAGCTCGTCCAGCAGCTGGCTGCCCATAGCAGGAATGAACTGCAGGGCAGCGCCCAGGTTTGGGCTGCGAAACCGAAGAAGCCCTGCACGGAGTCGTTCCGAAAGCATGGCTGTCATTGTGGTAGGGTGAAAGTTGACGGCAGGTCTGGAGTGGCGTTGTATCCTCAAGACGGAGTTTTGATAAGGTCTAAAGCTGGCGTGAGAGATAGCCAGACTGGTGGTTCTTGAGGTGGATTCGACGTCAGAGGTCAGAGAACCTGGGCCGAGATGAGCTGATGCACGATCCGAGTGGCAAGCTGCAAGCCCAGTAACTCACCTTGGTGTAATGGCAGTTGTCGTGGATGATGGATGTAAGGGTTTAATGAATATATTCTGGTGTCGGTACTTGGCATGCAAGTCACGGTAGAGGGGGGCACTGAGTAAGCGGCCGTGGGCCAGGAGTGCAGTCCGACAAATACTGATCTGGAACTCGAAGCTATCGCTAGCTTGGTGGATCGAGCAATTCGTGGCCTGATGTGATCAGGAAGATTCGGTGGCGAGGATATGGTGAACGGGAGGAGAAGGAGGGCAGTCTAGATGTTGCCCGACGGGAGTCACGAAGGGTATTTCAGTGAGCCATCGGACAGGCGCACCCTCCGTGATCCAGGAAGGCGCAGTGGGTGGTTTGGGATGAGACCGTCGGCGAGCTGAAAGGGGAATAGCGCCTAGACGCGGACCCTCCTTCTGTCAGCCAACCATATCGACACATAGACTCGAAGAGGGGCTAGAATGGAGCCTTTATTGGCCGGTTCAGCCCACTCCTGCACGGATGCTGCAGGCTCTGTCGGCGAGGACGCATGAGGCTGATTGGCCAATGGCGCGGGAGTCAGAGTCACGTGATCACATGTGAGTCAACGCAAGCCTCGGATCCTCATTGCTGCATTGAGCATTCGGTCTATCTGCAGGTGCCGATAAAGAGAGGGAGGTACGAGTATGGGTAGCTTGTCATCAGAAGGAACCACGCAAGGTCTAGGCAGCACCGGTCCCCATTGGAGCCTCCAGAATTGAACCGCTGCTATCAAGAATACGAAGCCGCTCTGCTGAACATACATGTACACCTACAGACGAGGTAGCTCGACTTAAGGGGTCAGCTCCCGCGGTCCCACCCGCCCAGTAAAGGTGCACCCCGTGCTTGGCGGGCTGGCGACGTGGGTGGAGGTACATGCTGAAAGTACCTGCCTAATGGAAGGTCAGAATTTAGTGAGGGTCGATCACTGTTGTGAGATCCGAGGACAAAGGCACACTGCAAGGCGGAAAGCACGGATACGACATCCATGAGTCAGCCCCACCTCTTGAAGCCACTGTGGCAGTCCGGCAAAAGCTCGCTTCTCCAGCACGACGCCGCGATATCCATACGAGTGCATGATGCTACTAAGGTCTACAGGAGAGATCATGCAATTCATCTCATCCCAAAGGTATCCGTGCCTTACTGGACGCGGCGCACGCCTCTCTACGTCTATAGCCGCGTGCAACTGAGTAGCAGAACATATGAAGATCTAGATCTTCTGGAATGCAATATACCGCTCACGAATAGAGTTCATCCATTCGCCAGCTTTAAACGCCTCTCCGATTAATGCACCAGTATTCTGGGGAGCCCGATGGTTTTCTCCTCTAACTTCTTTGTACTCGATAGCCGGCAAACTCATGAAGGCCGCCCAATTCCTAGCAGATCGTGTGCTTGTATGCTCCATGGACCCCCGTTCGCTCGCGTGAAGACAGGCAAAGTGGCAGACGAAGGGCCAGTTGGCTCCTCGGCCGACCGGTTCCTCGTGGCGGCATCCAGATTCGTGGACTCTCGCGCCGCTGTAGAGGCTCTAACGCCAGCAGCCTGAGGTATGGCACGAGAAAGGCTGGCTCGGACAGCGCCCCCAAGTTTACTAGGCCTAGTGGGAGGGACAAACTTAGGAAGCCTTGCCTTCTCTCTGACGTCCTTTGGACGCGTTTTCTCGGCATCAGCTTGCTTCGCTCGAGCCTCCTTCTCTCGAGCCTCTTTGAGCTGACTCTCCTTTTCCCGAGCTTCTAAGCGAGCCTCCCGTTCCAGAGCTTCCTTCTCTCGAGCTTCCAGACGCGCCTCCCTTTCTCGTGCTTTCCGTTCACGATCTTCTGCTTCCCTCGCCTCCCGTTCGCGGACTTCTCTTGCCAGAGCCTCTCTTTCTCGCTCTTCCTTCTGTTTGGCCTCTCGTTCTTGAGCCTCCTTTTCGCGGGTCTGTTCCTGTCGGAGCTCTTGCTGTCGTTGCTCCTCCTCCTCTCTAGCTCTCCTCTCCTTGGCCTCACGTTCGCGAGCCTGTCTTTCACGAATCAGCTCTTGCTGTAGCTCTTCTTCTCTTGCCTTTCGCCTGCGTAGCTCTTGCTCGTGGGCTTCTAGACGACGCCTCTCGGCTTCTCGAGCTTCCCTCTCACGGGCTTCCTGACGTCGCAGCTCTTCTTCACGAGCTTGTTTTTCACGAGCTTGTTTTTCACGAGCTTGTTTTTCACGAGCTTGTTTTTCACGAGCTTGTTTTTCACGAGCTTCATGTTCGCGGATCTGCTGTTGGCGCAGTGCTTCTCGCCGAGCTTCGTCTTCGCGAGCTTCTCGACGTCGCACTTCCTCATCACGAGCTTCCTTCTCGCGGGTTTCCTGCTCGCGAGCTTGTTGTCGACGCAGCTCCTCTTGCCGAGCCTCCTCCTCGCGTGCTTCCTGTCGGCGCTTCTCTTCTTCCAGAGCCATCTTCTCCTGTCGTCTCTTTTGTCGAGCTGCTTCCTCACGCGCCTCCATCTCCCTCTGCTTCCTCTCAGATTCCTCTTGAACCTGCGTCTCCCGCAGCTGTCGTTGTCGATCTTCTTCTTCCCGTTCTTTCCGTACCTCCCTCGCCCGGAGTTGCCCTTGAATACGTCCCTCATCACCAGCTTCTTTCCTTCTGGCTCCGTTCTCCAGGCCTTGCTTGATGACCGCGGGTTCGTCTTCGTCGCTTGCGAACGTCATGGATTCACGCATGCGAGCGATAGCTGCTGCCTCTCGGGAACTATTGGCACTATCATAGAACCCAATGATCTCTTTGCTCTTGACGCTCCGCCGCAAGGTAGCCAAATGGGCCTATTGATCCTTGTGGGAGCTTGCGTCCGTTTGGTGGGGCGCTTCCACGGGAGTCGAAG
>NW_003315037.1:1517976-1534708 GCF_000150825.1 Verticillium alfalfae VaMs.102
TTCGAAAGGGTCTTGAATGATACCAGAGAGAACCTGGCACGGAAGATATAGGTGGTCTCCAAGTCGGATTTTTCCAGGAGGACAAGGTTGAGGCTTTTACACCTTGAGACGAAGGAAGAAACACCGAAGTCATCCCTCGCTCGAATTCAGCCATCATGACCCCCAGGGACTTCAACATTCTTCTGTGGAACGGGAATCGGCCTTCCTCGCCGTAAGAACACATTGCCCTGATTGGTTGTCTCATCCACAAAGTCACAAGGTCGAGCACTAGAGATAGAGAGTTTTGGTGATGGACACGTAGCGTCGCTGTCAACGTTGATGACATCGTCGTCATCGAACATCAAGCCAGCCGAAACTTTGCGGCGTCTTTTATCCTCAGAGACAACTTCCTCTTCTTCGGCGCGCACAGAGTAAGCAGATTTCGCCACGTCGTGGCCTGATTCATCTTCGACATTTCTGCGTCGCTTCCTGGTTGTTGTCTTCTCCGCGGCTATCAGGAGACCACGTTTTTTTGCCCGTTTAGTGCTCGCCACAAGGCTCGTTCTTGGATTTAGATCTAGCGCATCCGCAGTAGAGAATTGATCGTCAGTCCTAGCCGTTGTTGAGCTTTCGAGCTGGTTGTGAGTCGGCTGTCCTGTCTGCTTCCTTGGCACGGATAGAAGGGTCTTTCGCTTCGCTATACGTGGTTGAAGCAGCGTGCTTTCTGCAGCTACCAACTGTGGAGAAACCGCTCGCGCACCGATGATTTCGCCTGAGCTCGGGGGGCCATCTTCCTCTGCCAGGTGTTCGTCTCGATGGGACGGCTTGTTGCTCGACCGGCCTGCTCTGGCTTTCGACTTCCCAGCGATGGTAGCGAGACTGACAGATGGCTCCGCAGAATCGACGTGGACGTGATTTGAGTCAGTTTCGGGGGTGTCATCAGCTATGATAATGGGGTTCGATCTAGCCGTTGTCTTGGGAGCTTTCGAAGGAGTGTCGGCAAACGCAGTTGGCTGCACTTTCAGAAGACTAGGCATGGGTCGCGAACGGGGCAGTAACGGTTCTCTGCCAATGGCGCGGATATCTGAGGCCCGTGACGGAGCAGTCTGAGACGGGTGTGCGGCGCTTGAGGTAAAAGAAGACAAGGCGAGCGGCGCTCCGAAGAGACTCCTGGCATACCCACTCTTGCTCGGGGGTGATGCCTCTGGCTTTCTTCTTTTGGCAGGTCTGGCCTGCTCATCCCGCTGGGCGGACTCTTGAGCATCGAGGTTCCGCTGCTCGAAGGGTGATAACGTAGGGAGGATGGCACGGCCGAGCTGGTTACCACGAGGGGTTGCTATAGTTGTCATTGTTTGGGTGATGGGCATTGGTGGTCGGTGTGGCGTAGGAGCAGGCCTGTACGGTTTGGAAGCGGCAGCGGCGTCAGCATGGGCCTTGCGTTCCTCCTTGTCCTTGTAGCGTTGGTCGATCAATGCGGACAGGTCTTGTTCTTTGCGTCCCAGACACTCGGAGACCTGTACTACGACGCATCCGCGCGCAAGTTGAAACTCTTCACCCTCGTCCAAGTCGTAATCCATCGTCCAGTGCGTGTCGCCAATAAAGTTACCACGCTCATCATAGACCATCACCCTCTTGTTGAAGCAGTGGAACTTGAGTCGCCCATCCTGCCATCGTTTTTGTTTTCGCTTCAGGTCGTGTGAGAATAGGCATGCATAGTCGAGGACTGGAGCAGCAGTGGCAGTGCCGGTCTCGCTATTGGGCTGGGAGCTGTTCATAACGTTCATGTTGGCGTGGGAAAGCGGGGTGGAGGCCGCCATGGTCGGATGGCTTTCATGACCGGGTACAGGTGGTTTTTTGGCACTTGTCGTGCGGTTGCAAGGACCGTCTCATCTGGTTGAACCCTGTGTATCAGCAATGCGGTTTGTTTTGGGTGACACGTCGTTCCGGTGCTGGACTCGCTTTCGTCTCGGGCCGTATGTTGTGGAGGACATGGGCAAACGAGACGCGGTCGGATAGGTGGGGTGACGCGACTTGGAGAAAGAAGAACCGACGCCAGGTCACGTGATCTCATTGATTCTTGAGAAATCACTGGTAATTGGCCCCCAGTCTCGCCGTCACGGTCGGTCCTTTGGTCCGGCACAATACATTGTGCCCCTTGAAGTAGGTAGCAGTATAAGGTGCAAATCCCTCTGGGCTCGCCGGAAGCGGTCCTGACAAGGGACATCAACTCGCGCACATAGGTTGGCAGGTACGATAGTACGTACTGCGTCTTCAATGCACCACCAAATCAAATAGGACAAGGTGTCTTAGGTTGGGTGTCTCAGGGCGAAATGCTGAGAACACGTGCCCCGGCTCTCGAACGTGGCTACCTAAGGTAGGTAAGGTCAACTGCTCCGTCATCAAGTCTGCTGCACGAGAGTGTCTGCTGTGTACCAAGTAACTACAAGGGCTGGCAAGTCCTTTCAAAGGTCGATGCAGTGAAGCTACCCTGATGCGGGCCTACTCAGGTGCGGTTCGGCGCGGAGATTATGACTGTGAACAGACATGAACACCGAGCAGGCGTACATGGCACTACGAACGACTTGATCATAGTAGACATGCTGGCAGGTCACCCAGAAAGTCTGTCCATAATGGAAGGACGTATGACACAAGGCAGTTGGCGATAATACGTGGTGAATAGTGAATCTAGTCACCCTGGAGACAGCCTACTTGTGTTTGAGCATGGCGTCGCCCCTAGATGCCCGCGGCCCTCCCCAGTCCCTCAAATCCGGACAAGACGATCGCACCCTGGATACACATACTCCTTTCGATCCTAGAGTCGCTTGGCCGTTGGTCAACCGCAAATCGCAAGGCGCCCAGTCAATGTGCCCAGGTACCTGCGTGCCCCTGGAGGGGCTCAGCGTGGAAGCTAGCCTGTGCATGGACAGGGGACAGAGTGTGGGGGCGAAGAGGGGATAGCGGCCCGCTTCCTGGTGCAGACACCCTTTGGGGCTCTTGGGGCATTTGCGTCCGGGATGAGATGACAGGCACGCGAGTTTCGACTGATCATCAGAGGACGCGGCGGTTCAGCACTGGTAGGAGCAAGTCGTGCTACCATGTGACCTGGGCAGGATGGCGATTCGCGGCGTCAAGAATCCGGACGAGAGACGTGCGCTCGCTGAAGACCCCCAGAATGACCATATGCGAGCTCGAACGTGCGTTCTCTCGCTCTCTCTCCACCGTGCCTGCCCGCGCGTTGCATGATCGGCTCTGTCCCAGCTCGATACGAATGCCAATGTGTCCCCTGCCCTGGCGAAGCCTGTCCTGTCCTACCACTCACTCATTTACCCCTCAACAGCCAAAGAAGAACCTTGGCCGCGTCTCCAAGCCGTGTATAACAGGTCCGGTATCCTTGGTAGCACTGCTGCGACTCATTGGACCCTTTTCTCCGCCCGGGTTGCCGTCACTTTCAGTACATGGTGCGAGCTTCCCGAGCTCCTTGCACCTTGTCAGGAGACATACGTAATCCTCCGGACATTCCATTATTGTCTGGATTTCAACCACAACAACGAGCCCAACGCGACAATTTGACGAGCCAGCAAGCCAAGCTACATTTTAGTCACCATGGAGCGCATCAATAAAAAGTTTGGTAGGATGATGAGCAAAGGCCCGGGGGACAATGCCAAAGTAGCCATCATGCTCAAGGATTACGACGATGCCGACAAAATGCTCGCCAAGGTGAACCACCGCAACCCCCCACCTGCTCTGCCTTTTTCTGCTCTTTTCTGCCCCTCACACCTCCGTTGATGCACAGCTAACTTGATCGTCTACCAGATTGTCGAGAGCACGCAGCAGCTTCGAGATGCCTGGGTGAACATTGCCAACACGCAATGGGGCATGATGAAGGAGTTTGAAGGCCTTTACGACCCCATTGCCGGCGCCACGGATGGTCCGCGCCGTCCCAGCGAGCCCACCTCCGAGCTGCAGCTCAGTCGAACCTTTGCCCTGCGTGAAGCCTATGCCGAACTCAAGGACGAGCTTCTGCAAGAGGTCGCCGGTATCGAAGCCCAAGTTATCCGCCCGGCCGCCGATGCCCGCGACTACATCCAGCCAATACGCAAGACGATCAAGAAGCGTGAGAACAAGAGGCTCGACTACGAAAAGGCCCAAGACAAAGTCAAGAAGCTGCAGAAAAAGGTGGATAGGACGCCCAAGGAAGACGTAGCGCTCGTCAAGGTCGAAAGCGACATGGCCATCACTGGAGAGGTATGCGCTCCTTCTCTGCATCGCACGCCTGTCGACTTCTCGGTCATAGTCCTAACCTCCTGAGTAGGAATTCCAAATCGCTGACGACCATATTCGGGAAGTTCTGCCGCCTCTCGTCGCTGCCACCTTCAGTCTCATGCCCTACCTCATAGCCTCTCTCGTTAGTGTCGAGAATCGCCTGCTGGGCGTCTACTACACGGTCCTCCACAACTATTGCCAGAACAACGGCTTCGACTCTCCGCCGTCGGCGATGGAGGACGTCATGGCCGAGTGGTCCGCCAACTTCCAGCCGGCTCAGCGCGAGGTCGAATCGATCAACACGCTCGTGCACAGCAGCGCCGTAGGCCGCCCCATGGACGTCATTGAAGACCCTCAAGCACGCAAGGTCTCTGGCGCCGTGACCTCCACGCGCAGCGGCTTCAGCCGCATGACCTCCGGCTTCAAACCCGGCGGCAAGCCCGCCGACGGCGGCGAATTCCCGCGGCCGGCCCGCATCGCCTCCAACACCTCCATCCACCAGGCGCCGCCCATCAGCCGCGCCACGACACCGTCGACGGACCAATCGCCGCAGCTGAGCAGGAAGTCGTCTGCTCTCGGTCTCCCCACCGATTTCACCACTGCCACGATGGGCCAGACACCCGGCAGCGCCCGTGCCTCCCCGGGGTACTCGGCCTCTCGTGAGCGTGGCGACTACTTTGGCCATGCCTCGCAACTCGGGTCGTCCGCCGCCAGCACGCCATCAGGCGCCAGCAGCACCGCTATGTCCCTTGTCAAGAAGAAGAAACCGCCGCCACCGCCGCCTGCGAAGCGTATCCAATCCGCGCCGGTCGAGTATGTCATTGCGCAACACGACTATCCTGGCGGCCAGCCAGGCGATCTGGCCTTCCGCGAGGGCGACAGGATCCGCATTATCAAGAAGACGCAAACTACGGACGATTGGTGGACGGGTGAGCTCAACGGCACGCAGGGGCAGTTTCCTGCCAATTTCTGTCGGGCAGCTTAGTGACTGTGGGGGCGCTGAAGTAATTGAAGCAAAAACAGCTAGCTACATTGGTAACTGAGATAAGGGGCTATAGAGTACAAGACGGTAGGTAGTGCACCATGATGTTCCAGGCCAAGTTAGTCACAGGGCACAACCGGTCATGGCGATGCTCGATACATCATGCTGTCACCAATGGTGATCATCATTGAAAAAGCTAGCTGATGCTCCCAACTGAAAGAAAACCTAGGCAGATGACGCCCTATGCTAGCGAACGTGATGCAGAATGCTAAAAAGAAGTACTCCGTGTAAGGGGTTGTTACCATGAGCCATGGCCATGGCTTTCATGATTGAAGGGTCGGGGTGGGGGGTATCATAAGTTTGAGGTCGATCTCTCCGAAAGTCGTTCGCGCATACATGTGCATCTATCCTGTCCTCCCAATACCTCGCTTGTTCCAATGTCACTCATCTTTCTCTTGACACGAGGCTACACCAATGCGAGGTGTCAAAAAAAGCGACCGGCGCCGGCTTCAACCGCTGGGGATGAGGCCCCCGACCGGCCCATGATATCACCAAAAGTAGAGGAGCCGCATCCACGGTCGACGGATCCCAGTTCACCGCCTTCAAGGTCCATTGGAGTAACAGGACCAGGGCTGCCTAGAGGAAGAAGTCTCGGCGAGAGCGGCTTGCCTCCACCAGAGGCTGCAAAGTGGCGTATACCGGCAAGGGGAAAGCCATTGAGCATGACGGTCGCCGTTGCCGTCGTCGGTTGTGGTGTAGTCGTGGTCTTGGCTGAGCTGCCCAGGAGCTCCGTGGCGGCAAGCCTAGCTTGGGCAATCATGTCTCGCTGGTACTGCGCGAGCTTCCTGCGGACGTCTGAATCTTGGCGACTCGTTTGGAAATTTTCGTTGGGCAGGGTAGGAACTTGAGATTCGGACTTGACAGACGACGATAGCCCGGCAACTCCGACAGGCCGAGGCTGCACCGGTGTCGGCTCCATAGACGTCGTTGGATGGGGCGGGTGGTTGCGCATCTCGTAGTTGGAAGGATAATATTTGCCCATGGGCAAAGTGGTATCGCGAACACCGCTGGGCAAATAGGATGCGACAGGCAGGTTGGATCGTGGCTCGTTTGACTTGCCGGCGAGCAAGCTCGTGGGTTCGGTCATGGCGGGCAGATTTGAGGTACCAGCTGCAGCAGGTAGGACAAGGGGCTCAATGGCGGGATCAATTCGTTGCTGTCGAGCTTTCCTGGCTCCGGCGAAAGGGTGAGGACGATGAATTCGAGCGGTTGAGTCTTCGTGAAGAGGGAAGTAACCACTAATGTTGATCGGTTAATCAATGATGCCGGTATGGTTTTGTATGCTGACAAGAGTCACTGAAATTGGGGGGGGGGGCGAGATGAATTAGTAACGTACCCAGGAACGTCTCCACGTGCGGATAAAGGTTCCGGTGGTGTCTGAGGAGCGCCTGACTTGAACTTCCGAACAGCCGGGAGTTCAATGGTGATTGGATTGCTGTGGTTGGATCTGGCTGATCTTGCAGATTGGAGAGATGAGGATTCGATGGCGTTGAGATTGAGGTCGAAAGCCGAAGCCGCAGAGGTATGGAGAACCGGCTTCGCTTGAACTGGGTGAACAAAGGTTGTGTTAGCACCAGAGAAAGACTCGTGGAGTCTCGCCAGAAGAGAAACGGGCAAATGATGTATTGGTCGGGAGGGCCGGAGCGGGAGGCCGTGGCTATGGAGAATGACGGCGGGGCTGGTTTGTCCTCGGAATCCGTGACGCTGACGCTTGACGCTGACGCGCGAGACTCAATGCTGACGCAAGGTGTGGCCTCGTAGGTTCGCTTACTCGCGCTTGCTTTGGGGAACTGACGGCGCGGAGACGGAGGCAAAGCAAATACATCGGGCATGGGAGGACGTCACGGGTGAGCCAGGGTAGTAGTTTCGCCGCATGCTGATTTAGGCGTTGCGCCGCGAGGAGGTGGCCCCTCTTGGCCCAGCAAGGCCAAAACCTGCTGGTGGCCCTGGACTACAGGGGTGTGGGGGCTTCTGGGGCTCGGGTTTCCTTGATGCATCTTATCGCAAAGTGAAAATTCCGTCCCTCGCCAGACAGTATAGCACAAGTGTGATGAGTGGCGCCATGGGACGCGGGAAAAATGCCACGAGGGGAAAGCAATGAAAGGGTGGGAGGAGATGAAAGACGGGAGACAGGGGAAATGCAACCGGAATGGCAAGGTACCTGGCCCAGCGGCGCACTCTGCATCATCGACTGAATCATGCTTCACAGCAGGAGGGACGGCCGGGCAAGCCATCCGTTGCCCTGGGGCAAGGCGGCTGGTGGAAACCGATCCAAGGGGGAAAGGTGCTCAGTGCTAGGCCCTACAGGCCCGAGCCAGGGCGCCAGCAGCCGTAAAGAGGCAAACAGAGAGGGTCGGCCACCTCCCATCGGTGCCACGGTGTGGCTTACCCCGCTCCGGCCGGGCGCTGGTTCGTGAGGTGGGGCGCATGATGGAGGCTGCTGTCCTTCGTAGTGCCAGCCGAGTGTCATGCTTTTCCCCAAACGTGCAAGGCCATGCGGTAGCGAACGACAGGTTGGTGTGACTTGGCCGTTGGGTATTGACACCAAAGGACAGATGGAGGATGGAGACGCACAGAGACAGAGATAGAGAGATATCCGACTTGCCTTGCGAATGACCTTTCACCTCCTTCTGCGGCGGCCTGGACTCTTTGATGGCCAGACTTTCCGTAACCGTCTTCTCCAAAGCAGGTGTGTTCAGGCCGGACATGACCCCGATGTCAAGGTGATCATCTGCCCACGAGTTGGCCGAAGCCGCCGAAATGTCCGACGAGTGGGAAAAGGTTCTAGCTGCGAGGGCGGGCCGCCGGCTGCCGTTGCTGCTGCTGCTTGCGCGGGACAGGTAAACGGGTGACTTGAGAGACCGCCCCAGTGTAGCCATTGTGTCGTCCGCTGCGTGATGCCCGACACCGAGGTCTCCTCGTGTATCCTTGTCGTGATCGGTTTGCTCTTGCATGTGCCTGGCTGTCTGGATCGCCTGTTATCGGTTCGGGGACGCTTTCTCCAGACGTGTGAGATAGTGTCTGAAGACTGACGGCGATGAGGGACACCAAAGTCGCGGGAGGTTCGGACGAGAACGAGGTCTTGACACCAAGCCGGAAAGGAGGAGTGGCCGAAGAGAAGATGGCGGTAGGAGGGCGACAGGCAGCTTAAGTTTGGGTCACAGCCAGGCGCCAGAAGATGATCCAGGGAGATGGAGATGATAGATGGAACCTGCCGAAGAAGATCTGTTGGACGAAAAGGCTGAGGGCTCCATTGTTTTCTGTGTTTGGTGGCCTGTCGAGGTGATCCGCGACCGAACGTCTGAGGACCACCCACCTCCCGCCCCCAGTAATACTTACTGTCACTGGGTGGTACTGTACACTGTCTGCTTCATCTCCCCCCGCCGCCGCCTCCACCTACAGATATGCAGTGGGAGATGGGTGCCCGCGCAAGGTGTGGAGTGGTGGGTGGTCCGGTGCATTGGTGGTGTGCTGCGTGGTTCGCCGCAATTGAAAGCGGGAGATGATCATGGCTTGGACGTCCCTAAACGCTTGGAAGGCCACAGTACGAGCCCCCTCGCCTCCTTGGCTGTGTTGCCTTGGCAAAAGAGGTGGAAAACCGAAAGGCAAAAAATGGGAGATGAGCCTTCTGGAGATGGGGCCACAGGCAAACCAACGTGCCAGCGCCTTGCCGCCCAGGCCGCGGCGCCCTTGGCAAACAGAGTCGACGGTCGAGAGCGGAAAGTGGATGGTGGGGGAGTACCTACGTACGGGTAACGCTGAAGCGCTGGGAGACGGAGGTGTCAATGGAGATGCAGCTTCCCTCTTCCCTTGTTCCCTCCTTTGCTGGGCACGCCTTCTCGTCATGATGCCGACTCGCCGAACATCCGCAGGGTTGCTCTTGTTAGTGTCGCCTTCCTGCATTGTGTCTCCACGGGCGCAAGACGCCAGCAAACGTTATCCCCGGATAGCCTGCCTCGTACTTGCTCCTTTAATCCGATTATTGGGACGCAGGTAAGGCAAGAAGGAGGGAGCAGTCGCAGTGGATAGGTGGGACCTGCCAGGCGGACCACGGCGGCGGCGACGATGGAGGCAGGCAGAAACAGCAACGGATAATTACAGGCAAAAGGCACACCTACTAGGTAGTTAACTAAGGTACCTAGACATTGGTCAGTGAAATGGCCCGCCGTTTGATGCTTCTCCTACGCGGCTGCAGGCTTACCTGCTGCTCGCCGAGCTCTCTGTTATCCATCTCTATGCATCTTTCCGCCTGTTGCCTCGTCCTTTGTGGGACGGTAGCCTACCCCTCCCCCTTCAACAAAGCGGTGACAAGAGATAGAGTCCACCGTGGCGGTTCTCTCTCGAACGATCGACTGCCCAGGTAGTCCTTCGACCCCTGGACCCCTGGTTGTGGTCCCCTGCCCAGCCTGTCCTCTGCTGGCGCCATCAGCTTTGGCTGCGCGCGAGGAGACCAAGGCCGGCTCCGTCATCTCGACGTTGCCGCTCACATACTTCTTCATCCTCTGGCGCCACACGATGAAGTCCTGACAGTCCGGTCGCGAATCATATTATCACCTGCCCTCACCGAGTAGCACTACTGTCTGCCTGCCGGTGGAGCACGGCTAGGAAGGAAGAAGGAGGCGTCATCTGGGTGGGAAACGATCTACCTCTCACAAGCCACTGTTCGCTCCTCTATCGATTGTCTCGTCGCCGCCTTCCATTCACAGCAGCAGTTCGCCGTCTCCACGTCTGCTCAACCAGGTCCCTTGAACGAGTGCAACTGCACAGGTGTCTGGCGGCTTGAATGTCCCATGTGGTTTGGTTTCACTCGCCCGCGGAGACGGACTCGTGGCCGGGCGGCGATGCTGATCGATGCACACAAAAACCGCATCTGGTGCAGAGAGGCCCGCAGTTCAACGTGGCTTGTCGGAAACCTCACAAGCGAACTCGCACGAACAAACATACTTGCTAGGAATATCTCGCACTGATGGCCTCGCTATTTTTGGACCTAAATTTTACTACGAGCGCACCGCCTCGGGCACGGCTCGCGCTATTTTATGCTGGTGTCTCTCACAGTACTCGTATCGGAAATTGCAGCAGACCAGATATGAGTCTCTATTCGGTTGACCCCCAAAAAGGCCAAGCGCAAAGAGGATGGCAAACAGAGTCGCAGCAGGGTCCGCGGGGTGTTTGACCCGACGGAGACCCCCTACGTCATTGTGCCTGAGCATGGCATTGGGCTTCTGCGCTAGAGAGGGGAAAGAAGGCAAACGGGAACCTTGTTGCGCGACAACGTGCAAGCCCCTACCATCAACGCAGAGTCTGATAGCAAGCAGGGCGCTCGAGGGTTGTGTGACATGTCTTAGCCGTAGGTGAGATCGTTGAGGGAGTCATTGAACATAATGGTGTCACATACCTAGCAAATCCGACACCGTGCCGCATGTGGCTCCGTTACAAACAGCCATTTAGCGACTGCGAGCGCCATTTCTCAAGGCGATGAGCAGCATATTCGCCCGACTTGACTTTGCCCCATGTGACGGTCTCAAACATTACGCCGGCGCCTCAGAAATGCTCACCTCCGCTCCCCCCTTGTTACCTGGAACGGAGTTCCATGCAGGCCTCCGACTGTACCAGACAATAAGCTCGATTTCGCCCAAGCGCTGATCTCTAGTCTTGTCAGATACGCCGTAGCCGAATCAACTCTGCCACACTGTTTCTTTCCAAACTTCAGCAAGGACTGGTCTCTAGGTATACCAAGCCTTCCGAAGATCCTCGGCCGACGATCGCGCCCATCTCTGCGTAATGACACGGTTGATCACTACCACTACCGCGCCGGCAGATTTTCGGGGGCCGCTTTCTTGCGTTAGAAATCACATGCTTGGAAGGAAGACGTGTTTCGCGCAAATACTTTATTGAGACTGATTTGGTATATCGAAAGGCAAAGCGAAAGCAAGAGGAAAAAAAAGTGGCGCGCTTCGCGCGGCTTGTCGAAATGAGTTGTTTCGTGCGAACTCTGGTATCAATCCCGCGTCTCGTCATTCCATTAAACATCCTCACATCATCTCTCCGTGCGCAGCCCACACAATGTTGGTGGGATTGGCAAAGATGCGTCTTACGGCATCATCTATGGCCGTGTGATAAGAGGCGACTGTCTTGCACCGGGCGATCGTAGAGCCAGATCCAGATCCAGCAGCCCCCCGACCCCCGGCTCGTGTCATTCGGCTGCAGCTTCATGTGTTCAAACCCTGGCGCGGCCGGTGAAGCGCGAGTGACGCTCGCGGTGGCGGAACCAGTAGATGCCCATGAAGATGGCCGTGATCAGCCAGAGCAAGGCATTGGCGAGGAGCACCCAGACTGCGTTCTTCATGCGCTCAATAGCACCGTCGCCCTCTGCATTTTCGTTGATGTACATCTGGAGAGGAGGGTAACAGTGTCAGCAGGTCATGTTTTTGAGGGAGCGCTGGGAAGGATGGCTAGCATCGGGTCCTACTTACATGGCCAAAGATGCCGAATGCAACGATCCAGAGGACGAAGAGAACCAAGTCCCACACAAATGTGAAGGCGAAGCGCAGAATGAACGGGACCATGAAGAGGAGGGCCGTCAGGGCGGAAAGAGCGCCGACGACAACGGCGTAGACCCATTTCGCGTCGACGTAGCTGTCGGCCTCGCGCGCGCGCTGCAGATCGGTGCCATAGAGACCGATGACGGTGATGGCGAGGACGAACTGGAAGAAGTGGATGACGGTCAGGGAGAGGTAGACCACCCCTAGCTCGAGAATGGACTTGAAGCCCATCGCGGCGTTGTGAAGCGGTTGTTGATTGCAGTGAGTGAATCGGAGTATTGGTGATGACGTCGTCGTGGTGGTGCGCTTCGCGACTGACAGGGTCAACAGATCTTTTGCTGGATGTATCGATTTGGTGTTGTGGAAGGAGCAAGCAGGAAGTTGTTGAGCAGGCGGACTGTTTATTGATTAAGTACAAATAGGCCTTGGCGCAACCCTGTCGGTGAATCAAGAACCGGTCACGATCAGGTTCTTGTTTGCTGGCGAGTGCACCAAATAATCTCTTCCCTCCCTTAGACCAAAACTCTAATCCCATGAACTGGCGCACCTTTGTGGGCAAGGGAAAGGGGGGGGGGGAACGTGGTGCCCGGCTCAGTTCAGCTCCGACTCCAACAAATCCAGGGTCCAAGGCCCAGTTCCTGTCGATGACAAGGGACAGTAACCCTATGACGCACTTGAGCGGACTTTCTGCCAGCATGATTGGCTGTCCTAACGCTCTCCCTTCACTGCATTTCGTCCGATGACTCCACTGACAGCACTGACCACACGCTGTGGAAGGGGCCGTTCAAGACCGCCTGACCTCGAAGCTCTGCGAACACCTGCCACGGGACGCTGACGTTTGGGGACGGTGCTCATGATGCTCCTGGTACACCATTGGCTCATCGGCTCGGCGGCGAGGGCTTCGATTGCTGCAGCCTTGCGTCTCGCCTGTCGTTGAGCGAGGATTTACAGCGCTGTCGACGGCTCTTACAACGTGCACATGAGTTCTTTCTGCTCTTTTGAGCACTCTGTCTTGTCAGATTCACCATATCGGCACCGGCGCGTCAAAACTTGACTTGCGGATTCTCCAGCCATCGTGTCAGGGCTTGCATCTAACCGTGAAAATGATTACGCTCTGATAGGAGCCCTTGCACGTCGTGTGGTGCCTGGCATGTATACCTATGCTCGATCCACTCGCATCTCGACGATAGCGCCAAGAACTAGCGATACCTGCATCGAACCAGTGGCCACAGTGAGGTCACTCAGAAACCGACAAGAAACTCTGTACCTATCAGGCTTAACAAGAGACTGACGTGTTGCCGGGCACGTCCGGCACAGTTTCTCAGTTCAGGCCTCCAAATAAAGTCAAGAGTGTCTTCAACCCGTCCCCAGCGACTGTTTGAATCAGGACCGGCTGGCCCAAGGCCGAGTCCCATGGTCATTATAGGGCGCGGCCAGGTCAAGTTGCAAGCGAAGAGTGAGCAAGATACATAATGTAGCAAATAAATCAGTTGGCTTCGAATGAGCTTTGCAAGGCTATTTCATAATATTTTACAAACATGGGCATCAGCCCTATGGTACATCTGCTGTACAGCGACGCGGGATTTTCCCAACACCCTCTCATGGGCATAATCCGCCGTCGGGTATCCTAGGAAAACATTGTGTAAACACGCTCATCGTTTTACTATGGTTTCACGGCACCGACAGCGGGACGTTGTTGCGACCCCTCTTACGGTCGTCAAACGGCACGCCGTACCGCGCACCAATGCCCTTGTGGCCGCGTCCGGTCTTGCCGACAACCTCGACATTGACGTCCTGGAAGCGGTACTCGAACCGCTTCGTATCAACACGAGACGTTTGCGACATCTCGAGCTGCACCTTCTTCTGGTGCTTCTCTTTGAGGCGGTCCTCCTCGGCTCGCGTGTCGGCCTTGAACTTGAAAAGGCTCGTCTCAAGGGGCACGCCCTCGAGGGCAGCCTTTTGTAGCTCGATGAGCTGCGTATGCGGCGCACGTTTGTCGGCCGGCAGCAAGCTGCGGTGGAAGGCCTCGGCGGCATCTTCGCGTGTGAAGACGCGAGACTCGGAGGTGGGCACAAAGAGCTGCTGTTGTGAGAGCTTGTGAACATCAATCTCATGGATGGGTTCATGCTCAAACTGATTCTCAGGGTTGTAGCTCGTGGTGGGCACCATGCCGAGTATTGCCTTGGAATATGGCTTTGCCAGCTGTTTCCCCTGCAGTGATGTGTTAGCCGGTTGTTTTCTCCAATAGCGTCCATGTAATGAATGGAAAAGTAAACAGCTAATCAGCGAGGCTCGCAGTGCCAAAATTGTAACCATATTGTGCGTCTTCAAGACTAATCGATTTGTGAAAGATGGATCATCATGAAAGCTGAGATAGAAGTATCTATCATAAGAGAGAGAAAGAAGAAGTAGCGAATTTTCTTACCTTTGCCTCCCACTGCTTCTCCAGGGCCTTCAGCCGCACCACGGCAGCGACGCGGCGGATGTCGACACCCAGATCAGCTGAAACGGCCTTCAGCGACAGCTTTTGTTGCGTGACGCGCTTGAATATCTCCTCTCGCATGCTCTCGTCCAGAACGCGTGGGCTCCTGAAGAGCGGGTTGAGTGGGAACGGCTGATCGGCGGCCTGGCCGAGATACTTGGTGCCATAAGTCGGCGCTTCCTCGAAACGGCGGCCGGTCCTTTCCATCCACTGGTACATTGAATTACGCAGCTGCGATGTCTTCTCGCAATGCGACGTCGTGGAGAAGGGGCACGTAGTCTTGGCCAGACCCAGGCGCGGTGCTGTCGGTCGCGTGCAGCGCTTGGCCGTCATGGCCATGGCCGACGATGCCGGACGCGCGGCCATTCTTGTCAAGTGTGGAAAGGTGTGGAGCTTGAATTGCAGGATCGCCGAACGCGAGCCTCGATGCGTTGTCCTATGGCGGGTGGTGCATTTGGGACGTCGCGGTCGTGCTTTGATGGACCGACCACGGTCAGGTTGTTGTGTAGGAAGAAAGGAGAGTCGGCCTGGCACCAGTTTTGAGGTCGGGGACACGAAGCAAATTTTCCAGGTGCATGGTCCGTGCTTCGAAGCTCCAGACGAGCTCCACGGGCCGGCCCTATCCCGGTGTCGAGCCCCGTGGTTTGCAACCAAGCCTTGCGATTGCGATCAGGTAAAATTCAACAAGAGATCGTTCAATCCGTCGCGACGGTCGGCGGGCCGTGAGAAAGCAATACTTGAAAGTATGACGGCTTAAAATTCAAGTCAATTGGCATATACTGGTTCTTGACCACAATGTGTCCATGCGTGGTAGTAAACGTGCTGCACTGGCTCAGAAATACGCTACTCTCCGTAGCCCTGAGGCTTATGGGAGAAGCCTTGACATTGCGTAGTATTTATGTAGATGTATTTGTGTGTGTATGTATTCTCGAGGATTTAATGTACTCTGCTCTCATATATGCGAAAGAAGAAGCTCCTCTTCCTGGCGTCGCTGGTGATTTGGTATTACTTTGTACACGACCAATACGTTGTACAACAAAAGAAACTGCCGTTGTGAGACTGGGGCTTAATCGTGTGCTGCCCCTCATGATATATCCTATGCCGCTGCCGTCGTCACTGACAATCGGTTCTTCTTCGATTTCGCCTTGGCGCCCGCCGCCTTCTTTGCGGCGTCGTTCTCCTCGGCATCCTGTGCAAAGTCCTTCCACTGCCTCCATCCGTCGAAATCAATGAGGGCTTGCATGCATCCCCACTCCATGACCTTGCGTTCTAGCCACACAAAGTTGACTGGCTGCAGGATGGTTAGCTTCTTCGTGTCGTGGCCTCAGTCGGCATTTGCGGAGACGTACCTTGGTCAAGAAATCGTTGCAGCCGGCAGCCAACGCCTCGTGTCTGTCGCTCTGCAGGGAACTGGCTGTCAACGCAACAATGATGACCGGGCTTTTGAACAGCTCAATGTTGGCGAGACGATCCTTGTCTTCAATGTCGCCCTCCGTTCCCTCAGGCTCGCTCGTCACTGATCCGGAGAAGACGCCCGAAGCAGACGACGAGAAGACACCGATCGAGTTGACGCGCTCGAGTCGTCTGATTTCTTTCGTGGCATCGAGTCCATTCATGATGGGGAGTTGGATGTCCATGAGCACGAGATGAAAGCCTCCGCCCTTCCACTTTTTGACGGCATCCCTGCCATTCATTGCAGTCTTCCAGCGCACCTTTAAACGTTTGACAAACGCTTCGAGCAATTTCAGGTTGATAGGGTTATCCTCGACGATGAGCACGTTGATTGGGGGAACGCCACCGGCCAGCATCCCGGATGGGAGCACGGGGTGAGCGGGTGCGATCTTCTTTCTTGCCGGCCGAGCGCTGGAAGGACGTGGAGACGCAATTCTCGGGGGCGGGGTCGAGATTCTTTGCATCGTCGACGGCATTTCTGGAGCAGGAGGTGTAGCTAGGGGAGGCGCTGGTGGCACAATGGCAGCTGACTCGGCCGAGGCGTTGGACTGCGTTCTTGAGGGTGGTAACCTGGGATGGAACGAGGAGTGTACGGGATGAGCTGTGGGAGGCCCACCCACATTAGACGGCACGCCGTTGATGAAGGTCGGGGATGACGTATGCGTCCTTCCGAGTTGTGGCCTGTTCGGTCGGGTCTTGTACGCATGCGAACGACCGGGGGAGGGAATGGGGGGAACCTGGCCCGTCCCAAGGATCGATATTGAATGTGGGAGGTGTCCTGTGTGCTGAATGTGGATTGCGTGAGGCGGCGGCGGACCGTCGTTTGGCGCAGCCCCGGGGACTTCGAGGTTGGGGGAGGGGATGGCACCGACAGGTGGGAAATAACCTTTCTCCGGCCTCCGAGGGCCTCCCTTGTGTCATGGGCGTATAATACGGTTGTCGGATGGGAGACGGCGCCTCTCGGCGATGGGC
>NW_003315037.1:1535060-1535792 GCF_000150825.1 Verticillium alfalfae VaMs.102
GCCGGATGAGAGGTTTCGACTCTCGCGCTGCCTGGATGGATGGACGGATGGATGTATGGCGGGTGAGTGAGAAGAGAGAGGACGAAGGCCGAGATGCGGAGATGCAAACGAATAGGCAAGAGCAACTCGGGGCGGCTGCCCGGACTTGACTCGAACTCGACCTACACCTGCTTGGACCTGAAGAATCGGATGGGAAAGACATGGAGGAGCGAGCTGGAAAGCGGGAAACCCACAGGGCGCTTAGCCTGCCAGGCACACCCCAGCCCGTTGCTTCCCACTTCTCTCAGCACGTCTCTCAGCACAAACCACCCCAACTCCCCGAGTGAGGAAGGCACAGAATCGAGGACTGCGGTGTTTAGCCGAGATGGGTTTGGACAGGCGGGACGCCCACGGCGCCAAAGGGGCGTTTCTCCAGGGGGGCCTGTTCGGCTGTGCAGCCTCTAGCCCAGCGCCGGCGACCGTGCCAGCGCCTGACAGGGGCCTTTGGCCCAGTGCCCTGTGTCCAGTGCCCTGTGTCCAGTGCCCTGTGCCCCGTGCTACTTGTCATGCTCGGTACTGCCAGGCCTGTGCCAATTCGCACTCCAGCGGATCAAGGGCCGAGACGACTCTCTGAGCCAAGCTACCAAGGTACGAGACAGACAGGCAGCCGGGCAGACAGAGAGAGACACCGTCACGCCGTCACCCACACCCAGCCCACGCCCCTCCGCGACATCATGACACCATGACACCGTG
>NW_003315037.1:1535892-1547618 GCF_000150825.1 Verticillium alfalfae VaMs.102
GAAACAGAGGGAGGAAGCTTGTGGCAGGTGGGCTTGCGGCGATGCTAGCGTCAACTAAGGTTTGGTTTTCGTTGATGCTGGCCAGACTGGACGTGGTTGCGGCCATGGGATGGTGCAGATCGTTTCCCAGTACCATCACTAGCCGTACGCCGCTTTGGGGCGGCTGACAGCTGGGAGCTGGGGTCACGGGTAACTGACTCTTGCGGCTGCACCTCTTCACTGGGCGAGGTCGAGGCCGTGGACGAAGACGTCGTCGTGCTATCTTCCGGGGAAATCACGATTCGGACGGGTGCCTCATCGGCGTCGGGCGCGGGCGCTCCTAGATTGCTGCTGGACTGAGGGTCAAGACGGACAGAGGCAGGGCGCGAGTGATTGTCTGTCGAGGCGAGACTCCTTGACTCGTCTCGCTGGGAAAGCTGCGTCTCGCCGTGGCTGTGGCTGTGGCCCGACTTGACGGAACCCGACGTCGAACTTCTTCGAGAGAACTTAGCTTTGAGGCGAGCTTTCAGATCGCTGCCCATGGGGACAAGGCCCAGCTCGGCCACTGCGCACGCACAGGTAATGAGACGATACCGAGCGAAATGAGGCGTGTGAGACAAGGCTTGCCCTCTGGCTCGTGGTGGAAGGCGTGACACCACACGTGGAGCGACGTGTCGGTGGGAGGGGGCAGAGGAAAGAATTGAGCGGCGTAGAATATAAGCCGATGGACAAACGTAGTTAAAGGCGCTTCGAGACTAGAACCAGGCCGTCCCCGAGAAGACGGAGAGAGAGAGAGAGAGGGTGAGAGAGAAGAAAAGACGGCGGCCGATTCCTGAGCCAGTGAAGCACGATGCTGCTTTGGGTGTTAAGATTAGCTGCCAATGGGAGCCGTTGGGGGGGAACACTTGAGCTCTCCTCGAGCCCTCCAGTGACAGGACTTTTTCTTTCTCTCTGTATGCAAGATAGGAGCAGGAGCAGATGCATTACCAAGAGTGGCAGCGACTTGATGTGAATTATTACGGGCACAACTCCCGATCTGATCGCCCCGGACGGTCCAGACCAGTTGATGAGCTGGCGGTCCAGACAGGAGGCGATGGGGGAGATATGAGGCGCCAAACAGAGCCGTGGCCAGAGCCAGATCGCGATCTTGAGTCACGTGGCTGGTACAGGGGGAGAGACCAGGTCCCCAGCTGTTGGCAGCTGGCGGCATGAAATCTTACTCAGCAGAAGCACATGCGCGTCCTCACACACATACCCACACACACATACATAGTACGCACACACGTACCACGTACCACTCCCCCCCAAGGCCGGTGAGGCCACTTAACCACAATTTTGGACCCCCCTTAGAGCTGAGCTGTTGGTGCTTCCTGGTTGGATGGAGGTGCAGTGTAGCGTCCCGCGCCCCTTTACGATACGAAGCACGTAGGAACGAACAGGCAAGCAGGACGGACTCGTCTTCCCTCCCTTTCCACCTCGATCCCTTCGTCGACTCCCGACCTCCGTTTGTCGTTTGTCGTTTTCAATAGAACCTCGCTTCTGCTGAAGGCAATTGTTCCGTCCAGAACAGACAGCAGTGCGACTCCATGACGGCCAGCTGATGACCTTCTCTTCACGACACTCCTTCGTCCATTTTTATTTAACCTGTCCATCACACCTCCTTCCCCCTGGTCCGTTTGTCCCTCTTCGACCAACGACTCGGGTCCCTTCTTTTCTTCAAGCGGTCTACACGTCGGCCTCGAGGACGCGAATTACTCGTCTCTCATCCTCGCCCTGCCTTGCGCGCTGAAGTTCGTTCGCCATGGCTCCACCAAGCGTGGCCCCGAGCTCCAAGCTCGCAGAGAAACCCGTCGCCAACTCGTCCAAGACGATTGCGAAGAGGCAGAAGAAGACGAGCTACAAGTCCGATGGCGTCAAGGACAACGATGTCTTTCTGCTTCCCGGCACAGACTACCAGATTGTCGTCGCTCTGACCATTCTCGCCGCCATTGTGCGCCTGTTCCGCATCTACCAGCCTTCCAGCGTCGTCTTCGATGAGGTTCAGTACGTCCCCCTCCGGACCCTCTCTTCTCACGGGCGTCCGACCCCTCCGTTGATCGCCCCAGTCGAAACGTCATGCTAATCTTGCCTCTTCTCAGCTTCGGTGGCTTCGCGTCGAAATATATCAAGGGAAAATTCTTTATGGATGTCCATCCACCTCTCGCCAAGATGCTTATCGCATTGACCGGCTGGCTCGCTGGTTTCGATGGCAACTTCGACTTCAAGGAGATTGGCAAGGACTACGTTGAGCCTGGTGTACCCTACGTGGCCATGCGCATGTTCCCTGCCATCTGCGGTATCCTTCTCGCGCCCGCCATGTTCCTCACTCTCAAGGCCACTGGGTGCCGCACCACAACGGCCACCATGGGCTCTGCCCTGATTATTTTTGGTCCGTCGGAACATGGTACCCGTGTGCATTTCCTGACCTCAGGCTGACATGTCCGCAGAGAACGGCCTTCTTACCCAGGCTCGCCTCATTCTTCTCGATTCGCCCTTGATGGTCGCCACTGCCTTCACCGCTCTCGCCTTCACCTCCTTCACCAACCAGCACGAACTTGGCCCCGAGAAGGCATTCCAGCTCAGCTGGTGGTTCTGGCTGGTTATGACTGGTCTGGGACTCGGTACCACCCTCAGCATCAAGTGGGTTGGCCTCTTCACCATTGCCTGGGTCGGCAGCTTGACGCTGGTTCAGCTGTGGGTTCTGCTCGGCGACACCAAGACGGTCACTCTGGTACGTATTGTTACTACCGTGGTGCTGCATGTTCTGGCGATGGCGCATTTCTAACCGATTCATCAGCGCATCTGGTTTAAGCACTTCTTCGCCCGTGTCTTCTGCCTCATCGTCATTCCTCTGACGTTCTACCTGGCCATGTTTGCCATTCACTTTGTGTGCCTCGTCAACCCTGGCGACGGCGACGGCTTCATGAGCTCCGAGTTCCAATCGACCCTCAACAACAAGGGCATGAAGGATGTCGCGGCCGATGTCATCATGGGTAGCCGGGTCAGCATCAGGCACGTCAACACACAGGGCGGTTACTTGCACTCGCACCCCTTGATGTACCCCACCGGCAGCAAGCAGCAGCAGATCACCCTGTACCCCCACAAGGACGACAACAACGTTTGGATGCTGCAGAACCAATCGCAGCCTCTTGACATCAATGGCCAGGCGATCAACGGCACCAGTGCCTGGGATGATCTGGACCCCGTCTACATCAAGAACGGCGCCGTCCTTCGCCTGTACCACACTCAGACCAACCGACGTCTCCATTCCCACGATGTCCGCCCTCCTGTCACCGAGGCTGACTGGCAGAACGAAGTCTCTGCGTACGGGTACGAGGGTTTTGACGGTGATGCCAACGATTACTTCCGTGTCGAAATCGTCAAGAAGCAGTCTATCAGTGCCGTGGCCAAGGAGCGGCTCCGCACCATTGAGACCAAGTTCAGGCTCGTTCACGTCATGACCGGTTGCGTTCTCTTCTCGCACAAGGTCAAGCTCCCCGACTGGGCTTCCGAGCAGCAAGAGGTCACCTGCGCCAAGGGTGGTACCCTCCCCAACAGCCTGTGGTACATTGAGGCCAACCAGCATCCCAAGCTCGGAGAAGATGTCGAGAAGGTCAACTACCGTCACCCCGGCTTCTTCGGCAAGTTCTGGGAGCTACAGCGTGTCATGTGGAAGACCAACGCTGGCCTCGTCGATTCTCACGCCTGGGACTCCCGTCCCGAGGCCTGGCCCGTCCTGAAGCGAGGCATCAACTTCTGGGGCAGGCAGAACCGCCAGATTTATCTCCTCGGCAACCCCATCGTCTGGTGGAGCTCTACTCTGGCCATCGCCGTCTATGTTCTCTTCAAGGCGTTTGCCGTTCTCCGTTGGCAGCGCAACTGCGGTGATTACTCCAACACCATTTTCAAGCGTTTTGACTACGAGATCGGAACCTCTGTTCTCGGCTGGGCTTTCCACTATTTCCCTTTCTACCTCATGGCTCGTCAGCTTTTCCTGCACCACTACTTCCCCGCTCTTTACTTTGCCGTCATTGCGTTCTGCCAGATCTTCGACTTTTTCACTGCCCGCCTTCCCATCTTCCAGAAGAACACTATTGTCAACAAGGCCGGCGCTGTCATTTTCCTCGCTCTGACCGTCGCCGTCTTTGTCCTTTTCTCTCCCCTTGCCTATGGCAACCAGTGGACCAAGGCCGAGTGCAACCGTGTCAAGCTTTTCGGCACTTGGGACTTTGACTGCAACACCTTCCCCACGGACGTAAGTACTACCGAGACGATCCCCCAAAGACAACTGCCCGTCCGGGGCTGATGAAGGCCTTCCCG
This sequence comes from Verticillium alfalfae VaMs.102, assembly GCF_000150825.1. Taxonomy (NCBI): domain Eukaryota; kingdom Fungi; phylum Ascomycota; class Sordariomycetes; order Glomerellales; family Plectosphaerellaceae; genus Verticillium; species Verticillium alfalfae. The sequence goes on from NW_003315037.1 coordinate 1,540,231, forward strand.
CTTTTCGGGGCAAGGCCCTCCCATGTTTGGTTGTTTTGGTTCGCGTACTAATCTGCCCGTTTGCTCCCCACAGTATGCTCAGTACTCTCAGACCGCAACTATCTCTTCCGCTGGTGCCGAGCAGACGCCTTCAAAGTCTTCAAAGAAAAAGTCCAAGAAGCCCAAGGCGTCCAAGGGCGCTGTCGTGGAGAACGAAGGGGCTGAGGCCCAGAAGCCGCTCGAGAACGTCAACGAGGAGGCTGTTTCGGGCGCCGCCGAGATCCCCGCGGATCGCATCGTGGCCCGCGAGGAGCGCATCGAGTACCGCGACCAGGACGGCAACCTGCTCGACGACGAGCAGGTGAAGGCTCTCGAAGGCAAGGTTGAGTTCAAGACCAAGTACGAGACGCGCACTCGCGTCGTCGACGAAAACGGCAACGAGGTGCAAGTCCCGGGCGAGGAGGCCGGCGTCGTCGCCCCCCCTCACCCTGACGTTGAGGGCGTCGACCCCGAGACGAAGCAGAAGGTCGCGGACGCCGACTCCAAGGTGCCCGAGGCTGCCGAGAGCATCAAGGGCGAGCGTGAGGCCGAGCAGAAGAAGCCCAAGCCCGCCAGTGAGGGTGGCAAGGAGGCCACCGTCAAGGAGGAGCTGTGAACAGACTTGTTTTGACTCGGCTCTCCATGCCCCTTTGGCATTTCTGTACCTCCGCCGACGACGGACACGGAAACTTGTTTCCCGCCCTACTGGCTTTGAGCGAAAATTAAACAAAACAAAAACGGAGGGAAAGGGAAGGGACTCGTTCGAGCGACGAAAGGGCTGCGGAGACAGAAAATGAATGATGGGCGGCATTCCCGTGCCATTTTTCGGGGGGCGGGCTTTTCTCAGGAAGAGGAAACCCTCCCAACCCTCCTTTCTCACTTACGATACACTCGTGTACCAATACAAATCATAATGACCACTGCGCTTTGCACATTCTTCGAGGACTTGTTTTCTGCGAAAATCCATGGCTGGTCAGGACGGAATTTTAGGTACATCTTCACGCGTGACGGACCGGGCAAGCCATAGTCGATTCTTGAGCTTCTTCAGTAGCCGAACTCACAAGTCGGCGGAGAGGGAGTGGGAGAGAGAGACTACAAGGATCGGGTGCACTGTCTCAAGTATGATAGTGACAAGTCATAGAGCATTGCCATCTCCATCTCGCATTAAGAAGTCGTTGTCACGACACTACTCGTTTCTAATAAACCCAATGTCAGGGCACCTCAACTCCCAAGTCATGTCTCCCCCCGGGTGCTCGCCCGCTGTGCTTCCCACCTGCCATCATGTCTATTAGCCGAGCCAAAAGGAAACCAAAAGAAGGATCCGAGCCAGTGTCCGTCCGCGCCAGGGGCCGGCATACCCCGAGAGCGAGGAGAACGTTATGAGTAAGCTCATAACTTCTCCTCGTGTCGTCCTCGAGCCCCATCCTGAACGCCAATTGAAAACAAAAAGAAATCCAAAAAAGCCCAATCGCGTTGATGCATGTCATGTTGTGCTCTCTGCTTTTTAGTCAGTCCTCCTCTCCATCCTATCCTCATGACAGTCGCGTCTGCCGCAGCTGCCTGACGAGCGATCGAGTTTCCCAGTCAATAAATAAAGAATTGATATTAGTACACCGAACAATGATGTCGAAAAATATGCGTCAGGGTGTGTGTAGTAGTCGTGGTAGGGACATCGTAGGCTTTTCCTGCGCAAGTATGATTTCATGTCGAAAAGCTCACTGACGTCTTCATTTCGTTTGCTCCACCTCAGCAGTCGGTATTGTGATGGACAGCCTCTTGACCTCGCCGTTCGGATTCGTGACGTCCTTGATCTCAAGAGTCTGCGTTGAGTTGCGGTTACTTGGTGAGGGTGTGACGGGCTGGAGCACAGTCTCCTCGGCAGCGTCTAATGGGACACCACCTTCGATGGCGGCCGAGTCCCCAGGGGATTCGGGCTCAGCACCCATATCGCCGGATTCAATGGCATTCGGCGCTGTCGCAGCTTCCCCCTTGCGGGATGTCTCGTGGCTTTGACGCGGGCTCTTCTCCGCCTCACCTTGGACAGGGTGACCGGTCGGAACAACGCCACCGCCGACGCGCGCCCAGAACATCTGCTCTCGCAACCTGACGCTTTCCTCCCAAGCAGCCTTTTCGGCGTCGTCGTGGTCTGTCCGCCAGTGCCCCGTCTCTCAGGATGCGTAGAAAACTGAGAAAGTCGCATGTAGATCGCACCCTGTTGAGGCAGTATTTGCAGAGAGGATAACGTTGGGCAGAATCGGACTCGTTGGTTCGGAATCGATATGTGCGGAGATGGCTCTCGTCCTTGCGAGCGTCACCGCAAAGCGAGCAAGGGTAGAACTGAGGCTTTATGTAGGATGCGTAAGGTGAAGTGGAGGGAATGGGCTCCACGACGATGGAGCCATCTGTCATGGCGCTCAGGACACTCCTTCGCGCAAGCCAAGATAGACTTGGGGCCAGATCAAGACGTAGCGTTGCCTCAACATCTTCGGTCAAAACACGCTTGAAATATTTCGTCTCCTTCAGTGCCAGGACCGGAGTGCCAGCATCCGCCGAGCCTACGCTGACCGTGGACGCAGGTGTGTTGGGGGTCTGAGGAGCTGTCGTGGTGACAGGCGTGCCGGCCGTGGAGAGCGACGTCGTCGAGGCATTGGAAGGATGCGCGCTAGATATACTTCCACCGAGTCCAGAGCCAAGCTTGTTCGCTCCAGGCATAGACCCAGACGAATGCCTGTTTCCGGCGGCGTGTTTATTGGAAAGGCGGGCGAGGGCAGTAAAGTCCTCATAAGAAGCAAGATCGGTCCTCAAGACGGGTTGGATCAGGTGGCTAAAGCTTGTTGGGTAGGTGGGCGACACGGGTTCGAGGGCCGTGTGGTGGGCAGCGCTGTCGGGCGAGAGGCGGTCATCGTCCCTGTACTCGGGTCCTTTGGCGAATCCCGGAGACGAGGGCGCGGTGGCAACACTGAGCTCTTCCCGTTCGATGGTCATCTGTTCCATGACGTGTTTGAGTTCTGTGAGCTGCTCTTGTTGAAATTTGAGGAGAGCCTCTGTGTCAGCCAACTGGGCCTTGAGCTGGTCGTTCTTCTTCTGGATCATATCGTGGTCCCGTTGGGCGTCCTCTTTTGCAGAGATGACCATCTTGTTAGCTTCTTCAAAGAGAGCTGTCGTCAGGTTCTCCAGCTCCTGCTCGATCTTCTTCTTTTCCCTCTCAACCTCTTCTCGCTGGCTCTGCTCCACAGCCAAGACAGCAAGGAGCTTTTTCTTTTCCTCCTCGACGGTTCGCTTGCGAACCCACACATCTCCGGAGAGCATCTCCCGCTGGGTGGCATTCCTTGCTTCGAGAGTTCTGATCTGTTGGCGGGCCTTGTCGAGTTCTGACCTCGTGGCTGAGAGGGTGTCGTCGAGGGTAGTCTGGTAGTTGATGGCGTTGATGAGTTTGGTGCTCAAAGTGGCGACCTCAGCGTTGAGGTCGGGGTGATGAGGTGTGGCATAGCCGCTGGCGTCGGCGGCTGAGCTCGGCGTCTTCGTCGTCGGGCGAGAGCGGTAGCGGACGTAGGCGAGGCGAGGTGTTTGCGGAGGCGGACATGGCGGGGAGCTCCGAGGTCGAAGGAACTTGCCAGGCATTCGTGGCGGTTGAGGACTGGGACTCTGGGGGATGGAGGAGAGCGAACGGAAGTGGCCGAGACTACGGGGGCTGCTGGAGGAGGGGGGCGGCGTTGAATGGCCTGCCCATCCGGCGACGGCGATGAAGCTGTGCCAAGCGCCATTAGCAAAGGTCATGACCAAGGTGAACACCACATGGAGTAGCGGCTCAGCCTGTGGTACGTGAAGGCGGGTGATGATGTGGAATTGAGGAGAAGGAGAAGTGGTTTGCAGCAGCAGAAGAAGAACACAACGTACGAGTCCATGCTCAGAAGCGAACGTCACTGATACGAGCAGCTGCTACGCGGAGTGATGTAGGGCAAGCGCCCCCGACAGGCGTATGAGAGGAAGAGACCTGCGTTTCCGAAGCGATGCGAGACATCCGGCGGAGCCAGGCGATGCAGTGCTCAGCCGTGTGTCTTGTCGTGGGTTGACTTTTTGGTTTGGTTGGTGATTCGTACGTCGACGAGAATCGTGTGAGACAGTGCGATGTGCTGGCACGCAGCAAGGAGCACGCAGCGCCGTGGGATAAGGAAGCCGGGTTCGTGGCCCTTCAGAAAAATGAATCCCAAAGGAGAGCCGTGGTGGTGTGGTGGTGCGTGCCGGAGGTGACGTGAGAGTTTCTGCGTGCTATAGGTGGGGTGGGGGAGCAGAGCTCGAGGTATGGCGGATTTAATGACAGGTCCACATGATCTTGTTGTTGGTCTCTCGTCTCTTGGTGCTGGGAAAACGATAATCGGGGGAGTCTTCAGAGTAGGTGGCGGATGGAGAGGTTTCGACTCTCGCGCTGCCTGGATGGATGGACGGATGGATGTATGGCGGGTGAGTGAGAAAGAGAGAGGACGAAGGCCGAGATGCGGAGATGCAAACGAATAGGCAAGAGCAACTCGGGGCGGCTGCCGGACTTGACTCGAACTCGACCTACACCTGCTTGGACCTGAAGAATCGGATGGGAAAGACATGGAGGAGCGAGCTGGAAAGCGGGAAACCACAGGGCGCTTAGCCTGCCCAGGCACACCCCAGCCCGTTGCTTCCCACTTCTCTCAGCACGTCTCTCAGCACAAACCACCCCAACTCCCCGAGTGAGGAAGGCACAGAATCGAGGACTGCGGTGTTTAGCCGAGATGGGTTTGGACAGGCGGGACGCCCACGGCGCCAAAGGGGCGTTTCTCCAGGGGGGCCTGTTCGGCTGTGCAGCCTCTAGCCCAGCGCCGGCGACCGTGCCAGCGCCTGACAGGGGCCTTTGGCCCAGTGCCCTGTGTCCAGTGCCCTGTGTCCAGTGCCCTGTGCCCCGTGCTACTTGTCATGCTCGGTACTGCCAGGCCTGTGCCAATTCGCACTCCAGCGGATCAAGGGCCGAGACGACTCTCTGAGCCAAGCTACCAAGGTACGAGACAGACAGGCAGCCGGGCAGACAGAGAGAGACACCGTCACGCCGTCACCCACACCCAGCCCACGCCCCTCCGCGACATCATGACACCATGACACCATGACACCATGACCTTCTCGATTCAGTAGCTGCCAGGTTTCGGCCAAGTCTGCTCCAACCCAACCGACTGGTCACGCCTCGCCGTCATTTGATCTGCGGTGCCCGTCTCCTCAATACCAGGCCACCAAGGCCATCTTCCCAACAGAGAGACCTGACTTCGGAAAAGACCCTTGGTGGGGATCATACGGACTTGTCGTCATGGTTCTCGAACAGACGCAGGCTTCCCTTGTTTTCCCTCTGGTCTTGAGAGAAACGTCTGTGAGTCTCGGGCGGGACAACAACGCCTCGCACCTTCGCACCCACGCGCCAGAGCTAGGCACAGCCCGCTCAAGGTTGCATGCCGTTCGTTTTTTTTTTCTGGTGTGTTCACGACTCGGCTCTTTTTCTTTGTCCTTGTTGCTTCTAGCGCACCTCGCTCTCGCGCTGTCTTCCCGCACAAACTGGCAGGGAGGTCCAGGCCATTCAAGGCCCTGGGCACGCGCCGACACCCACGCCCGCCCCCCCCTCCCAATCCAAACGGCCCTCGGCCTCAGCCACGCCCAAACGGAATGCGAACATGTGCTCAATCTCCGCCGCGCAATCTCGCGAAATCCGACAGACGCGGGTTCCCTCTCGCATTCTCTCCCTCTGTGTGCGCGGTGCCCATACGCAGAGACGCGACCGAACTGACTTTCTCGTGCATCAGCCAAACAATCAATCAATGAAGCCGACAGCCTGACAGGAGGAAGCGAGCCTGCAAATGAGCCAACACTTGCCGGCTTACCTACCCATACCCATAATAGCTGGCTCCCATAATTGAGCGCATCCGGTTGACTCGGTTGCCCCATCGTATCGTGGTTGCATCTGATGGAGCATCGACAGGTGTCTGCGTTTCACCCAAGACAGGGCCATAGTCTTTTTGCCATGTTCTCGTCTCTGGGTATGCTTTTTCGTTTCCAAATCTCGTATCCCTTTGCCGGCGCCGAGAAGGAATTCGGATGGGCAATGGGTGCGGCGGCCCCAACACGATGTCCGCCGGGAAACGGCTAGCCAGCTATACGATGCGAACGCTCGTTCCTCATCCCTCACTGCAAATGAACGGCGGGATCGTCGGCAGCCCGGGTGACAGGCATCAGGGGGCCGGCGCAGGAGGGGGCGCAAACTGTTGATTCCTCCATCGTCTGCACGGCGCGCGTCAAAAAGCTCACCCTCGGCGAGTGACCTCGCGCGCAAACATTGGCAGTCCTATGCTCGGCCTGTTGCAGCCGTCGGGGACGACACAGTCCAATTAACCCCTCCGGCGGCGGCATCCTGCATAGCTGTAGGCCGCCCAGCTTCATGATCGTACTGTGCCGTGCCTACCTACTTGGTGCGACACAAACATGACAGGACGGGACTTGCCATGCAGCTTCCCGACGTGGCTCGGACTTCCGTCATCGTGTCATTGTCCCCTCTCTCCCTTCCCCTCATCGGCCGCACCACGCACCACGCACTCGGTCCCGGTCCTCCTTCCCTTCTCCACGACGGGGACCAGCCGTTCATTGGATGGACTGTGACCGAAGCTTGTGAGGGGGGCAACGACTTGCCATTGACTACTGCCCGTTGGTTTCTTCCAGGTACGACAGTGCCATCCATCTAACGCAACCCCGCCCGACTGTCCCGGACGCACCTTCTGCGGGGCCGATTGGGGGGGGGGCCTGATTCGATTAGCGAGCGCACGCCTCAGACCAGCTGCTTGTTCTGGCCCATCAGCGGCATCAGAAGGCATCAATACAGAGCCAGTCTTGCATCGGTATTGTATTCACTTCCCTCACAGCTTGGGGTACCGGCACAAGATCACTGAAGAGACCGCCCAGACCACCGAGAGCCGAGGCAAGTAAGTGGAAGCAAGGCCATTCAGGATCGTGGACAATGTATACATTTCTGCGCGTTCCCTCTGCATCTGTCGAACCAGACAAGATCAGAGAGAGAGAGAGAGAGAGCCTTGTTACAAACCTCTGTCTGTAAACAGGAAAAAATATTCAAAAACTTGCCGATCAAAAGCGTCAAATCCAAACCATATCTCCAATCCCTTGATCGCATACCCATGCTTGGCCCGTGACCAGCCAGGGAGCATTATGTACAAAGTAGATGCGAGAGCAATATCGTGCAACGAGCAAGTGGTATCTTGAGAGAGAAGCAAGGCGAGATGTGGTAGAGAAAAAAAAACGAAAAAAGAAATGGCAAGATAATCTCCTCTCTCCCGGAGCCATGGGCACCCATC